>NW_028258187.1:5145833-5465000 GCF_053883595.1 Heterocephalus glaber | reverse complement strand
GGGGAAAGGAAGGAAATAAAGAAGTCAGGAAATGTTAAACACATGTACGTACTCTCTAAGATGGAGGTAAACTTCACGTGCTGCAAATGAGTCCTAATAAAGTAAAATTTTAAAGAGGCAGAGAATATGCACCCAAAAAGAGAAAAGCAAAAAAGAGAAAAAACGTTTCACAGAAGAGTGTTAGACACCTAATTAAAATGTTATTTTCCTGGATTTTTAATGTTGTGATATTTGTACGCCTCACTAAATTTAAAATTTGTTGTGATTTCCTTTCTCATTCTAAACAAGTAGATTCACTTTTGTACCTAATTTTGCATTTTTAATTTCATATCCTTCCCCTGACACCATGGAGAGAAGGAGCCTGTATCCGTGCATGGCCTAGATTAAAGAATACCCGTCGCTCCTCATAGGAACAGAGAGCAGTGGCACCAGGGACTCTCCACAGGGAGGATAATCATGGCATTGCCTGGTCCAGCTCCCAGTCCTGCCTGGAAGTGTGTCCAGTGCTGAACATCTGGGACATCCAAGTATGCACACTTGACCAGGGGATGCAAGCCCAGTTGCATCCTTACTACTGTGAGGGGAATCTCATTTCAGAGGAAGAAGGCCCAGGAAGGGCTGCAAAGGGTTCCATCGGAGCATCCCGTGTGGACCCAGAAGTTGCTGGCTCAAAGCTTTGAAGAGGGTGCTCACTGCCAGTCTACCATTCCTGTCCGTGAGCTTAAGCCCAGGACTTAGTTACCCAGTGCTCCCTGTTGTGCCTTAGACCTAAAATAGATATCCCTCAAAAGTGTCCTGTGTTCTAAGGTGAAGCCTGGTTTGAGGTGGGTCACTGAGGCAAGACCTGGAAGGGTGTATTCTTATCCTTGGCTCCTCCCTTCCCTCTCTCTGCCTCTTGGCTGCCATGGGGTGAGTAGCTTTCCTCCATGTCTTCTTCTACCATATTTCATCTGGCTTGCAGCCAGCCGACCATGGACTGAACCTACTGGAAACTATGAGCCAAATGAACCACTCCTCCCTTAAGTTGTGGATGACAAGAAAACAACTAATACACCACTCAAACCTTCCTCCTTCACCAGTTCAGTGCAGACTGGCTCAAGTGCCATCACCTGGAATGTCTGATCCGGGTACCATGATGGTTTGTCTGCCTGTTTGTGTGTCAACAGAAATACCTCAGGAATCAATCCCTTATCGAGGCCCTAGCCCATGAGTGACAGAAGAATTAATGTTCGAGTGTCCCTTTCCTCATCCATTGGTGGGATCACACTGAGGTTCCCTGCAAGACCAAGTAGCAGCTATGCACGATGGTTCCCATGAGCTACCTTCCCACACGGTCTTCCTTACTTCATTTTCTGCTGAGATCACCTCCCAAATAAACTACTGCCCTTGAATCTTTGTCTCCAGGGCTGTTTCTGTGGAAACTCAAACTGAAGTGCTGTGATATTAAAGCTCATCAGAGAAAACACAATTGGAAGTAAAGGTATGCCTAGAGTTGGGTAACTGCCATGACTTTACCTATTAAGTCCAGAAGCCACCAGCATCTGTGCTTTCTGTTCACCTTGAAGGGGAGATCTGAGGGGGAAGTTACTTACCCTCAGGATTTAAGTTCATGATCACCATGGAACTTTGCAGATTATCTGCGAAAGTCTACTTTTCTTCTCACCTCCACCACCACCTGTGACCCCCACTCTTGACAGTTCCTCTCCTCATTGTAAGTTGAAGCACTCAGATTGCATTTACGCTGGTGGCAATGAGCTTCCTGCCTTCTCTTCTGCTTTCTTCTGGAGCTCTAGCCTCAGTTTCCCTGAATTGGATATGGGTTCATTCTCCATTTCTGCCCTTCTGTTGGAGAACCCTGTCCTTCAGAACAGCAGGCTGTGATATGGTGACTTAACTAGCTGGTGCCCACTTAGGTCCTCTTTTTCTAATTCTTTGGGCATGGTAACCTCATAACTATCTCTTTCCCTGAGTCAGTTCTGTTTCGTTGAAGTGCTGCTCTCAGTGCCTCCATAGGAGACTGTGTTTCAATGGCTCTGGGCACTCAGAGCCGCCTTCTACTTTAAACCCAATAATTTACCAGTTCCTCAAGGAGAATGTCTATTGGATAGTTACTCAGACCAAACCATAAGAGCAAAATAAATGTGCATAAAGGAGAAGGAAGAGGCCCATGCCCATTTTTGAGGGGTCTCCAGTTTTCCCTTCCCCTGGAATGGGAGACTGAGAAGTAAATGTACTTCCAAGCTTTGCACCTCCATCATGACAGGCTAATGGCAGATGTGAAGACAGTCTCTCTTGTCCACACACGTGTAAGTGCCTATTGTTTGTATAAAACACTGGGGTGGCTAATTAGCAATAAGATACAACTAAAGATATGAGTATCTATTATTCAAAAAGAGATTTATCAAATGCCTCCCCCTTTCTCTGGTTAAAATCATCAACCAATACGTGAAAATATGCTTTCTAGGGTACACACAAGTGTGTGTCACCACTCAGCACCAAGTCTCCCTCATACAGTTCCCACTCACTTGGTGCACAGCTATCTTCAACTGCCTGGCAAGGGCTCCCATCACCCTCCAAGGAGAGACGAAAGTGTGCTCCTGCCGTGTGCTTTGGTTTCCACTCGTGCCCTACAGCAGAAGTTTATAAGTCACTTCCCACTGGAAAGGGTTTGTTGGGGAGTTCTTTGGTATCACTGACTTCTGGGACACTTGAAATTTCCTGAAATTTGCCTTCTGAGAAAAATATTCGGGCTTTAGCTTAGATGATTTAGAATGAAAGTAAGAAACTCTGTGTTTCAGCGCACAGTTCCACAACTCTTAAAATCATCTGAATTCAAAGGGAACACAATCAGAGATTTTTTTTCCAACCTGCATCCACTTACTCTTGGCCAAACCATCCAGACTTTGCAAGTGGTGTAACTGACGGGTATTGACCCGAAGGACAAGAAGGGCAAAGGTGATGTTTCTAGGAGCACGAATGTCAATCAGTGTGCACTCCCAGCCCAAAACATGGATGCTTTGTAACGTGGACCCACGGATCCTATTATTAAAATAAGCAGTAGCAGTCCTTACTCAAGTTGCAAAAATAGAAAGTTAAGAAAAACACTTAAAACAATCAATGCCAAAAAAAAATGTTAGCCTCACCTATATTGATCTCTTAACATCTGGCACATGCACCAATTCTGGACCGTAATGTTTAGAAAAAGAGTTAAATTTGTGTTTTTTTGCTCTGGTCCTACACAGAGCAACAAGCGCTCTGGGATCTGAACAGAGAAGGCTTGCTCTGGTTCCACAGGCTTTATCTCCTTAGTCACTCAAGCTTCTGAACCCAGGGGTTTGTTTCTGGTGCTGCCGTTGTCATCTATCATCAGTAAAATTCTTGAGTTCAGCAAAGATTCATGGGGAATCTAATCTGGGCCAAGTACTAGGCAGACAATGATGAGCAACATGAAGGTCCTGCCCTCACAAGGGTCTCCCATCTAATGGAAAAAGACAATCGATGGATAAATAAATAGAAACTAAAGGAACTCAGAGTGGAAGGAGAGGGAAGAAAAAGAAAGAGACTATTCCCCTGAAGAACCAGAAACAGAAAAAAAAGATAGAATGTAATAAACACAGCTATATTAGAAGAAATCAGGGTGGGCCACTAAGTAGTTGCTTCATTGGACCCAAGGGCTAGAACCTCCTAACAGCAAGTGTTGCTTCTAGAAAGAAATCTCTGGGTGTGGTTTGTGTTTGCCAGTTAATGCACCCCATATGTGACTCTCAAGTATCAGTCACTGTGCCGAAGTTCTCCTTCATCCAGTCACTGGGATGCCCCGGCACTGGGATTTTTGTCCCTAACCCTCCCCAGACATGGTATGATATGCTGCTCACAAAGGCCAAAGGACTAAGGACTAAGGACAGCTGCCAGGTAGACTTTTGGATTCGCATG
Source organism: Heterocephalus glaber (assembly GCF_053883595.1). Taxonomy (NCBI): domain Eukaryota; kingdom Metazoa; phylum Chordata; class Mammalia; order Rodentia; family Bathyergidae; genus Heterocephalus; species Heterocephalus glaber. The sequence continues at coordinate 5,461,067 of NW_028258187.1, read as the reverse complement.
AAGTCTGGATGTTTCAGACCAAATGAATCCACTGGGCCTGCGTGACCTCAATGAAGTCAGGAAGGGGCTGTACTTTGGCCACACACCCTAAACCGCACTCGGTGCTTAAGCTTCTGACCTGTCAGTCCCCGTGACTCCCCTTTAGCGATATTTAACTACTTGTGACATGAGATTCTGAAAGCTTTTTGAAAGTCTTATTCACTAATGGAAAAGCCTCTTACATATTTTATAAAACTAAACAAACATCAAAGTTAACACTCAAGTGCAGCCTGTTTTTTTCTGAACTCTCCGAGCCTCGTCAGCATACAAATCCCTCTTGCAGATTCTAGGAAGACCAATAGCAGAAGAGTCCTAACTTATTAGGTGTAAAAACTATAAGCTGCCCAAGGGCAAAGATTCTATTTCACATTTTTGGATCCCTGATACCCAGCAGTTCTCCCCAATACCAGGTAGCTGATCAAAAAATGTTTGCTTAATGGGAAAATTCATAAGATATTTAACAACACAGGTCACTCAGCATTTGTTAATTTTCCTTTAAAATTTCTTTTAGCTGCCTCTAAATTGTACATGAAAATAACAATTCCATTATAATGTGTTCTGAACCAAACTCCCAATAATACTTCACAGACTGCAAATTTTCAAAGGACACGTGGGCTGAATGTATATCCTTATTATCAGTGATAGTGTGAAGAGTCACGATACTCTCAGTGACCATGACCACTGACCCAGCAATACCCAAGCAGCAAGCCCTGAGCTAGTGCTGCCTTAGGCTCTTCCCTCTCCGTTCTCACAATGTCACCTCCTACTTCAAAAAGGACATCCCAATTACAGGTCTGCACATCACCTCCATTCGGCCCCTCTCAGTCCTTACCCTGATTTATCACCACCCTCTGATACTTCGGATAGTTATTAAATTGCCCATTAGGTCTACCGCTACCAACCAGAATCTAAGTTCCACGAAAGTGGGGACTCTGTTGTCATTGTTCACAAGTGGATTTTTAGCAATTAGGAAATACTCAGTAAGTAGTTGATGGATGGATGATGGATGGATGATTTCATCTACTCTTTAAGATAACTCTGCAGAGTAGTCCATTCAGCCCCAGGAAACTGGACCCACATTTCTCTAAGTCCCGTGCGCTTCCAGGTACCCTAGGCTGCCCCACAGGTGTTGAATAAACAAAAAGGTGAGGGGAAGCCACCCCCCTTACCTGTCCTTCCTCTTCCTCCCTTCACCTAGTAGACCAGAGTTTCCAGCCCTCCCTTCACAATGGCAAGTGAGGGCCACACACACTACTCCTGTCCCAGGCTACTTTTATATAACTCATCTGCAGCTCGAGGACAGGCGACATCACTTGGAGTTGGTGCAGCAGTGTCGGCTTTAGGCGGACTCTCTGAGTACCCGAAGCGCCCTGCAGTAGGGACGTGGCCTAAGGCAGAGACTGGAATCAGAGAATCTATTTCTTTGAACTCACCGCAGGCAGGCAGGCAGGCGGGTGGGCAGGCAGGCAGGCGGGCGGGCGAGCAGGCAGGTAGATCCTAGGTGAAGGTGATGGTTTCCTGCACCACAGTCTTGCCCATTTATATCCAAGACCCTCCACCGCCGAGGGATCCTGTGGAATGACTCACTCCTGGCTACATTTGTGCCTCAAAAAATAGTGGGAAGAAGAGTGCGCTCGCTCTGGCTCTGGTTCCACGATGATCTCACTCCAGCTCCTGGTCCATAATGATGAGGTTCTGCCTGAATTATAACCTACAGCAGAGTTCAGTTACTTCTTTCAGAAAAATGGACTTTCATCTGCCTTCTATTTTAAATTTTATCTGCGGTAAATATCACTTTTTCTCCAATATATTTTTATTTCATGAGTATGATGGATGAAAACAGGAGCCAATGTTTTAATTGGCCTAATAAAATGAATCATCTCTTTCATTCGCATTTTACTCCTTGCAGTTTTTTTTTAAATGAAATGTGCATAAGTGCATTTCTGAGAGTCCTTCGCTGCAAGCACATCTTTGAGCTGGCTAACTGCATTACCCCCAGTAGGTTATTTAAGAAGCAAGTTTAAAGTAGATTCCACAGCTCAGGGATTTGACCACAGAGTCACCCACTTTGAAGTCACCAGTTCAGACTTCCAGCGAGGAAAGAAATCATCATCACCAACAGCTGACTGGCTTATTTGGGTGGAAGACAGGCCACCAGGTTTTCTCTAGTTCCTGGATGTTAGACATCCACAATCTCACTGTCATCTTAGAGGCATTAAAGGAGACCCTCCTCATGATGGGGCAGCTGGGAGAGAGGTGAGCTGCACGCACACACACTCACAAATGCACATACATGTGCGCACACACACGCCTGGTATTTCTGACTGAACACATTCATAGGGGACACCGAGGCGTGCATCTGAACCTTTCACCTGACAACGCTTCAATTCAGCTCAAACCATTCAGCCTGCGGGTCTGCTGCACCCCCACCCCACGCTCCTCTTCCTGACGAGCAGGGTTTCTGCAAACAGACGCGCGCACCTTTGCAAGCCCGGCTTGCTGTGTGCCATGAGGAGACAGGAGATGCCACTCGTCATTGGAGATGTCAGTCTGGAGGCTTTTAGGAGCCGCAGCCTGCACTTAAAGATCAAAGACAACTGAGACAACTCCCCAGAAATAGTTCCTTCCCAGGGCCGGGGATTTAGCTCAGTGGTTCCACCGCCTGCCTGGCAAGCAGAAGGTCCCAAGTTTGATCCCCAGTACCAAAAAAAAAAAGAGAAAGAAATAGTTCCTTCCCAAGGACCCAGGAGATTGTGCCGTTCTTCACCCCAGCCCGTCCTTCCTTTCCTGCCTCCAGCAGAGCAGCATGGCCTGTCCCTCGCCCTCTATGGACCCCAAATCGGTCACCCCTGCCCTCTGTCACCACCACCAGTGTAGAGAAGCCACGGCCATCTCTCTCTCGGGACGGTCTGTCTCCCTGACTGGTCTCGCTCCATCATCTGCAGGACGCTACCAAAGCGGCTCCCGAAATGTCACTCTCCTGTTTATAACCCAGCAGTGGGCGCCTAACCTTCAGGAAGAGGTCCATGCCCTCAGCACAGCTGACAGGGCCATGGTGAGCCCTGCAGCTCCTGTCCAGCTCTTCTGCACTAAGCTTCCTCCATGGACAAGGACTGTGGCCTTTCCATGTTCTCCACTTCCTGGGATGTTACCCTTCTCCTCTCTGCATGACTGTCACTTCTCCCTAGGACTGTACCTCGGCTCTTCCCCATGCCGGGCTGGGCGCTGTCCTCAAAGCCTGCCGGGTTGCTCACTACGCTGTGAGGGAACAGTAGCTCCCCCATGCTGAGCCTGAGCTGTGTTCGCTGATAAAGCTCTGGCCCCTCATATGGATCCAGAGTTCAACAATATGAATGATTAAGTGAGGTCAGAATTTTAAGAATGGCTTACAGCACTGCCTCTCTTTCAGTTCTACTGTCAACCAATGTTGTAACCCAATCCCATCCCATTGTTTTCCTTTTGCCACTGCATATAAAATAGAGAAAAAGGGGACCAAGTCTCCATCCAATGCCAGGATTCAAAAGCTAGGCTACTGTGGAAAATTAACCCTGGTCACTGAAGAAGCCTTTTATTTTAAAAAGTAAAATTAAAAGGGCAGTCTATCCCTGATTGAAGAGTCTTGGGCATGACCTGATAATGACAATGGAATAGATTGGACCAGTGCTTGTCATAAAGAAAACCTGAACATGGACTTGGAAAGAGGGAAGAGAAACTGGGTGACTTCTTGGGTGACCATGGAGGCCTCTGCTCCTTTGAACTTCGCAAAGGAAGAAGAGGAAGACAGAGATGACATGCCTTTAAAAAGAGAATATAAGAAATACATGGGCAGGAGACTGAAAGTAGAAATGGTAAGGGCTGAACGAGAACAAGGAATGGAAAGTGGAAGAATGGACAAAGTAAGGCAACAGCAGGAGGAGCATCTATGTGAGGGTGGGGATCAATCAGAGGAGAACTCAGAAAGAACAGGCAGGAACAGACACAGAGACGGTGGGTCCTGAATCTGCGCATGGCAGGGGCCTCATGTGCTAACTGAGTAGATGACAGAATGAAAGAGAAGTAGTAAAAAGTCAAGGCAAAGCCAAAAGGTGAACATATTTAGACATCACTTTCATTCTGCCATGTTTTATGTGCACTGCCAACCCAGTCAGTGAGGAGAGAACCCTCTAAACACTGAGAGCCAGCCTTCACTAAGCATCCTCAGTGTGCTGAGCGAGCCTGGATTGGACATTAAGAGGCCAACCTCAGGAGCCACCAGCCACTTCCTTAAGGAGGTCGCCAAAGAATGCACTAAATCTCTTCGTCGAATTGGAAACAACCTTGTACTTCATACTGCACGGGGCTACATGATCTGAGAAAAAAATATCAGAATCAAAAGTAATCATACAGCTTGGCCAAAAGCCACAGAAAACGGGGGTGCTTTTTTCCCCCAAAGGATCAGATGACATTATGACATGTGCCCATTTAGAATGGAACTGCAAATCATAAAAATGCCAAAAACATGGGGAAGAAAAACATTAAAGGAGCTACCAGTGGAATATTAAAGACAGACATAATTAAAGATAGAAAGGCATAATAAATACAGGGTACTTTAAATTCTCTTTGTCATGGGGCTCTACCGCATTTGACTCCCAATCCCATTAAAGTCATTCTAAATTGATTCCCTCGGTGTAAAGAGCCCCTCCTGATAACACTGCACACTTGGCCTCTCAAGAGCTCCGCAAGGGCCGTTCTGCAGAGCAGGTCCCCGCAGCCACTAGGGCAGGGAGTGACAGCCACTAAGCCTGTGCAGCGAAGGGACCAAGACCACCCCTCCTGCCCGAGTGTGTGCCCCAGATACGGGCAGCTCCCCTCTGTCCACAGCAGGGCCCTTTCCAGTGCACAGTTCAGCCACCGGGTCCTAGGGAATCCCCAAGTTTTGACATCTAGTTATCCAAGTCTTAGACTTTTGGTGATTAGATTACATGAGGAGTCTCTCCTAATGCTCACCGTTCAGTGTTTCACATTGGGGCTACATATCGGCGCTCCCTACTTAATCTGAACAAAGGAAGAAGCTATTTCTTACCTCTGAGATCATCTTTCCTGTATATTTTTGATGCTCCTGTATGGCACCGTCTTCCAAATAAGGAAGACGGCATCTAAATGCATTGTATAATCCACATCACGCTCCTCTGCCACACAGTGCTGGCAAAGTTAACAGACGGAAGAGGATGAAGGAATACATGAGTTGGTGGGACAGCCCAGAAGCCCCACTTACTACATTACCACTTTGCGGGGCCCCATTAACCTTGAGAGAAGTATAAAGGTCATCTGTTTGGCTGGCTTTTCTCTAAAAAGGCAGCACGGATCACTCTTCCACCTGCGCAGGTTTGTCCTCCTCCCAGCCCCTCACTAAGGGTATTTGTAGGAAGACAGATCTTTGCTTCCCAAGGACTGAGTGACTTGCTACTTTTTGCGGCTTCTTCTCTACCTTGCTGACATCACAGGCACTGGTTTTGTTACCACGCAGAGTTGTGATTTCAAGCGGAGACAGCTAACTTCCTACAAAACAAGGACCTTGTTTTCAAGCAACTGTTTCCAGTAATAAAACACAAGAAAAGCTAAATGCCTAAAATGTACAATAGGTCTTTCATCCAAAGAGTAGACATTAACATTGGCTATGATTCTGTACTCCTTAAAGATGTAAGAAAAAGGACAAACAAAAGAAAGAAAATAGAAATGAACTTTCAAATATTAACAATACGGTTTCTCTACACTTTGCCAGTGTTGTTTGCCTGCCAACATAGAACAATTACATTCTAACTATTTCTATTACACTACCCTCATTTTAAGGGTTAAGGGTCTAAAAGTACGTTTTGAAAGTAGAATATTGCATCTAGACATTAAGTCATTATTTGCAAATATGAAGCCCATTTATAACACTTTCTATTGCTTTGTTAGTCCTTCATGATTTTAACATTTTACTGATAGTCTACTATCTGATATTCTATTATCATTTAATATTATTTCTACTATCACAATCAAGAATCAGTTTTCAGTGGGTTTAGTCTCTGCAATGTGCACAGGAGTTCACGCCAAGCACTCTATGTACAAGACCATTTGAAATATTCCTCTATGCTGCATGCAACAAACTTCTGGATCTCATGATCTCCAATGTTTTGGACAAGTAAGAAAAATTTAAGTCGATGTATAATGCATTTTGTTATATTTACAAAATTTGCAAAAATTATGACAAATCATAAATGACCATCAAGAGAACCTGGGTGACAGCCAGCCTTTGAGAAAGTAGATTTCAGAAAAGAGAAGCAAATATGGATGGTCACATCTGAGCGGCTCCTGCAGCCCCCAAGCTGTGGGCTGGAGCTGACCAGCCACTTTTCTGAGCTGGTCACATGTGGCCTGCTCCAGGTACCTGCGACCCTGATACTTCTGGTCAAGTGCAGCCGTGTATCCAGACAGCGAAGGCTATGGACTGAAGTCTCACTGTGAACTGGTTTTGCTCTGTCCTCTCTGGACCACAAGCAGCATGCCTGCCCTCAATTATCTGCCTAGGAATGGTCAACTCCAGGGCAAAAAGAGGGCCGGAGGGAGACCAGAGCTGATGCGGGTCGGCCCTTGTCATTATTAAGGGACAGCCAACACTACTGTACCTGCCGGCTGGCCGCAGAGTTTAGGTGTCCGAGCCATGATCAAATGATGGGGTGTGGGCCAGGGATGTAGCTCAGTGGTTCTGCCACCTGCCTTGCAAGTGCAAGGACCCGAGTTCGATCCCCGGTACCAAAAAAAAATGGGGTGAATATTTAAATTTAAAAAATGACACATCACCATTAATCCCTCAAACTACTCCCCATTCACTTATGAAAACACATCATTCTTGCCACTTTCTGAAGCAGGTCTGGAAGCTCTCATCTATGAGTGCATTCAGCTCTCCTGGCTGTTTTAATGTCCTAAATTCAAACTATTTACCTTTCATGATCGTTTCCACTTTAGGGAAGAGCCAGGAGTCACACTGTGCCAGATCCTATGAATAAGGTGGATGAGGACACGGTGTCATGTATTTACGTGCTGCCCCGTTTGATGGTGCTCAGCAGCACAATTCACTGTACTGTTGATCACACCTTGTGAGGACACTCAAGAAAGAGCACTTCCAGAGCTGCTTCAGAAAGTGGCAAGAAGGATGGGACAAGTGTATTCAAAACAACAAGGTGCATTTTGTGGGGAAATTAATGGGAACGTGTCTTTACTATAATAATTTTAATTTCAACATTCACCATATATTTCTATCACACCTCATAGGTCAAGACAGCGTTCCTATGTGTACCACCTTTAAGAATAGTTAAATCAAAAGAACCACTATTTATTGAGCAAATGTTATGAACTGCACCCCGGGCTTTCCATACATTGCCCTTACGTCCATGGCATTTGCAAGATGTCTTCGTCTCTGTCCCGGAGAACGTGGGCCTGAGGCGTGGGGGGTGACTTGCTGATATCACACTGCAAGGTGAGCACCTAGGGATTCAAGCCCAGCCCAAGTCCATCTGAATCCACAGCCCTCATTTTTCTTCTTAGTCTAAGATGTAGCTCTCTTACCTCCTTAAAAAGGAGTGAAAAGAGATGTGGTGTTTTACCAAAATCCTACCTTAAACATCTTTAGATTCATTTACTCATTGACCAAACATGGACTGAGCAGTTACTCAGTGAGGATTCATAGTTTGTGAGAAGCAATGTAATTAAAAGAAAAGACTGGGTGCAGATCTTGGACTAATTGAGAGGTAAGTTGGTAAGGCTGTTCCCCAGCCTCTGGGTCCTATAGGATGACAAAGTATTCAACTCCAGTTCCTCCTTCTCTAACTAAAGATTCTGGGCAAGACCGTTTCTGTGCTCACTTCCGAAGAGGGACCTCTTCCTGCCTCTCTCCAATTCCCAGATGATATTCTCAGTCATCCTGCAGAAGCCCCATCAATACCAAGCTACTGTAACTCACAAGGAGTAGTCAGAGGAAATGCAGTTGAACTTGTGCTCTGTTACCTGAGCACCATCTATTCCATCTATCCCATTTTGCTTTCAGTTTTCCCAGTGTACAATGTGCCAAGTGGAGCACTGTTAAATGCTTGCTTTATTACGCATAAGCAAATGGTTACTCTCTTTGTCTGCTGGAGCTGCAGTGGTAAAGGATCAGCAACTGGATGCCTCAAACCACAGCCTCTGTCTCCTTGCTCCAGGGAGTCCAAAATCAAACTCTCAGCACTTCGGGCTCCTTCGGGGGGTGGACTGGAATCTTTCCCACAGCCCTCTCCTGGCCTTGGGGGCTCACCTGCCCTTGTGGGAATTCGGTACCTGCAACCTTCATATGACATTTTTCGGTCTCTACCCAAAGTTCTCTCTTTCACAAGGGTTCCTCTTATGTACCATTCAGGCTAAAGACCTTACCTAAACTTCATCATTGAGAAATATCTACTTCCAATCATGCTCAGATTTAGATTTTGGCACTTCTTGGGGAGACACAGGTTAATCCATAACAGTTATTTTTCTTTACTGAGCATTTTATTTTTTTAACTTTTATTTTGATTAGTGCATGTTTGCAGCACATGGTGATGACATCCATTGTGGGGAGTTGGTCCATGTGCATGGCAGATCTTAATCCCTCTTACATCCACTTCCCTCTCACACCTTGCTCCCTCCCTCCGTGTCTAGGTCCCCTTCCCCTTTGCAAAAGATCTCTCTCTTCTCTCTCCTCTCTCTCTCTTCTCTCCTCTTTCCCTCTCTCTCTCCCCTCTTCTCTCTCCTCTCTTCTCTCTTCTTTCTCCCTCTCTCTCTCTTCTCTTCTCTCTCTCCCTCTCTCTCCCTCTCTTCTCTCCTCCTTCTCTCTCTCTGTCTCTCTGTTTTATCTACGTTTTATGTTTCATAGAATTTAGAGGCTCACTTGTCTCCTGTTGCACTAATTCCAAGGCAAGGGACACCCCCAGAGAAGGTAAGGGCTTTCAAGTTCAGAGGAGTAGAGGTTTTTGGGGGGAGCCCTGGACTTTGATGATCAGGGCCTAACCATCCCGTTTCCGTCTACGGAAGCCTGCAGCAGTCAAAACACCAGCTGTCTATGGCCTGTACATGGGAAAGACAGACACACCTCTCCATGCAACCAGGGACGGTCCTGGTCTCAGGGACCAAAATGAGCCATTCTGTGTTATGTGACATGGCAGCCTCAATGAAATATATCTTGATTTAATAGAGAAATAAAAGCGATATAAGGTCATAAGCTAAGACCATCATAAAGTGCAGACAGGCACCCTATACTTTAATACTCCCAAGCTGCTTTTTAACTTGGAGTGAAACAATTTGCCTAATGTGTACAGAAATGGTTCAATTAATTTCCTTCTGTAAGTAATACCAACCTGTTCCCGGTATCACACCTTAGTAAAGTGCTTTTCTCCTGTTCCTTTCTTAATGTTGGAACTCCAGTGACACTGGAGGAAACCCAGGTGAGGTTCTGAAGGACAGGAAACTCCCCAGAAATAAAGCATGTTCCCACTTTATCAGAGACCCCATGCAGACCAACTGTCTGCAAACCCACCCAGAGGAAGATTGCAACTGCCCTGCACAGTGAAAAGCCGCGTAGTTCTCGAGTGCCTTCATTAACAACTCCGTCATCCAGGCCCAGTTTTAAAGACCTAGTGTGTCTCAGGTTCACTGGTCCAGGCAGGCGATCTAAATAGTGTGCTTGGTGTGGATTTTGTTGGAAAGGTAACACTTAGGAAAGACTTGAATGATGGAAGGAGCTGACCATAATGATGTATGAAAGACTATTTCAAGCAGGGAGCTAGCCATCCAAACAGCCTCAGGCAGGACCCAGTTGGGCTAACTCCAGGAATAGCTCAGAGGCCAGGGCTGGGACAGGAGGCCATGAAGAGAAGGAATTAGAAATGAAGCCTAAGACAATTCAGCACTATCAAAAAAGCAGGGGAGTTTATGTAATCCTAACTCAAATCCAAACCAACAAGATTAGCTTGTGCACATTGCGATTTTATGTCTTAATTTCATTAGCTTTTTTAAATCCTGAAAAATGGGTCATTCCCAAATTAATTTCTCCAAGGATCCTACATGGGAAACTATTCAAGATCCAATCATCTCCTTTAAAAATGATCAAGCCAACTGGGTGTATTGGCGGTGTATGTCTGTAATTTCAGCTACTTAGGAGGCTGAGGCAGGAGGATTACAAATTGAAGGCCAGCCTAGGCCACTTAGCAAGACTGTCTAAAAAAAAAAGACAGACCACTTGCCTAGCATGCACAAGGGTTCAAATCCCCAGCTCTGTTAAAAGTAACAATAAAAATTAAAAAGAGGATCCAGACCAGAAGAGTTCCTGTTATTCATCCAAGAATGAATAACAGATTAAGAGCAGCAAGATCGGGCCGGGGATTTAGCTCAGTGGTTTCGCTGCCTGCTGCACAAGAGCAAGGACCAGAGTTCAATCCCCGGTACCGGAAAAAAAAAAAAAGAGTGCCAAGATCAGGACTGGAAAATTAAATATTAAATCAAGACTGGAATCCTGGTCCCCTTATGCTAAAGTCAGTGTGGGTTTGCACACGACAGCAACCAGTTCGGTGAATAAAAATTTCAATCCCGATTGTTTGGGATTCACAGACAAACCCTCCAAGGAGCAAGAAAGTCTTGGGGCATTGGCAATAATGCTAAACAGACAGAGCAACGTATCGAAGAACTTGCTCCGCAATGTTCTTCTTCTCAAATGTCAATATGAACCAAACAGGACATGTTGGTGTTCGTAACATTTAACTCCACAGATAGACCACCTGACACCTACAGTACTGTAAATTCTCTCTGAGTATACTGCACAGTGACATTAGAGTTGGTTACTAAATAGGTCTTTTGAGGATGAGAAAAAAATTCTGTATCTAAATCCACATCGTCCTTCATTGAAATTGTTCTCCTTTTCTATGCATGTCAAGTAGACCCTGCAAGCTAACAGGCAAAGAACTCCTTCCCATATTTTTAACTTGCCAACAGCAGAGCCAACCTCCCCTCCTACGTAGACCGAGGTAGCCTTTATCCATGGACATTTTGTCCCAACTGTGTTGCCATTTCTTCTCAGTAAAGTGGTAATTAATAATTAGTAGTAGAACCACTTTACTCTTAGGACTCAAAAGCTATTGTTTAACTCATGTAGCTAAGTCAAGTTTGAATAGAAATGGCTTTGAAACTATAGAACTGAGTACCTCTGGCTGATTAGATGTTTTCTTGTCTATTCCAACAAGGTATAGAAAAATAAACATAGGTTCAATAGTCAATTATAATTTATCATGCTAACAATGAATTCATAGATCCTTTAAAATGTGAAATAAAACATAACTGAATAAAATAATGAATTAGGAAGTGAAAAATCTCACAGTATTTAATTATTGGTGATACGCTTATCTGATATATATGGTATATATGTAAATTTATTCTATTCATAAATCCTTGATGAATTAATTAACTAATTATTTAGAGCTGGGGAATGAACCCGGCTCATACTAAATGTGAGCTCTACCACTGAGCTACAATCCACCCACAGTTTATCCATTTGAAGTCTGTAACATACAGATAACTTCAGTGAGTCTTCCAGGCCATGTGTAGCCAATAGTGCACTCTTTGGAACTGGCTTAGTAACACTGGTGGATTTAACAAATTAGTAAACTGGACTGTCGTCAGAGTAATTTTTTGAGCTGTTGTCCTGTTTTATTTATTGCAGCCTCCCCAGATATACTTGAAAAATCATATCACTAGTTTAAGGCTTATAATAATTACTTTAATTCTGTGTGATTTAATCTTTTAAATCATCCATCAGGATTTTTCTTTAGATCTTTCAAAGAATTATAATGAGTTCAGCCATGATAAGAGATTAAATCCACAGGATACTCATAAGAAGAGCAAAGGGAATATTTCAATGCCCCCTGAAATACTGACTATGCGTGTAATTTCTCAATTCCCCTGGAAATTTAGAGGGAAATTGAGAGAGAAAGAGAGGAAGGAGAGCACATCGCCATTCAATGCCAATGGAAAACTTGCAAGGTATTTTCTTACCCTGCCATGCAATTGCTAACTCAATAACTGTGCCTCCCTTCCAAAGAGAAGGAAAGAAACAGCAAGACAATGACATTTTCATAGCAAACTTTGGAACTCAGTGACAGTGGCAATGGAACATTATCCTCTTCTTCAGCTCAGGGCCTGAAATGACTTAGAAGGATTATTCCCAAAACCCATGTATAACTTCCTTCTGGCGGATGAGGGAGTTAAGAACATCAGTTTTGTAAACATCTTTATCATCACTACCTCTCTCCAAAATCCTCTTTCCTTTCCTGTTTTATTCTTGTTTGAGGAAACCAAGCTTTCTGGACCTATCGAGGAAGTTGGTTTTTATTTTTGTACCGGGAATCAAACTCGGGTCCTTGTGCTTGCAGGGCAGGTGGCCGGACCACTGCTAAATCCCCAGTCTCGATCAAGGAAGTTTTTGCTTGGACAGATCAACAAACTTCCCTCCTCTTTTCCTTCCTCTCTCCCTCCTTCTCCCACTCATCAGTGTATAAATACGGTGCATGTGCTACACACCAAACACTCCTCCATGTGCCAGACAGTCAGGGGTGAGGGAGAAACAAAACATCCCAAGCCGATCACGGGACTCGAGCGAGAGTCCATGCAAAAGAAAACGAGGCCATCATGTGGTTCATGGTATGTCCAAGGGAAGAGCTTTGGTGGAAAGTTTACAAGCAGGGAGGTCGCTCTAAGGTTCCCCAAGCCCTCAGCCCCTCCGCACAGGGGTCTGGTCCCACAGCACAGTCTTCCTACTGCCCCCTGGGCTCCAGCAGACCCTGCAGTAGAACTGGGCACCTCCCACAGCTCCGGTCAGAGCAACCCCAAGCCTAGAGTAGCACAACCTAAAGTCTTCACCTCCTCCATGCGCCCTACGAATGGGGTGAGCACAGGGCAAGGATGCTTTTCTCCACTCCACGGACAAGGAACTTGAGTCTCAGTGAAGCTCAGGGACAGATGGAGGTTTACAGAGCTAAACCAAGAGCTAAGGTCTAGAACGCAGACTTCTGATTCCAATGCAGAACTTTCACTCTATTATTCTCCACGGTCAGAATCCACGCTCGGTGGAAGTGCAGACTGGAGACTGAGTCTGAGCCCTCCCCCACCGACAGGTGGCTGTCGATGGCCTTGCGTGGTTAAAGGTCTCAGGTGTCTGTGACTAGTTGCTATGTGCAACAACATCCCATCTCCTCCCACCGAAATTATAAAGGTCTCGTTTATTACTGAGGGACAGTGGCTCTCGATTTACCAATGAAGTCTCCATTTGTAAGGTTTTCCACTGGGGCTGAGTTGAGACAAATTCCACTTGCTTCTGCGGTAGAGAGATTTGCTTATATAGTCACTGGTGTTTACATAAACATCTCCTCACCCACAGCCAAGTACTCGCCACAGGACTGAGAGACTGGAGAAAGGACCTTAGAGGTCAAGTCTCTCTGCCCTCCCAGGATTGCTCTCCAATGTGTCCAGGCATTTATCTGGAAGCAGTTAACACACCTTGTCCTTCATGGTAAGAAATGGCTCACGTCGCAACATGTTGCATTCATTTCCTTCCGCGTAATTTCAACCAGGTTCCTTGTTACCACGACGCTTCCTGCTGCCTCTCCTCTCTCAGACCACCTAGCACAGGCTGGCTTGTTCTTTTGAGCTCTGATCTTAGATGGCGGACAGTGGGAGCTTTTCAAGACCAGGCCAAGGCCGCTGTGACTCCTCTGTGGAAATTAAGTCACTGGCTTTGGGCTTTCCAGTTCTCCCGCCCAGAGGTCCAGGCACACAGAGTTATCGCAAGAACTCAGAAAACCTCAGTATTTTACCTGATTCGAAAAACAGGTGATGAAAACAGCAGCTATAAGACAAACCCAACACTGGCCACTGCTTGGTGCTGCGCTGTGACTGTGTCGGCTGCACTGACTCTTGTCAGTGGTGTTTGGCAAGAGCGCTTCAGGTCCCAGAGTGGCTTAGGGACCCTCAGAGTGCCAGACATCCATATTCCTGCCTCCTGTGGGCAGATCCCATGGGGCACAGTTTTCAAATTTTACATTACTCTCACAGTCAGAGCACAAGCATCAGACCAACCAAGGGGACCTTTTTATTTATGGGGTTCAAAATGGAAGATTTCACTGTAGGGGAAACATCAGCAAATCAGAAGAGCAGGGATGATCCCAGCCAGCCCCAGAGATGTAGAGATGGGGCAGATGTAGAGACGAGCATGGATCCCCATGAGCAAATGCACCCCTTTTCGCATTATGTTGCCGTTTGCCTGCTCGCACGCTGGGTCTCTTTGGTGAAGGCGAGCCAATATCTGGGTCTGAAAATGACTGTTAATCACATTTTTGAGAAACATATTTTAGCAACAGACGAAAACACGCACAAAAGCAGCTGGAGGGAAAAGGCGAGAGAGAGAGAGAGAGAGAGAAAGAGCAGCCACCCCTGCAGCCAAAACAGCTCAGTGTGGGCCCGGCATCCCGCAGTCATCTCTGCAGCACAGCAGCCTTGTGAAGCCGTCAGAAATGAGGTGGCCGGCTTGGATTACCGGTGTGATTTGGGGGTGCATTTACCCCTCAGTCGAAAAATCTGCTGAAAAGAATCCTCCCACATACACACTACCCATCAGGCCACGGGCCAGCGGTGATCATCATGAAGAATTGAGCATTGGCAAAGGCTGTGTTCATTCGCAGGTCCCGGATGGAAGACAGAGATGAAACTCCACACCAGATTTCACCCGGGGAGAAAAGAAGCCACTGAATGACTTTCTGAAGAGGCTAAGCGATTTTAACTAAAACAGCCACAGACCAGGGAAGCAATGACCTTGGACAGAAACTGCAGGAAGTAAGGTTAAGTGAGATATATGGAAACTGGGAGAGGAAGGTGGGAGGGAAGGAAGGTGGGGGAATCTGATTCTCTTCTCTAAAACATCAGGCCCTGGCTCCTTGGCCTTCCTTCCCTCCAGAGAGACGAGACCTGGTCTCTGATCTTAGGCATGAGCACTGGTAGGCTCGCACGCATGTGCAGGGGTCTGCAGAGTCCAACTAGCCACGGCGCATAACTTCACTCCAAGGCTTCCAGGGTCCCTGACAGACGCCGTTAACGCACAAGACCATCTGATCTGCTCACTACGCAGATATCCACACACACGCAAAGCCTCATTATAAATAGCTCGCTTCCCAGCCACCAGCCCACGTGCTCCACAGAAAATGACACATCGCCTGCCGATCACTGAAGGGAGCCAAGCAAAAGGCACATATAAATCCAGGCCTCCAAACCTGCTTCTCCTGATTTTAGGCTTGCTTTGGAGCATGAAAGGAAGACCCAGGTGAAATGACAGTCCTCTGATACTGAATACACCAGCTTTCAGGAGTCACTGCGAGGACCCACTGAAGCAAAGCTGGGCTTCCTCAGAGCCTGAGTGGTAACATGGTAGACTGTGAAATAAGCTGAACCACTGCCCTGGCTCTGGAGGCGACAGAGGTTTCAAGGCCTAAACTGCTGCATACCACCCCACTTCTATTCATTAGTGAACTCACTGGGTGTCTACATGGAAAGCCTTTGGAAGGGGATCAAACATTCGGATTCCTCATTTCAGTCGAGTGCCTATACCCTCTGCTCCTTGCTTTAGGAATGGTTTTTGTTCAGGAAAGGAGACCAGCAATTTTCATGCATGCACAATTCACACACGTGTGCCAAGTGCTACGTGTCTAGTTCCTCACCCAAATCCTCCATGACTCTCCTGTGCTCCCTGACAGCCCACACTGACCTGCATTGCTTTCCTCCTTCCCTGCTCTCTGCCCGGGCTCCTCAGTGACCACTTGTTTCTGAGTACTTGGCTTATTTAGACTACACTAGATCTTTAGCCCTGGTTGTCTTTTCAGCTGTGAGGTTAAGGTGGACTGTTCACCTGATTGGCTTGGGAGCCAGCTAGGAGATTAGCAGCGCACATCTGGGTGTGTGTGAGTGGGTTACGGAGGTGGGGATGGAACTCCACTCCAGATTTTACCCAGTGTCCTTGGGGTCTATACGTGGTCTCTCACCCCTTAATCTCTGGCACCATTCCGCTCTGCTTCCAGGTTGTTATGATCTAAGCAGCTTTGCTCTGCCAGATCCTATTACCATGAGATTTTGGTCTGAGAGCCAGTAGGCCATGGACTAAATCCTCTGAAACCATAAGCCAAAATAAACCTTTCCTCCTTTAAGTTGCAGGGTTCAGGAGTTTTGTCCGGCAACAGGAAAGCTGACTAATACAGCAGTGGTGCAAATCAAACCCAGCACCTCACACATGATAGGCAAGTGCTCTACCACTGAGCCACACCCCTAGACCCAGCTCTGATTTTTTTTTTTAGCATTGTTCTAGCTTCTTCTTTCTCTGCCTCTCTTTGTCCTTGCAGGACTTCCTGACTGCTAAATTGCCCACCATCCTTGGAACTAGGGAAACATCCTGACTTGGAGGTATCTGAAACTCAAGCAGATAAAGACTTTCCTTAAGCAAAAGAAGACAAATACAAATATAAAATTATAAGCAAAACTCTGGAAGGGGCCCATTCAAGGGAGGTGACCTGCTGCTTGAATTTCATCAGCTTCTCAATAATTCTGCCTCCAACTAGAAGTGCATTATTCTGGTATGGCCATTAAAGGTTTGGCCAGTCTTCTGAGAAGCCTATCTATTTCTATAGTACTTAAGACTTGGTTTTCCTTGAGAATTTGACAATTTAATAAAGCTGGAAAGTGTTTATGTCCATAAGAGGCACACAATAGATATCTGCTGAGGTCAATAGTAAACATGATGATAGGAAGGGACCAGAGGGCCCCAAATCTCCAGTGCACAGAATTTGAGGACAAGAAGGTTCACGAACCCAATTACTGTCGTAGAAACAGCTACTGGTGTTCACTTAGCTTGGCAGCCCTGGGAACAGCTCCTAACCTGTCAGCATTAGAAAACCCTTGCTTGAGTTACTGGTGGTGAGAAATTGACAATGACACTTGCAATTTAGAGAAGGCTAAGTTTAGGCTAAAGGGACTGGAAAGCACGGGGACATCTCTTCATTCTTCTTTCCACGGGATCTTCAAGCTGCCTCTCCAACCCTACTCCAATCCCTGACTGCTGTCCTCAATGTCTCAGTCACTTTCTCATCGTGGAGACACTGGAAATATAAAATAGGAAGTTTGATTTTGGCTCACAGTTACAGGGCACGGTCAGCTTGCTCCAAGGCAGAAATGGCATGGCAGAGGGGCCCAGGTAGAGGAGGGCTGGTCAGGAAGCAGAGCACGAAGGGAAGAGCAGGGAGGGAGAGCCACCTGGCAGGTCTCACCTTCCCCAAGCCCCGCCTCCCAACAGCACAACTCAGCCACTTTCTCATTAGTAGACGGATGCGCCGATGAGTACAGCAGCCCGGTGAGCCATCCACCCTCCAAAAGCCTCACCTCTGAATGCTTGATGCTTTGGGGTCCTTCCAGATCTGAACACAGCACTCAGTAACTACACTGGCGGGGCTGTTCTCAGGCCAGTTCCCCTCCCGGACTGTGGATGCAGATCACAGCTCCCTCTCCTCTGAGTTCTCTGACCACCGCCACCTTTTAGCGTAGGATTCCTGAGTGTGCTAGGAATGCCATAAGCAACTCGGGGACTTAGATGACAGACATGGACTAGCTCACTTCTGGGGCTCAGAACCCCAAATTCCAGGTGCTCACTGGTCCCCCCACCCCAGGCTCTGACTCAGGCACGTTTTCTAGTCCCTCACTGTCCCTTCCAGGTGACTCTTCTGAGTCTCTTCGCAGTGTCTTTCACCCGTGTGTATCTGTCTCTGTCTAACTTTCCCATTTTTATAAGGGCACCAACCCTACTGGATTAGGACCCATCCTGATAACCCGATTTGAATTTGGCTATCACCGTAAACAATCTGTCTCCCAATAAGGTCACATTTTGAGGTCTGAGAGGTTAGAACTCTAACATATTTTGGGGGGGAGGTACCCAGTTCAACTGCAAACTAGGACTAACATAGCTGTCTTTATTAGACACTGAGAAAAGAAGCATGTCTCTATGGTGCCCATTCCTGAGCGAACGGAGCAGGCAGATGCCAAAGGATGGGTTAAAACATGCATTTGTCATTAGCAAAAAGTAGAGGGTTAAGAACAGACACGATGTCAAGTGACCTTTACACTGAACTTGGCAAAGAATGCCGTGAAAGCTTCTAATCCTTGTTGTTTTGCTTCCACCTCCACAGACATTTTAACAAGTTAACTCAACCTGCTCTCACTTTTTGAAGGACAAACACTCCATAATCTCTGATAACTGCCGTCAATGCCCCTCTGCTAGGTAATTTAGGGATCATCGAAGAGAGAAGTGAAGTCAAATCGCTTATCCCCGAAGTGCGATAGAAGGCTTTAGATGTGTTTTATCTCTGGATAAAAGAGGAGAGAATTGTTTAGTGCTAAATTCACAGAGCACACCTCAGCAGCATAGAGGACCTCAGGTAGCACAGGGGGCCATTTAAGGGCCGGGAGAGCCCATCCCTCTGAGAGTGACCTAGCACGCGCTCCCCCGACTGCAGACTGGCTCTGTGTCTCATCTTCTGTGTGTCATCTTCTGCCGTCCACGCACCAGAGAGAGGACCTGTGATGACACTGAACGTGGAAGCTGACCATGGAGCAGTGGTGGCCCTCTGGGTCACAACGCCTGATCTGCGACAGCAAAGACAGGGGACGGGTGCCGACCTTCCCGTCTGGCCCTTCTTGTGTTTGCTTGAAGAATTCGTGTGGCCTTTGTCTTTTTTTTCCAACCTCTCTTTCCCTCCTTTCCAAACAAAATTTACTTTTTGTGACTGCTGTGGGTGTTTGGGTTCTTATTTTAATTTATTTTAAAGTTTGATTGAAATTTGGAACCTACATAAGACTTTTGACACTTATTTCTGGGGGCTTTCTGTAGCTGGATGAAGCGGGTGTTGATTGACAGGCTGGTTGCTATGGAATGGCTGTCGCTGCAGAGACTAAGGCTTTATTTCATACCCTTCTTTTGTCAGGCAAAGGTTTGTGGGATATTTTTAAAACAGTATAAGTGCTCCGGAGTTAACAGGGAACCATCCGGTGACTCTTTCCTAACGTTCCCGTCAGAACCTGCAACTGTTTGAGTTCTGTTCGGTTCCATTCTGCATATGTATTTGGAACTTTCTGCTTTAAAACCAATGTTTTTTCACATGGTTTTCTCTCCCTGGTGATTTTTCCCCATGTGTCCCCTCTGAGACTACCCCCACTGTGAAATCGTTCAGGGAAGGAAACAGAAGGAGTTGGAAAGAGTGAACAGTCTTCCCCAAGAAATTCCTAAGGAGTACAATCACGGGCTCGGGCACCCTGTTGGCTCTCTCCCAGGACTGTATTTTCTGAGCAACTTCTTCTATTCAGGGTTTTAAAGAGGAAATTCACCAGAGAAGAAACTGCATTATATTGAAAGAGGAACAGATGAGTTACCATGGAGTCTAGGGCCTAGACTAAGTAGAGTTCCCTTATTTTTATTTCTATTCATTTATTTCTTCTCCACCTTTCCTTGTCTCTTGGAAAGTTAGGTGTATGATTAATAAGACACTGAACTTCCAAACCATATCATCGTCATTAACATCTTCACCATCAGCCCCAAACCTCCCATTTCTCAGGGCTCTTGTCTCGCATTCCCCAGACATTCACTTCAGCCCCAAAAGCAACTGAATTCTGAATACTCTCCAAGCATCATTAAAAAGGAAAAAAATAGCAGAAACCCCATGGAACCCCGTGGAATCATCTGCTCTGAAATAATGAGGGGTGACCCTCCTCTAAACTGCACTTCCTGTGAACCTGAATCCAATCATCCCTTCCCTTTACAGCAAGTAGCTCTGCACGCGACCGCACAGGGCCCGCAGCATGGGCCCCAAGCAGCCAGCAGTCCATTTCTGAATAGACTTTAAGGGATGGGTGTTTGCACTACTTTGTATTTTTCCAGCCGCAGTCAATTTCTACCATCTCTTTATCAGTCTTGTTTGGCTTCCTTTTGTTTGAATGTCAAACTTTGCATTTGCTAAGGATCTTCATAGCAGACCCATGCTGCAGAAGCAAATTTTCCCCTTGGTAATGCTTCAGGTTTACATGACCTAAATAGAAATCAAATTCATGGAGGATGTAAAATATATAAAACACATTTATTTTCTTGAACCCTAGCTCGAACTCATACAATTCCCTTTATCATTTCACTGGAGGGAATATTAGGATTTTTTCTACTCCACACAAATTCTAAGAGTTTACATTATTTTGATGGATGAAAATTTATCTAATAATTAAAAGTGCTTATCATATTATTTATTTATAAAAGATCCACAAGATTACAGAGGATCTTAATCATGTGTGGCAAAGCATGATTTGACATTTGGTTTCTTTGGCTAGATTTAGAAGGAGACTAAGAAGGAGACTCAGGTGATCTGCCCTTCTGCTTCTTGTAGCTGTATAGCTGATTTGAGGGTAGACCGGAAGAGAAATCTACTCCTCTGATTTTTCTGAGAAAGAAATCTAAATAAGTCTTATACAAATCTTATAATAAATCTTAGATAAAAATCTTATAATACAAATCTGATAATAAATAAATTTTATAAAATCTTATCATAAATAGATACAAATCTTATAATAGATACAAATCTTAAATAAAAGTGTGAGAAAATGAAAGAGGGTAGGGAAGGACGCATCCTATGGTATGAGTAAAACTCAATCTAAGGAAATCCTAAAGAAAGCAGAGCTAACAACTGCCATAATGAAAACTAAGACACTAGCAAGCTAATTGCCGCAAGTATAACAGTATTTATTTATTTTTATAAGAGCAGGCATCGTCTCTTGTTTGTTTACACATAGCATAGTGGGACAATTACTGATGCTCTCAAGTTGTGATCAATTGACACCCTAATAAACCTTCCTGAGTCAAAAATACCATATGTCAGAAATGCACTCCATACCCTGCTCTAGTGATCATTATAGCTTATCCTAGCCTACCTCTTGTGTGCTCAGAACATTTCTGCCACTTAGCAAAATCATTACACAAACACACAGCGCATTTCATAATAATGTGCTGCATATTCGTGAGGATTCAGAAAATGAACAAGGGAATGGTGTAAAGGGAATGCTGGCCCTGCTGTAAACCTGAAAAGCCACTGTAAGTCAAAGCATCTGAAGTGGAGAGACTTTCCCTATTGACCTTTGAGTCAGATGAGCTAGAACTTGGCTCCTCGAATCCCGTGGTATGCAAACTCGGGCAAAGAATGATCTGGTTGAGATTCTCTCTCCTCATTTTAAAAGTAATGCTTTAGCTACTTTACAACTCCCAGTCATGTTTTGTAAAACTGAGCTTCACCCTAACTTGCTATCATTGTTTTCATCCTTTTTCCTCTCCTCCTCCATTTTTCCTCATTCTGCAACTTCTACTTCCAATTGCCTTCCTCCTGCTCTTCTTCTTTCATCATCATCATCATCATCATCATCATCATGACTTGGGGGAACTATTTAGGCTGGAAATCCCACTTTAGCTTGTGCTTCCTGTAGTCATACACATGTATAAATGATTTGCCTACAGATCCAGGAGAAGTCACAAAAGATATTTTCCTTTTCTTCCCTCTCTCCAACGCTGCTTGAAGTTGAACCAAAGCTAAGTGTTCTGTTGAATTTTGTGATAAATGGGCCCAGGGTGGCCATTGCCATTAAATTAATAATCTGAGTAAGCCAGCCCCATACTTACAGAATTCATTTGTACACTGGAATTACCAATCTTGTACCGGATGCTGACACACACAAGTCTACATCCATATAGTTTACCCTCACACAACGTAGGAAAATTGAAAATCCGATAAGTGAGCTCTTTCACTGAGAGACATAACCAAAAAGCTTGTTGTCACTTTAACAGAGTGCAAATCAATAAGTGATGTAGGGTTTTACTTTTTGGTAACATTAGGATGTCGACTTCAGCAATAAGCATGCTATAGATCAGAAGTTGGGACACAATGTTCTTCTATGATACATGCGTAAAAAGCTTCTTATTTTAGAAACATAGACCTCAGTGATCTTACCCAGTGACAAGCTCCACCATTCTACTATCTTACGAGGTAGAATGTAACTTACAGCTGCCACACTAGGCTTTTCAGACAGAGTCCACCCAGGGAGGGGGAACCCAATACATTATAGTAGAAATTACCAATGTACAAATGCAGAAGAACTTTGTATAATAAAGACAACTCTTCTCAGCCTCATTCACACTGAGAATAAATGAAAGTGTTATTATTCATGCTGCTGTCAGACAGCATCACATCTGAGTCACATCAGACACAGCGGAATCTATCTTGATTTTTTATTTACAAGATCCCCGGAGAAAAGTCTATAGAACTCAAAAAGGGGGGGAGAACTCCCACTCCTTGTGAAGTTCACTGTGAGATTTTTGCTTATTTTCTTTAAAGTTATAGAAAGAAAGGAAATTAAGGTTTAACTTTCAGGCTGACCCCTTCCTACATAGGCCATTTTAGGCAGGTCACCTAATGATTTTTCTTTTGCAGTGCTGGAGACAGAACCCAGGGCCTTGCATTGTGCCCGGCCCCAGATGTTTTCATTTTTTATTTTGAGACAAGATCTCAGTAAGTTACCTGGGTTGGCATCTAATTTACCATCCTCCTGCCTCTGCCTTCTGAGTAGCTTGGATTACAGGGGTTGAGATTTTAGCTCCTTATCTTAAAAGTAATGCCTTGCCTACCTTACAACTCTCAGTCGTATTTTGTAAAGCTGAGTTCACCTTAACTTGAGTTGAGCGTTTACCCAACCATTTTGTCATCAATTTTTAAATGAGCTTACCATAGGATAGTATCAGTGTCTCTCCTATGGGTCTCTAAAAATATCAACTGGAATAAAAGACATTGAAATACCCTGAAAACTATTGTACACTGTGTAAATGCTAGTGGACAGTACCAGTTCATAGAAGCATCAGCAATAGCAAAGGCACACAGCCCTGCTAGGAAACCCTTCTGTGGGACCATGACCAAACCTGGCAAAGTATCTGCACAGAGAGACATGCATATTGACACTTAACGGGACACACAGGACAATGGAAATATCACAACGTCAGTGAAGGTAAAATTGTGCTGCCAAATACATTTTGTGGCCAAATTCAAAGTAAATTTTAAAAGTACCAATAACTTTTTTTTAAACTTCAGAATTGTAGAGAATAGACTGTGTCTTTGAAGTAATAAACTGAGATGAGCTACAGTTTGGCCCGGAAGTAATGTCTCCCTACACTTCCTGCCTCGCCCGTAAATTTCATCTTCCTCCTCGGTCTCACATCCCAACTCCTTCAGCACCCTGCTTCCAAATTCTCCAGGGGCTCTGAACTCCAGGCTCTGCTGCTTCCCAGGAAGACAAATGTTCCCAAAGAGAATGTGAAGGCTAGCTGCTCTCCAGACACAGACAGCTGCTCTCCCTATGGCCTCCCGCACAGGTCCTGCCTCAGTCCCATCCATCCTCCACCCAGGAACGACTAATCCTTTTAAAAACGAGAATGCAGTAATGTCACGTTCCTGACAGGTTTTCAGTGACCGTGTGTAACTTTCCTCCACAAACATCTACCTTTCTAACGTGCAGCACGAAGGCCTTGGTGAGCCAATCCTGCCCCTGTCTCTCCAGCCTCAGTCACCTTCCCCCAACCCCCTCCTAGGACCCCAGAGTGCACATTTCTGCCCACCCACGTGGCGCTGCGGGTCTCTAATGCAGGCGTGATTGCCTCTGTTCCTTTGCTTACTGCACCTCTTTTTGCTTGCCCGTCCCCAACTCCACCTGCAGATGCCCACCCTCACCTCTGGACATCTCCACAGCCCACCCAAGCCCTCTGTGTTTCTTCTCAGCACCTGCGGCATGTGGAGCCTGTTGGTCCCATGTGCTGATCGTGCCTGCACATGGGCTTCACTGCAGTCTCACTGGCTCCTCAGTGATGTCCCCAGCTCAGCACTGGCCCGGGCACCAGACAAGCGTGTGCTGAGTGGGCAGCAGCTTCACAATGAAAGTGCTGCATGTAACTTTTCATCAAAACGACAGCTTTTAAAGGTGCATGAAAAGCTACCACCCACCAACTTGAAAGTGAGAGAAAAGGTCAGATGTCTTTGATTTTTAGATAAATACTAGGTTTGTTCTCTGACCATGGTTCTCATGGAGAACGCTAAATGGTCTAGTGCTCGGGCAGAATGAAACTCTGCTTTTTACGCTACTCTATGAACCAAATTAGAAACACAAAGTATTTCAAGGGGTGTCATCTGTGCTAGACAATGAAGTGCTGTTTCCAGGATGCAGAAAAGTGGAGCACTGAAGTCCAGAGAACTTTCCACGAATCATGACTTCCCCATGGCGTTCCATGATGCTGTGTTTTGATCATACTCGCTGCATATGCCTGCTGTACTTTGGACCTGCAGTGTCCCTGGAGGCCCCCGTGTCAAAGGCTTGGTCTCCAGCTTGGGGCTACTGGGAGATGGGGGATCTCTAAGAGGCGGGGCCTAGTGGGAGGAAGTGAGGTCACCAAAGGAGTGGCTTTCAAGGGGGTATTGGGACCTTCACTCTTTCTTCTTCCTCCTTTCGCTTCCTACACACCATAAGTAAACAACTTGCTCCATCACTCATTCTCTGCCCTGCTTGCCACAGGTACAAAAACACGGAGTCAAAACACCCATGGACTGAAACCTCCAAAACTGTAAGCTGAAATAAACCTTTCCTCTTTTTACATTGATCACCTCAGGTATTTTGTTATAGCAATGGAAAGCTGATGAACACAGTGGCAAAGCCTGAAAAACTCTGACACCTATTTCACAAGCATATCCAAGATTAAGGAAAAAATATTCCAAACAGAGCAATGCTTAGTATGAGCAAGGAGACTCCTGATAGGGACAGCCTACCTGGACCATGGCATACAAGCTAGGAACTCAAGCACTACTCAGACAACTCCGGATGAAAACGTTCCAAGTGAATTTGGGAGCGATAATTAAAGAAGATGCATTATTGAGAAATACTGAGGCTGTCAAGTTCTTTTTTTTTTCCATTTTGCTTTCTTTCTTGAAGTGAACTTTCCATTGCACTAGGAAGAGCGGAGCAGGCTCCACTCCCGTGGGAATGCCTGGATCTTACTCATCATTAATACCTGGCACAGAGCAGTTGCAAAGAAAGCTCTGAATATTTAACAAAACTAGAAATATTCACTTAAAAACACACTTTAAAAAATACCTTTCTACATCTTAGCTCTGCTCAGAAAATATTTCTGATGTACTGATTTTGGTGATGTTTGGAGGAGGGCAAGGCTGTACTTGTTCCTTACTGTGATTACTCATGGTCACAGACCTAGATCAAGCAACCAGAACTCTAATGTCCCTAATTCCACCCTCCACGATCTGCAGGCTCAGTCCAGACCAGAATAGATATCACCTCCTTTTCCTCCTCACCACCAAATCCCAAGGGTCCTAGGATGTGCTTACATTATTTTGCTCAAATCAACAAAGACACATGAAAAATATCCCTCAGAAATACGGCACACAAGACGTGAATCACACTGAACTTTCAGGGACCTTTCTCTCTTGCTCTTAACCTGGATGCGAACCATTAAGGAAAGCTGATGTCATGGTATCCTGTTTTATTTAATTGAGACAAAACTTCTAGAAAATAGAACAAATTTGCAATATTTCTGGGTGGAGTCTGCATCCGCAGATCCATCAGACACAGTCTTAGCCTTCCACCCTGGCCCCGGGTGCTGCCACTCAATGGTACAGATGATCTACTATGATACTGTCCAACAGGGAAACTAAGCCCTGAGCAGTAACTTATGTGACTCACACCTTCTAATGCTCCAAGGAAACACTGACTGTCCCCTTCCCACGAGAGCCTTGTCAGCCTGAAGAGCCCTGCTCGAAATAGAAAGATGCTGGACATCTCCTTCCCTCCACCTAAGAACCTTCAATCATTCAACCAAGACTGAAGATGTGGGTACCCCAGAGGACTTGCTGGGGGTGGGGGAAGACAAGGAGAGGAAAAGAGTGAAGTTGGTCAGGGGATTCAGAGGATGTCTTTCTCTTGTTTGAGCCTTATATGGTACTGTTGAAAAATCTACAGATAAGCATCTTAAATCATGGTAAATTACACACTGCATGCTGGTGACTCGGTCATGGAAAATTATGAAGCTACGTGATGTCTCATTTGTTGTGCTGAAAACAAATGTAAATAAATTACTGAGAGAATCTCATTTACATCTAGAAATTCATCCTGATGCATGACATGACTACCGATTTTTTTAAGAGACTTTGAGAAGAAACGCCACTCATCAAACCCAGATCATGAGGATCACAGTGTGAGCCTGATTTGGTGCAACGCTCTTCAGAAGAAGGAAAATCTCCTCTTTCCCAACAGGAGAAACACGATCTTCCCACCCGCCATACTCACACGGGGGACGAGAGGCAGCATTCAGTCCACGGCTGTTTCTCTACCTCTCCAGACCCATCTGCTGTGTGCCCCAGCCAGGGAAAATCCTCCAGAGCCGCTGTGAGCTCGGCCGGATCGCTGCCTGCCCGGGAGGGGGCGCTTTGCGGGGGTCCAGCCATCCTCTCTCACCCCGTTCCACCCGTGGCTCACGGAAACTGGCAGGGGTCGAGGAGACAGAAGGGCGTACACTGGCTCCTGCAGGGATCAAACTCAAACCCATCTCACTTCCACTCTGCTCTAACCAATCGAGCTACAAAGCCAGGTACTCCCTTTGATCAAGGATTGGTCGCCAAGTGGTACCGGACGCCCCGCACGAGATGCAACTGACCTGAAAAACAGGCGTAAAATACAGGCCATGGATGGGATTTCAGCACACACCTAGAAGCGCTTCCGGTCTGGGGTGGCTGTCAGGCTTGTGGCTGTGCTTCATTCATCCTACCTGCTTCTCCCAGGACTCCGCTGAAATCACCCAGAGCAAAGGCAAGCGCTCAGGACACAGGGACAGGAAGTCACAGCCCAAAGCGTAACAAGGCCTATGCAGGATGCACTTAGCCAAAAGTTCTGAGCCACAGGAAGGAGCAGAAGGGGCTTGTGGGGCACACTCGCTGCGAGGCCACGCCTTCCCCTCCCCGCACCCCAGCGCCCTGCCTCCGAAGGGAGGGCCTGAGCGTCAGTCTCTTTTCCTCTACAGCTGAGACTATGAACTCATTTTCCAGCCCTTCAATTTCCTCCCATCTTGTTTTCCTTTCCCCATTCTAAACAGAAACTGGGAAAAAGTGGTTGAGTTTTACTTTGCGCCCCACAAGGGTGAAATACAACAATTTCCTAAATAGGGATATGATGGTACGCTCAGCCCCAGCCACAGCAGAATATTTACATAAGCCTGAAGAGGCCTGAGAGTTTATTGGTGAGGGGAAAAATAAGCAGGCCATGAAATAATTATTTTTCATTGTGCCCTGCCAAAGCCATTCAGCCAAAGGCTAAATTGAGCTGCTATTGTGATTATTTGAACTGCAGAGCCAAAAGTCTTTGCTGCGAAGCAGCCCAGCTGTCCTGAATTGTGTTCTGATGGCTAGTTTTCATTCTGGCTCAAATTCTGCCAAAAAAAAAAAAGACCCCAAAATGGAAGTGTGGAAGGGCTGCTTTATCCAGTCCCACATCCATTACCGATTTAGGGCCATTCGGAGAACTTATTAACAAATCACTTCCTGAAACTGTTATGACAGGGTCCCCATATGCAAATGGAAGGCTGCTCGTATGCGCAGCAAGGCAGGGAAATTAAAACGAAGACGTCCTGAATTTACTGACAGTCATTTCTTTTAATGCTGATGGTACTTTACAGCGGATGAGGTCTTCCCGACGGGCCTCAGAGCTGCTAGGCCACAGTAACGGCCGTCCCCGCAGCCCGATGAGGGCACTGACCCTGTGCCCGCCTGGCACCTCGACAGGTGTGTCTACTGACTGCAGGATTTCATGACCCACTAAAAGGACCCTGCCAGGGTTTCCGGGAGCAATACACGCTCTGTTTGTTCAGTGGGGTTCCTGCAGTGTCCAGAGCACAATGTGCTCCTGTAGGCTCTCAGTCAGGCTCTGTCAGAAGGACGGGAGAAGCATGGGAGGCCAGGAGACTGCTAGCCTGTGGGACGTGGGTTCTCAGTACACCCTGCCTTTGAAACAAATATTCCTCTTGTGTGCTAGGATGCATACATTTCCGAAAGCTACCATGGAGGCACAGAAAATTGCCAAATCACTTATCATTTATGAAACCATTACTTTTTTCTACTTTGGCCAAGATCCATTTCCAATAGAGATTGGGAAGGGAAATATTTGTGCTCCAAGCAATCCAGAGCCGGGTCAGCACTGCTCAAATATCAGCTCTCCGACTGCCCATGCGGTTGGACTTCCTAGCTCCAGCCTGATCTGTGGAAGTTTCCCGAGTGTGGGGAAGCGTGAGGCACAGCTAAAAGATAGGCTCATGTTAGAGCAAGAAATTACAAAGATGCCAGAGGTCTAAAATTCCATTTGGAAAACAAGAATAGTTTTATAATTAATGATTGGGTATACTATTTATGGTTTTCAAAGCAATACTGGAGTTGAACCTACTCCAGGCCAGGACAGGTGGGTGGTCATTGTTGTGGGGCTTCAGATACCCGCACTGGAGGTTAGAGTCACATGGGTCCTTCAAGATCGCCCACCCCTACCCACTCACCAGACCTAATCCAATCCCCATGGGACAGAGATGCGGACACTGATGCGGAACCACGAATGGATTCCACTGAGATGTGGAACCACCAAACGCAATCTCCTTGTCTTGCTTCTTACCCACTTTCTCTTTTTCCACCTTTTTCTTTACCTTTTTCCTCTCCCCTTCCCCTCTCCTGCATCGTCTTTATCATCTCTCCCTTCTCCCTTGCTATGCCTGTTAGTGGGTCAGCCCACAGCCCCCCATCTTTTTTTTATTAAATGTGCCACCAAAACATTTTTTACCCTCATTTTGATGAATGAAGAGGAATTGTCTTGGGCTACATATAAAATATATCATATAGTTTATATATATGTAATAAAGTTTCTTTTTTGAAGTTTTTATTATGAAAAAGAGGGCAGGTCACAGGTTGGGCACATTGGGGAGGGGGGGGGCTCCCTTCCAGGAAGCTGCAGGAATAACAACACCAAATGTGCCAAATGCTCTTCTGATGTGTGATGCTCACCACCTCCCTGAATTTTCACAGCAGTGCTGAGAGGTGGATGCTAGAATTAGCCCCATTGTATTGTCTAGAAGCAAACAGAGGCATGGGGAAGTCAGGTGACTTGTTTGAGATGGCCCAGCCAATCAGCAAAAGAGAGGGGTTTTGAAGCATCCTTCTCATTTTCCATGGATAAAACTGAATATGAAGAGTTGGGTTTCAGGAACGTGGCCAAGTCCGCTTGGCTAGCAAGCAGCAGCCCCCAGATTGGAGCCAGGTCACCCCACTGTGGTGCCCCCACCCGTGAACTCTCCCCCCCATCTGTATTGTCCTGCTCGAGACCCAAAGGGAGAAGACTGAGGGCCCAGGAGGGACAGGGCACAGAGCTGTCCCTCACCAGTCCTGGCGTCTGTGTGGGACCATCAGGTTCAAAGAATTCTTAAAAATCTAGGGACTAGGAAGCAGAGTCCAGAGCGTGTCTTTGCTTTGTGAAAATGGGGCACATCTTGTTTAGCACATGTTCCTAGAGAAAGATTTTGCCAGTTTTCAGTCATTAAAAATAAAAGCTCAGTAGGGTAAGATCTATTCCAAATAACTGCAGCCAAAAATAAAACTCTCTTAAAAAACTTAAATAAAATCAATGTAGGGCTTTTGGTTCTAACGTTTGGGGTAAATTCACATGGATTATGAAAAAGGATATGTACAAGAAAATTAGCTGTCTTTGGTCAAGGACAGTGGGGAAAGTCAAGAATGTCCCTAGATAAGAGAAAACTCTATTCGAACCATTTTCAGATGTTAGCATTCTTCCACGCACCTCCTCAGTAAAACGCAGTCTCTCCAAACTTGGCTTCTTACCCTCGGCTGTGCCCTTGCGTAGGTAGATGGTCAATGCAGCCCACGTCTACACTTCAGAAACCCGGATCAGAACAGTCAAAGTCACATGTTTTGAAAACATATTGGTCAAACGCTTGTTATGCCAATAAATCCCTTTAAAGAAATACAGCCATTACCATGTCCTAGGAAAGCCTTCGGTAGGGACAGCTCCTGTCTGCTTGTTACACCACCATTTATTGTCCACACTCCTGCAAGGGTGTCGTTGTGTTTCTCTCTGATCCCTTTCACGTATCATTCCTATCCAAAGTAAAACATGGCTAGAGATGAAAAGAAATAACTGGAAAAGAACGATTCTTGCAAAACAATGAAAGCTAAGCCTGGGGCGGCCAGCAGAGAACGAGCTCTGCTCCGCTCTGCCCACGAGCTCAGCCACACAGGTTGACTTCACCGCTCACATTCAGCTTTCCCACCTCTCCTATAGCCCCAGGATCCTGCCGAACTTTCTGCAACTCCTGATTTGATTCCTATCTGACTTGGAGGCAGGAAAAGAGCCTGACCTGTGGCCTACATGACAGCAGCCACTCCCCCTGTGGCTAGATTCTCTCCCAGATCCCGCCTGTTGGCCAAATGGGGGGAGAGAACATTTCCTCCTGTAAGGCTCAGGGAGGAGGGCCAAGAAATACTTCCCTTCATGTAAACTCAGCAGAGACAGGAACCAAGACCCGGAACCGAATGGGCGTGGCAAGCGTTTTAAGGACAACACTCACTCTGAATTAAGAGCCCATGATGTCCCTGCGCTCAGGACTTCAGCTCTCCAAGAGGGAAGGCCTGGCACTCCAGGCTGTGGCCTCCAGAGAATCCTAGGGCGCCCCGGCCTGAGAGCGGCTGAACAGTGCGCCCCCTTCACCTCTGGTCACACACACAGCTCTCCATGTGGGCTGTCTAGTCCCTAGTGCTATTCCTGTGCAGACCGTTCCGGCACAGCTGACCCTATGGGATCAGTAACCCCCAAAGTTGTGGTGATTATTAACCATATTAACTTCACATCCTGCAACCTACAGCAACCCACAAGCAGCCCACGGCACCTTAAGGGCGACTTGCTTAACAAAAACATTCCACACAGAGCGCTGTTGTGGAGGAAATGTTCCCTCAAAAGGGGTGCTCACCTTGCCAGTCACCATCAAGGCTCCTGCACCCCCAAACTGAGCCCAGATTGGGGCGTGGTTTCATTCTGTGGCCAGATTTCCTAGGGCCGTGCACCACCCTGTTCCTTTCTAGGTCCAGCTGTGGGATCAGTCAAAAAGATGCATCTGTGAAGGTGAGAACTTTAAATGTTCTAGGGAGACTTTTTAAAATATCCCCTACCACAAAGGCCACCTGTTCACCCTGGTCCCCAAGCATGCTGTCCCCAAGAACAACTTCCTAATGACTATCATCATTCCAGAAAACCATAGAGAATAATTTTTTCATGATTGCCAGTACCAAACAAATAAGAATGAACACAGTTTGGACACCCACTATAAACAGAAGAAACGGTCTATGATCTGCCCGGCGTTGGGTCGATCACCCCTTAGAGACGATCTGCTCCCCCAAACCCACTTGATATCACACTGTGTCTCCTCGCACCATACCCCTTTGTTACAAGCACTACAAGCATGTGTCAGCCCTTGCAACCCACCCTCACAGAGGGGACTCCGTGGAATTAGAAATCGAGATAAATCTTGGGCTTGGATCTTTATTTCTTCATAATGCTGTACACTTAATTGCTCCTGCCACTTAGCGACACAATTATGTTGTCTAGAAATGGAGACAAACAATAGATTTTAGTTTTTAAACAGGAACTGAAACTGCAGAGAGCCGCAAACCACACCATTAAAGTTGAACTAAATGTGAAGAAAAAGTTTACTTCCACAATCATCAGCCCACCTTGCACAAAGAAGCTACCCCCAGCTCAGAAGACAGGAAGGAGTGAGATGAAGCTGGGGTTCCCGGCTGAGGCTGGGATTTTTGTGAAAACCCCCGGCATCAAAGCATGACAGAACAGCTGGGAGTGGTAGTGTACACCACACACCTGTCTTTCCAGCCCCGGGAGGCTGAGCCAGGAGGATCACAGATTCAAGGTCAGCCTAGGCAACTTGGTGAGTTTCAAGTCAGCCTAGGCTACATAGAGAGACCCTGTCTCAAAAAAACAAACAAAACAAACAAAAAGACAAATCAAGCAGACAAACAACACGGAGGAGAGTCGCCCGTTAGAGGCTGAATGAGTGCAAGAAGCCTCCTCCAGGAAAACTGTTACTTGCGCATAATCATTGTGTCAATATAGCCTGGTTCTAATCTTCCAAACTAAGTGCCTTATCTTCAGGATTTGGAAAGAAAACAAACAGCAATAAACTGATATTTATGCCCATTTTCTGGAAGCTGTAACAAGAATCCCTGAAAGTCAGATGATGAGCGCCTCTCCCGGGACCCGATCCTAGGATGTCCCCCAACGCGTACCTCTTCTCCAAATGTGTGCGAGCAGCTGGGCACCTTACACCAGAGCCCTGGGTTTCGGCTGTGGGAGGGACTGGGCCCAGCCCCGCCACCACTGCCACCCCACATGGAAACCAGGAAGGACGGGAGAGATCCATGCCGGAAGCGACTGGTAGGATGCCATCACCGGCCCCGTCCCCCGGAGAACAGGGAGAACAGCTGTAGGAGAAACCGCACTCAGACCCCGGGGCTGGTGCTGATGGCCACGCCTGCCCGGCGCCCGAGGAGGACAGGCTTTCGAGATGTCTGTGCCAAAGCCAGCAGGGGCCCAAGCCTTGCCTGGTAGCCGAGCTTGCAAAACTGCAGAACCTCTCGCCAAAATAACTCCTCCCAAGATGTGGATGAGAGAAACTGGGCTGAAGGTTGCATCCTTAGGAACAGTACGTTCAAGGGTCCATCATCACTAAATACAGTGGGCCCTCGAGTTACAACCAGCCCAACACACGAACAACTTGGGTTAGGACTGGAATTTTACCTTTAATTTACAACCAAAGTCCTGAGCTGGGACCCAAATGCCTGCCAGTTATGCTTCCAGATGGTCTCAGATACAGATTCCACCCTTACAGAGTCCTGGAAGGAATGTTACAACATCCTCTCCTGTGTGGGGTTAAGTGAGAAATCCTGGGCCAGGGTCTCTCTAAGGACACTGAGATCCACCTGTCTACAGAAGACTTGGAAGGCTGTGTAGAGGAGCTGAGCCTTCAACTGACCAACTGAGTTGCAACCAGCCCTTGGGAACAAATTGAGTTCGTAAGTCAAGGGTGCACTGTATCCAAGTAGTTTTTCTGACAAAATCAGGTTGACAAAAAATATTTTCCAACTCTCTGAAGTGTGTACTAAATGGAAATACGCAGTATGGGGTCAGGGGTTTATGCACGGGTCACATACCCGATTACACAGACACGGGCCGCAATTCTCGAGCAGGATTTGCTGACAGCTCTGTCTGGCACTGGTCCTTTCTGCACCAAATGAGGCTCTTCACAACAGTTTTCTAGGCTGCACCTTGGAAAAGCACTAAGGGTCGTGCCCTGTGCAGCTGCTTCCTCAAAAGCAAGGTTTGGCCAAGAGGAGCATTCCCCAGGCCTAGCCGGCTACCCAGGGCCTCCAACGAATAACCACCCCGTCCGCTCTTTCTCTTCAAATCCAAAGTCCTTGTGCATCACGACAGCTCAGTTCTCTATACAACTCCAAAAGAAAATGAAAAAGGAGACAGAATTAATTCTAACCCCTACCTTTGGCATCTTCCAAGGCTTTCGGTCATGACTCACCTGTATAAATAGAAAGAACTAATTTGCTATAGAAATGCCCAGGGGCGAACATGTCCCAGCTAATGAAGTGTTCAACTTCCGCGTGATTAACCAGCTGGTGGGGGCAGTGTAAAAGCAGAGGCCATAAAATAAGAAGAAAAATTGATTAGCAGCCCTTTGTAAAGGAGTCCAGGAAAGAAAACTTCTGTTTTGTTGCTAGCTCAGAAATGGTCTGCAAGGGGAAGATGAACTTGAACTTCTCCCCAGGAAACTGGGCAGCCCCTGGCAGCTGTGTGTGTCTTTAACATTCACCAGGCTGGGAGGCTTGGGTGAAGGAAGAAAAGACACCAAACAGCTTCCCAACTCACTGCCTGATGCAACAGGTCCTGCTGGTTGTCATAAAGTTAATTTTCTAATACGTTGCGAAACGTGTTCTATAAAGTGGAAAACTATGCCTGGGCTTCGAGTCCATTCAGTTTTCTCCCCGGAGCACTCTGCAAGACCACACTTGGCTTTAACTACCGCCAGACCAATTCATTAAGAAAAAAGGGTCCGGGCTTGAGCCAGAATATTTATACACTTGACTCAGAAGATCTATTCCAGGGGACAATTTCCCAAGCTGCATGCACTGCAGGGC
This sequence comes from Heterocephalus glaber, assembly GCF_053883595.1. Lineage (NCBI taxonomy): Eukaryota > Metazoa > Chordata > Mammalia > Rodentia > Bathyergidae > Heterocephalus > Heterocephalus glaber. Next base: position 5,426,535 of record NW_028258187.1, on the reverse strand, counting down.
TCTCCTATTCTTAACGTCCTGGACTGCTCTGTGACCCTTACGTAAGGAGAGAAGGAGTCAGGTCCAAAAGACAGAAATGCACAGACTGGAAGCAAAGAAGGGCTGCAGAAGGGGGCCTGGCAGGCAGTGAGTGACGCACGCTCATTCTCTCTGATTGCACAACCCATATTTGCACAGCTCTGCCCTCCCTTGCACATGGGACAGGAGTTTCCCAGGCCAAGAAAGGAGAACAACAGAGGCTCAGGTCCTCTCCAAGCTCTGAGGACAGAGCAGAATCAGCGGCCCGTGCACATCCACACAGCACACCACGCCATGTACACACGCGCCCTCCTCTGCCTGCACACAATCCAGGGGTCCCAAGCCCAGGCCCCCCGACTCTGCCCCACAGCCTGCAGAGCATCCCTTCACCCACCTAGACCTGCCACTCGCTTGCCACTGGGAGGAGCAGGGGCTGACTAGGGTCAGGGTTAGGGAAAAGCCAGCATTTCCCGATGACCCTCAGGTTCAAGGCCATTAATGCCGTGTGAGGCAAGGAGAGCCACTGGCAGCGTAGGATGATTGGCTGCTCATCCAGCAGTGTGACTTCGGACAAGCCGCTAAGCCTCTCTGATCCCCGTCTCCCTCACCTATGGAGGAGGAGAAGGGGGTGAGGGCCGCCAGCCACATGCAGGGCCTTGCGGATGTTGGCTGATCTGGGTCACAGCACCCAACAAGGCTGACCCACACTGTTAAACACGAAGTCACCTGCTCCTTCTTCCCTTTGACGTGGCTGCTAGAACAGTCTGCATTAAGAAACACGGCTCACATTCGACTTCCACTGCCGAGCAATGCCTAGAGCCAGGATGGCGAACCTTTTAGAGTCCAGTGCCCAAACTGCAGCCCTGAACCCACCTACTGACCGCAAAGCGCCAACACCACAATTAAACCTGAATACGGAGGTTTCTGTTCATGAAAAACAACTCACACATTAACATCTGTTGACTTAAAAGGAAAACAAATAACACGAGTGCCATGGGGTAGCCACCACTGGTCTAGATGGAGTGTGCAAAGGGTCGCTCGCAGGCCGGCTCTGGCCTGTTTCTGTGAGACCAGAAAGCTGAAAATAGTTTGATAATTTCAAACCGGTGTTTGTAAAACAACAAATGTTGCTGGGCATGGTGTTGCATACCTGTAATCCCAGCTACTCGGGAGGCTGAAGCAGGAGGGTCACAAATTCAAGGTCAGCCTGGGCAACCTAATGAGACCCTGTCTCAAAATAAACATTTTAAATGAAGGTATAGCTCAGTGGTAGAGCCCTGGCCTAGCATGGGCAAGGCCCTCGGTTTAATCCCCAACACCGGAAATAAAAGTTACAGAAACTGCGAATAAACAGCAAAAATGAAACTGTTTACTGTCTTGTTCTTTTGAGAAAAAAGGTTGTCATTCTGCTCACTCCTCTCCTTCCACAGAGGGTACCGGGGACTGAGCCTGGGGCATTCACACAGGCTGCACCCCAGACTCCATTTTGTTTTGTTTTAACTTTTTATTTTCAGGCAGATCTCACTAAAGTTGTTAATTTTCCCAGGCTAGATTTGAACTTGCATCTTCCTGCCTCGGCCTGCTGGGATTACAGGCATACACCACCACAGCCAGCCCCAAGGTTCTGGTGCTATTGTACACCTATGTTTTGTTTATGGTTTTTGCTTTGAGACGTGGTCTTGCTTTGTAGTTCAGGCTGGCTGCGCACCCGCTGTGTATTAGCTCAGACTGACCTTGAACTCAGCCCACGGAGAGGAGAGCAGGAATTACATGCACCTGGCCACAGTACCCAAGTCTTGAATGTAGTACCAGAACAACTACTGGGAGAGAACCCCCCACCCATCCCATCTTCTCCACCATCCCAGAGGTGCTGGGAGTGAGCAACAGGAGGGTTCCAGAGGGGTCCCCTCCAGGCACAGGGGCAGGGAGGCTACACACGTCCAGTTCTGGTTCCGTCTGGAGAGGAGAAAGCTCAGCAGGAAGAAACCGAGCCCTGGGGAAAGAATGGTAACTTTCACCTAATATGCTAGCATTTTTTTTTTTTGGTCAAATTATTGTGACCAAGTGTCCTAGTTCTCCAGGACCCAGGGGTTTCCTGGGATGAGGAACTTTCTACTTGCTGAAGAGCTAAAACCAGGTCAGTTCTGGGCCAAACAGGATGGACTGGTCACTTTAGATCTGATCAACAAAAACCAAAAATGATGCTGCCCTCTCATTGAAGGAATCAGGAGCGAATCCATCTTTCTGCTAGAAATAGCTTCTTCGATAAAGCTCCGTGTTGAGTTTTTGCCTCTTTTACTTTCATTGCCTATTTTATTTATTTATTTATTTCTGGTACCGGGTGTCGAACTCCGCTCCTTGCTCTTGTGAGGCAGGCCGCGGAACCACTGAGCTAAATCCCCGGCCCTTTCATTGCCTTTTAATTATTGAAAACTAAATGTTCAGTAAGTTCTGCACTGACCACTCAGTTCTTGCGTTTTATTGTCTTGAGTCAGGTCGACAAATCTCCCCGACTCTTCACTTCTCCTCACCTATAAAAGACACTGAGTACAGCTTGCGGGTTTCCTGATTACCGGTAACTTTGAGGGAGGATGGAGCGGGGCGTGGACTTTACCAAGTTAGGGGACTTGGCTGGGCCACAGAAGTCGATAGGATGAACAGTTTCTTTTTTCTTTACTTTTACTTCTACAGCCCCAAGCCTTTTAAAACAATATGTTTCTTATTTTGAGAGAGAGTCTCATTAAGTTGCCCAGGCTGGGCTAGAACTTGTGATCCTCCTGTCTCAGCCTCCCAGAGTGCTGGGATTATAGGTGCTCACCATCACACTCAGCTCAGGATGGATTTTTGAAAGTGTTTTAAACTGTTCAACATTGTAATTACTTGAACTCGAGATAAAATAGAACCCAATGTGACCCAGCTTCCATGGAAAGGGCGTCTAAATGAAACTTCAAACCCAGAAAGCTTGTACACCCCACATCCACGGGCCTGCACAGCTATGTTTGTTTCACTGTCTGGAGGTGGGTGTTTTGACAGCTTCGGGTGCCATGGCAGCATCACTTTCACAAGCGGTGGAAACCTCAGGAAGGGATTCCCTTCTCCCAGATGGCAGGAGACCGCTCTCCCGGTCTAAGAGCTGAGGCCTCAGGGGTTGCACGTTAAGCACGCACTCTCCGTGTGCTCTGTTGCACAATAATTGGTCCCACCGTTCTCTGCCTTTTGGTTGCTCAGATGTAAAAGTCTGACCTCTTCAGAAGTCATCTCCACTGATCGCCTTGGGCAGAAGGTCCCCGCCTTTGGTCCCCGCCTGCAGCAGCGGGAGGAAGGCTTCTGCCAGGGAAGAGAGAGGAGAGGCCACCCAGAACCCTTCACTCCTGTCAGGAAGGCGCCCTGAAGCTCAGTGGCAATGGTGGGTGCTGGGTCAGGTCCCTGCGGGCTCCATGTGGACACAGAGTGGCCCACAGCCCAGGGCAGAGGGGGATGGTGACAGAAAGGGGCTGCTCTGGCCTCAGAAGTGCTGCACCTGGCCCTGCAGACCAGGCTGTCACCTGCTTCAAAACTTCTCACCTGAAGCCACAGCTGGAAGCGACAGGATGGGAAGAGCCTGCGATTTCTACCTCACCCACACCCTCCTCTACCTGCCGAACCCCTTTTACGCTGGGGTGACGCCTGGAAGGATTTGGTTGCTGCGGTTGTTTTATTTTTGTAATCTCTCTCTTCCTGTGCACACAGTTGCAGTGCACAGTGACTGCATCTACCGCACAGAGTCGCCATGTGCGCACACCGCATCCTCACTCCTCCCTTCAGCTCCTGCCAGTCTCCTCCCTCCTTGCGCCTTCCAACTCCTGGTCTCCTTCCCATTTGCAAAAAGCTCCATTTTCATCATTTTTCCTTCAAACCTTTTTTTCCATTCTTTTTCCTGCCCTCCTTGTTTCTTGTTACCCCATCCATTTGAAAAAGATCTTTTCACTTCCTATTTACCTAACTTCTATTTTGCTCTTCATTTATACACTATACATACTTGGAGGGTTTTTGTAAGTAATCATCACGTTTTGGCTCACGTCTTTTAGGAAACTCTTTGTCCCCCTTGGTCTGCTCCAAGCCACTCCCGCCTCAGTCCGGTTCCAGCAGACACTGAGGGTCTGCTCTCCCCAGGACAGCACAGAGGGAGGGCCCTGACACTGCCAGACACTTCACTCTGGGCTCAGAGCAACTGCTGTGCTCAGAGTCTCTCTGGGGACAGGGTGGGGACCAGGTGCATGGCACTGTGTTCAATAGCATGGGGGACAAGCAGTCTCCAGATGGAACACCACACCTTCCATGAGAGGGCTGGCAGTAAGAATCCCTCTGTGGGCTGAAAGCACAGACTCACAGCCTTCTACTTCTCTGGATGATACCTGTTGGCGCCTCCTGATGTTATTATGTTGCTGGTGCCACGTTGCTGCATTTGAAGGTCTCCTAATTAAATGCCAGACTTCCCTGATCGGGACCCAGGACACAGCAGGCTGGCCTCACTCGTGGAATTGCTAACAGTGACCCCATTAGGTTTGCTGGGAGGGCTAAAGGGACAGTGCATAAAAAATGCTCAGCAAAATGTGGGTGCGGACTCCATAGGCAAGGCTGTTGTTAAAGCTGCTCCTGGTGGGTTCCGGAGAATCCACGTTCTCAGTTCTGCCCATGAACTCCGACTCACGGTTTTCTCCTCCAGTCTGCTTCACAAGACCAGCCCTTCCCACTAGTATCTCTGGCCACAGAAGTGAGACACATAGAGAAGAACAAAAACAAAAACCCACTGGGCTCTGCAATATTTACAGGATGTTTAGGTTTAATCCACAAATCAAAAACTTGAATCAGATAAAAACCAGTTCAGTGAAAACATCAGGACTGTCAGAGTCTCGAGGAGACCTGCATTCCTGCACAAGCATGTGTCCTATCGGCGACGCTGGCCCGGCTCCATCCCCGGTCATCAGAGCACTGGCCCCATGCAGTAGGGACCCAGTCAGTGGGGCAGGCGGTGGGCAGCCCCGTGGTACATGCTCTGCCAAGTGGGCCCCTGTCTGGCATTTGGCAAAGCCAGGGCTGGGAGCTGAACAATGCCCTTTTTTGGATCCAGCTGGCAAACACCAACCACCACAGAAGGCTCCAACCCCCTCCCCACCATGAGGATACCACTTCCAGCTGCCGGCTCTGGACCCCAAGGCCAGGTGCAGGGATCTGCAGAAACTGAAGGAACTGACTGAGGCATCCGGGACAAACATACCCTCCTTCTCCCTACGGACGGCTGGTCTCCTGAGACTCCTCCCCAAACTGCACCTAGGGTAGGTATTTATGAGACACGGACACATGGACAGACAGACAGACAGACAGACAGACACACACACACACACACACACACACACACCTTTCTTCAAAAAGACTACGTATCCCCACTTTGTTCCTGATTTAACCAAATCCATTTTACATTCCCTTTTCAAAAGTACTTATGCACACAGGCTTCCCCCAACCTATTCTGGCTTATTTTTTACAAACCCTGGCTACGTTCTCCAAGGGTCTTTACTTCGTGTATTCTGTCCTTTCGTCTTGAGCTGGAGCTCCTAATCCTATCATGGTCACAGAGTGATAACATGACTACATTCACTGTGTCTTAAGCTTTGTAGGTTGGCTCCATGGGAACACAGGGAAATAGAGATAAACACCCTACGTGCACACCCCATACACACAGGAGTAGAGAGAAAGAGACACAGCAAAGTAAGGGCCAAATGAGGGTCGCTGAACTGAGCTTTATGCAGGGATAGTGCCCACAGGCTACGCAGTTCCCTTGAGTTCTTCATCTTTTGTTTGTAAGAACTTCTGTTTCAGGCTAAGTGATTGAAAAGGGGTTTTATAAGTGGCAAAGGATAGATTTTTGGTCAGTCATGGAAGGTAAAAAGTCAGTCAGATGCTGAGTTCAAATCTTTCTTCCCATGTCCCTGGTCCTCTGCCCTGCATGCTCCTGTGACGGAGAAAGAGAAGGTGCCCAGGCATGGTGGCCAGGCTCCCCATGGAGAGGAGATGCTCCCTTCTCCTTCCTTTCCACATCATCTGCCCTTGAACTGGAATTTTAGAATTCTTTCCATATTACTCTGTTTCTGTGGAGCTTAATAAGAAAAACTGTTGCCTTAGTAAAACAGATTTTATAGCCGTGATTTAGGGATCAAAAACTTTTTTTCTGATGAGTTTGAGATGTTGGAATATTTCAGGATTTTTCTATCAACCATTACATTGTTTCCTCTTCTGTGATTTGTCCTCACAATGGTAGAACACATTTACCTTTCAAAAAGACTGTTGGGAAGTTTTTTGTCTTCATCATGAGAAAACCATGAGCTAGGGAGGTTAGTGGTTTGCCCAGTGTCACACCAGGCCAGCAGGTATCTGGGTTGAAATTCAAACCAAACCAACTTGACTCCAAACCCTCTTCCCTGCACCAATCCTAAGTACGCGATGGCACTCAATAAATGCTTTTGGACCTACTCTATTTAACCTAAATGAAGGCTGGGAAGTATCCTGGGCTTAGACAACTGCATCCCAGCTCAAATGTTTCACCCTAGAGCACTCAGTTTTCCTTGGAGTTGCTGACAATGCACCCCATCATCTTACTGGATATTCAGCACCAGGCGACTTTGGGTAGTGAGAAAATCTCTTCTGTGTGTACCTTACATTCTGCTGGGCACTCTCCCCCATCAATGTTAGTTTAGTTTAGTCCCTACTGAGTGCTCAAGTAAACCCATGAAAAAAAATTCTCACCTTTTTTTATAAAACAGAAAAAACAAATGAGATCAGAGAGATGTAGGGATCTCTTGCTAAGAGGCCCTGCCGTCAGAAGCACTGTAGAAAGACCATAGCTGACACCACAGTTGGTGAAAATAACAGCCTGCAAGCTGTGCCAAAGGCCTTTTCCCTCATCTAATCCTCCATCATTCTTCTGATACAAGACAGCCAATGCATTAAATCCTTAACACGCCTCGCAAGTTGGTACAGGGGTAGTGCATTTCAAGAAGGGAAAGAATTCCACATATCATGCTCACATCCATTGGGACACATCCATCCACAAGGTACACAGCCCATAGCTATAAAAGGAAAGGTTCAAAAGGGTCCTAAAGGAATCGTGCAATCTCACTGGTCCTGCACACGACCCTGAAACTAGCTACGTCCAGATTAGGGTTGAGAAGGAAATTCTCCATCCTGCGCTTCTCTGGGAAGATCGGTCTCCACCAGAGCCCTGGATACACCGTTGTGTTCACTGCTTTGTTTCCTGCCTGGAGCATTCATTGGCCTGGAATACTGCAGGAAACAGGCATCTGACAGTCACCCGACCAGCTGGCAGGTTCGAGTGTCACAGTGAAAGCCCACACCTGCTCGGTTTCCTGCAGATTCTCCACTTTGATCAGAATTAGATATCGCTCTGTGCCTATAAGTTGTAATTTGACTTTTTATTTTAAAGCCTGCAGTCTCTTTCTGCATCCTTTGGAGGGAGTAGCTACACTCATCTCGAGAAGTTGTCAAGGTTATAGTGAAGGCCACACACCCAGTAGGTTCTCCAGTGACATTTAAGGGCCTATCAGCTGGCAGTCTTGCTGTCATCTTTGGATGCTCCTGGACAGCATTCCATCTCAGGGTGAAAGAACCCATCCGGTCACGAGGTGAGCTCACTCCAACCACAGATACTTATTTGCACTTTGATAAAATGTAGAATTGTTTATATTATAGATAGCTCTCTTGATTTGTTTTTCTTGAATCACTCAGCTATACAGTATGCTGAATGACATATAAATATAGAAATTATGGAAATAGAGAAAGCATTTTATCCAATGCAGATCCTGAGTTGCCAAAATGAGTCACCAGAATTTCTCTCTAGGGTGTCATTTAAAATCCAACCTTGTCCCAAATAACAACTGACCACCAACTGCTTTGATTCTCCAGAAAGGAGAGTTCCGCAGTGTGACTCAGGCAGAGAACATTTGCTCTGTGAGCTTGAAGCACTCATCGTGGAGGGAAGGAGAAAATGCGTGTGCAAGCTTTCACACACACACTCATCTGCACGCACCCGGCACACACAGGTGCAGGCCTACATCTCTGCGTGTGCCCTGGCACCAGCAGAAGGACACACAGAGGGTCCTCACCATGCCCGCTCTGAACAGCAAGCAGTATGGACGCAGGTGTTTGTAAACAAGTAAGTTTGGCAATGTTTCTAATTATAAGCTGTCAGAGCTAAAAATAGAAACCAGTCTGTTCATTTAACAACAAAGGGGGCTCATCTGAATGAGTGCAGCCAGAAGCTCTGATTTGGCACCATGTGATGGGCTCTGGTGACACAGTGAGGCACCTGATGTTTGTTGTCCTGTCCGCTGCATGGTGAGCAGCACCTCCTGCCCTGCTCCTAGCAGAGAAAACCCTGATGGGCACCCACAGTCCTGGTGTGGGCCACCTTCTCCCCAACACCATCTCTTCCTCCGTAACGCCCACTCCACTTCTCGGCCTGGGATCTGCCACTCCTCCCTCCACGCTGGGGCCGAAGACTCTCTGGTCATTTCTATTTCTCCTTGTGTTCCCAGCTCCAGTTCAAACGTAACACGAAGCATCAAGAATTTCTTGACACATGAGCACATGTGCGCGCGCGCACACACACACACACACACACACACGACTTCACAATAACCCCCGTAGAGATGCTCGATCCCTGACAGCCATCAGGAAACTCAGCAAAGAAGGCAAACTTGATACATTTATTGCATCATTGAGTTTCATGAAGGGAGCTGCCCTCACCATTCACAGCTAAATTGGGCTCAAGGCGGTTTGCCCAAATTGAAAAGAAGGAAGCTGTCCTGGGTCACTTAGAGGGAGCTTCTCCCTGCCACCTACACAAACTAAAATCGTCAGACTGGACTAGGAAGCTTGTGTTGTTTTCAAAGCCATCAATAATAAATGCACACTGCAAAATTATCTCTAATAATCCAAACTCTCAGCCCTACTTTCCAAAAGAGCACATATCTCTGTTGACCCTGGATCATCTGACAATAGCCGAAAAAGAATCTTGTGACAAGACCATCCCTCAGTACTTTTATTAAAGACATTATCTTAACCCAGTTTAGCCATGTTTACCTTATTCTCATTATCTTCATATTAAGCCAGGATCTCAGAGAAAAAATCCAGAAGAATAATGTTTTGTTTTGTGTACCCACATCCTGGCTTTTAAACACACATAGATAATAATTTCATATTTTTAAATACAAAATGTTAAAGTTCTTCATACAGACTGAGTCCATACAAGGCAAAAACTACAAACCTCAAACATCTAGGTGTTCACTATCTGAGATTATAAGCAACTGAGATCCCTGTCTCGCCTGGAATATTCACTGAGGACACATCAGCAATGGCTACAATCCCATCCCTGCAGTGTACCACTACCTAGAGCTTGGAATAAAAACCTGCCAGGTTTTAATATTACCTTTCTCTGTCTGAATTCCAGACAAGATACCAATAGCAGTAAGATAGATAAGGCAAGAAAAAAGAAAAAGAAAACTATTGGATCCTTTGACTGCTATACCTAGGAAAATGTGTCTTTATTAAATAATCAAAACCCCATCTGTTTAGTTAAGCAATGATAACTTCTCAAGTTTACTGGACTATGGAGCCAACCCTGAGGTACAGAAGTCCAAGCACGCTCTGAAATCACTGCGTCACCACCCACCCCCGTTCCGGTGACACAAATCCTGCCTCGTGCCCTCTGTGAGGAGCCCTGGGGTGTCACCTCACTAGCACCCTTCTCTCTTGCCCACCTGGGCTTCCCGGCAGGGTACCATCGACCATCTTTATTCCCTAACTCCGAGACGGAGCTGGGCAGATCTGTGGGATGGCACCATTCCGCCCACGCCAAGTCCATCCTGTGGTAAATTAATTGTGGTAGCCCCATCCTGGAAATCTTTAATTGGTCTCTCTTTGTTCCCTAATGTGATCCGCATACTAACTACCCCAAACCCAACCCATATACCCCAAACTCGCTCCACATTGTGTTTCAGACAAGACACTGAGGGCAAAAGAAGCTTCAGGAAACCTCTACAGAGGTGCATGATCACTATCGATGACACATAAAATCCTAGTCCATTTTCATATTTTCTAACTGGCACTTTAAAAACAGGAAAATGGACTTCCTACTGGAAGCCTCCACAAAAACAGCCACCAGAATAATTCACTGGCACTGGGTTATTAAAATCCATGACAGGTATTACTTAAGATGTTAGGAAATTATTCAGGCGCATGTGTACACATATATCTGGGCTCAGTGCTTGTACACTCACACACATACACACACACACTCACATTTTTAGTAAGTACTCATTAAGCTATCTGAGATATTAAAACTAATCACAGCACTTTTCCTTTAATGTTATCCTCAGCATAAAGAGAAATGAGCCCATTGTCATTTATTTCAAAATCATTCTTTATAAAAAATAGCTAATCTCCAGAAGCACACCTGGTTTATTGAAGTGAATACAAAGATGCGGCATATAGCCTTAATGTGCTCAGCTGGGGAAATATATTTTTTTAAATGAGCATTTGTTAGGGCTTTATTTGCAAATGCAAAACTATCCAAGGCACTCTTTGTGTACGTAGAGATTTTTCATTTCAAAAGCCACATTAATATAGGAGGATTCACATCAAGCCCTAAAAGCAGCAAAGAAAATTAACCCTTGCGAGGTTAGGAAGAAAAAACCCATAATACCAGGTCAGAGGAAGTTCAACATGCTGGAAGCCATTGGCTCCACCCAGAAGTACATCTGATAGGAATTTCTAACACAGCCTAGTTCCCACAAAACCTCCTGACTCATATATTTAAAGTGCAAGCATCTACAAAGTTGACTGTGGTACTAAAAGCAGCAGAAAAATGGGACCTGCTAAGTTAAACATTAGAAAGAAATCACCCATTAACTACACTTGGGAATTTCCAGGCATCTACAGCTTTCTCTGGTCTTCTGAGATGACCAGGCCCCATGAGGAAGCAAGGCGGGGCCAACATGGGCTACTGGAAGGGCATCCGCGCCAAGCCGTGTGGGAAAGTGTGCGTGGCTCTCGGCCATGTTAGCCGGGTGTTTCCTAGATACGTTGGCAGGTGCCACTTTTTCCATTTGATCAAGGGAATGTAATACATCTTCAAAACAATTTTCACCCAACTGGTCACAGATGGTAAAGTCCAATACACACACACACACACACACACACACACACACACACACCCTTTGCCACTTTCTCTCCAGGGTACACTGCTCTAGGCTGCTAAGTTTCTTTTAAAGCATGTAATTTGCACACAAAACCTGTGGCCTGTTTATTTCTGTAGCTTTGTTTTTGCATGTGTGTGTTTTGGTTCTTTTATTTAAAAATTAAATTTTTAAAATATATTGTAGTGCATTTCCACTAGGGATCTGAAGGAAGATAAAATAATTCTGCTAAATGACAAGGCAAATACAAGAACAAACAGGATGGCATTTCCTGAGCAGAGAAAAGTAGGGTCTCGGAGTCAGCTGTGACCTGACAGATAAAGGCATTTCTCTAATAATAGGAATTATATCAGAACCACTGGGATCCTCTGATATACATTCCTGTACAAAGAAAATCTAAAATTAGTGCTAGCTTTGCCCACTTATACCCCCAATGGATACTAGCATAATAACAGGAACATTTCTAAACTTTTAATATATTATCCCTATAGCATCCAGTATAGCAGCTTATCCAATAAGCAGATGAATGAATCAGCATGAAATCAGGAAAGTCATTTAAGTTTAGCACATTGAAACTAGGGTGTTCACTTCCTTCACTTCAAACCCTTCAGTGGCTTTCCATAACCTACTGTCAGATAAAATGCAAATATCTTCAAATTATTCAGCTCCTCCCTAAATTTCTAGCTCCACCTCTCACCAACATGTTTGCAAACATTTGAGGAATAGAGTAAAAAATAGAGAAAGAAAGTTGACTTGAAAGTAAACACTTGAGTAACATATGGGATAAGAATTGAGGTGCACAACATTGCTAGAAAGAGACACAATTATTCCCTGGTTGGCAAAATTTGCTATAACCTTGTCTTAATATATGTAAAAGAAGAGTACGTCAAGGGGAAGAAGCAGCAGACAGGTCAGTGATGGGACACGCCATGGTAAACTGAATACCAGCTGGTAGAAATATTTATCATCTGGTCTCAATGGTAAATCTATGCCTACCGTGAAAGGGTGGCAAAGTAATCATCACTGGACCTGTGTAGTTTTTGCTTCTCTAATTTAATATTCCTCAACCATCCTTATGATTATGATGCAATTTCCCATAGAAATATCCATTTTTGAGCTATAAACCTATATGTCTTACTGATTATTAGACACTTTTACTTGGATGTCTCATAGGAACTTCGAATTTTGCATGTCCAAAAGTGGACTAGTTCCCTCAGTCAGTTCTTTATCCAGTGTTCTGTATCTTTGTAAACAGGGCTGCCATCCAACCATGCCAACCAGAAACTTAGAAATCTTTTCATTTAATCCCATATAAATCATGCATCAAATAATGTTAATCCTATCAACTAGATATGTTTCTAATCCATTAATTTCTCTCCACCCTCTTTGCCATCACCCAAGTCCAAGCTACAGATATCTTTCAGAGGACTTCATTCTTACTTTTAACAGACAGACTATTTTAGAAATGATGAATTGATGTTTTAAATCATATTCCTCTACAGCTGTTCATTTCCACAGCTGAGCCATGAAGATTATGGTCCCAGTGGAAGAGTAGATGGGAATGACCTAAGAGGAAGAAGACCTTGTTCACTTTGAGTCTCAAAGCTGACTTGCTTGTCCTCTGTATCTAGACAGAAGCCTCAAAAGTCCAGCTTTGGAGAGACAACAGAAATTCTAAATCCCATAATTATGGGTTTCAGCTTTTCTGTAAGATCACAGAATTTGGTTGTGGGGCAAGTTTTTCTAGAGATAAGAGCTAGCCCACATTTCTAGGCAGGGTGCTGAGGGAAGAAGATGATGAGCAGAGTTAGGGCAGCAAAAGACAAATGTGTGTGGACTCACTTCTCTGGAGCAAGCAGACACATGGAAAGTCTTCCTTTACTTCCTGTTCAAGATTATCTTGGATGGTGTGTCGCTCCTTTCAGCAGCCCAGCACAGTCAAGGTGGGGGAACCATGGGTGAGCAAAAAAAAAAGCCCAAGGCTAGTTTCTCAGTTTCTCCCATGTGCTCTATGGAGGGACACAGGCAGTTACTGATGGTGCTGGCTGAAGACCCATCAGGGGTGAGACCTGGGAGGTGTCACTATATCCCAGATGAGACACAGCCCAATTTCAGGTAGGAAGCAGTCATGCTAGGGAGAATGTAGGTACAGCGAGGCTGCAAAGGGGATCCCAAGCCCCACATAAGCTAATAATAAAACAGATATTGAGTTTGTCACCTATTGAATTCATAGTCGATGGAGTGAGAACAACAGTGGCCAGGCTATTCACAAGCTTAGCCTTCCTGCATAGGGAATCCTGAGGACCCAGAGTAACCCAAACACCGGTGTGCACAGGCCAGGCCCCTCGCGTTCTTGCCAACTGCATGAATAACTCAGGTGAAGTTACCTGAAAGGGGCCATTTCAAATGAAAGGAGACTGAACATAATTGGAAGAGACTAGGCCATAATATAGTTCTCTGCTACCTGCTACAGCAGAAACTTACAAGAAAAACTAGCCAGAGAAAATGAAGATGCTTATATTTTCTTATACATCTGAGGATAGTGTGAATGAATGTGCTACATACCTTGTCTGCTTACCCCCTTATCTGCTTTCAATTGGTGGCCAGAGTGGTTCTTTAACAATGCATATAGAATTATACCATATGGGTGCTTCATGTAGCTTCTCTGACATTTCAGTGGACAATTCTCCACCCATCAGGGTCTACTCAGGGTGCTTTTGAACTTGCATTCCCTCAGCCCACAGTGTCACCTGCAAAGTTCCCCCCAACTCCAAATTTTACTCATCAGTTTAGTCTGAATTTAGCCATGTCCTCCTGAGGCAATCTGTTCCCAATCAGGATGTTCAACCCTGGGAAATTCTAGGTTACACAAATGGATTAATTTTCTGACTGCAGGAATTCTCAGAGCCTTTATAATCCTAAAGTAAATCTCTGAGATGCTTAATGAAGTAGGAACAGTTTCCTGAACTTATTTGCCTGGTCTGTTATGTAAATAGAATACTTGTGACAACTTAGAAGGAGGAAAGAGTTCTTTGACTCATGATTTCAAAGGTCACAGCCCATGGGCAGCTGCCTCCTTGCTCTGGGCCTGTGGCGAGGTGGTACAATGTGACAGGAGCATTTGCTGAAGGACGGTGCTCATCTCATGTGGCAGAGAGAAGCAAAGAGAGAGAGCGGAAGGATCTGGGGTCCCACTATGTCCTTCACGGTTTCACCCCAAGTGACCCCACTTCCCTCACTAGGCCCCACCTCCTAAAGGTTCCACCACCCCCAGCAGGGCCACAGGCTGTGCACCAAGCCTTTAACACATGGCCTTTGGGGGACATCTAACCACAGCCTCTGGGGCATGCTTTTCTCCATTTCACAGAATTGGAATCTTCGAGAAGTCACTGCATGAACGCTGAGTTACAAGAGTCACAGAGCCAAGAATCGTGCCTCTTTCAAGGCCCAATAAATGAAAAACAGTATGGTTTTGTGGACACTAAGAGAAGAAATGCAGTTTCCATGGTGCATAGAAACTGTTGAATGTCTTCAGAGAAGGCAGTGAGGCAGTGATACAGCAGAGGAGAGAATGGAGAGGATCTTGAGGATCTGAGGTGTGTGCAGGAGATCCCTGGATCCCTGTGCTAGGCAGCCCTGTCTCCATTCTGGGATGTGTGCTCCACCCACCTCCATGTCAGGGATGTAGCCTGAGCCCCGGGGTCCTCTCCTCCAACCTGGGGAGCCACAGGACCACCAGGGAAGCCAGTGACAGCTCTCCTGAGCCGAAAGAAGGAGACCCTAAGAAAAGATGGGGCAGAAGCAAACTGAAAGCTGGGCTTCTGTGCCTCCTGTGGGGAAGATGGTATGGAAAGGGCTTATTCCCGGGGCAGAGGTGACATCACTCAGGATGAGCAGTAAACCTCTAAGGAAGGGCAAAGGTAGAGGAACACTTCACAGGAAGGGACAAGTACCTGCACAGAGCCCACGGGGCCATAAGTTTGACGGGCCGAACTTTGTTTAGGGAATTTAATAACTGCGATGTCCAAGAACTTTATTCGAAGGCAGTTCTACCTATGTCATCCCCTGACCCAGACCTTGAAGGCTGTGATGTGCCAAGGTGTCTGAGCCAGGGGGGTGAAAAAGAACTTCTGGCAACACAGCTTAATAAATGGATTCTTTGGCCCAGGGAAGTTGCTGAAGTAGTAAAAAGAGATGTGGTCCAACAAAAATTAGGTTACACGCGGAAGAGAACCTGATGAAATACAGCCCTTCTCTGGAAAAGGGACCCTGTTTTCCACAGGATGGGCAGACCACATACCCTGTGTAGCCTTATCACCTGAGGGCTCAGGTCACCCAGAGACAGCTTCAGTGGGAAGAACAGAGGACCCAGACCAACCTCGAGGGTGTGGTCCCCACCTAGGGGGTTCCGGTAGAGAGGCCGCGCAGCTCCTCCTGTTGGAAAGCAGAGGCAGGGGTGGATGTGTCGAGGAAGTGCCGGTGACCCATGGCCAGTGCTCTTGGAAGGAATGCACACTGGAGAGCAGAATGTTCGGGGGAGAAGGAAGTGGTCCAGGCATCCACACTGCACTTGGATGTGGACCCATGTCCCAGCCTCCCCCTCCATCTTGTTAGTCACCAATTTTTCCTCTATGTGTTTATTTATAAATGGTCCCAGCAGACGGACTCCCACAGAAATCGATGAATCACCAAATGAGAACTCAGGGAATCTGAGGAGAGGCACGGCCTAACCCAATGTGTTACTTTGGTCTTGACTGCTTGCTCTTGCTGTAGTAGAAGACCCTCGAGGGCTCTCATGGATAAAATGGTGCCACTTGATGACCTCTCTGGTCGAGGAACATCACTTTGGCCATCTGGGTCAGCCAGGTATGGGAAGAAATCAGCAAACAGAAGAGACTCTGAGGTGGAGAGAATTTTCTGAAGCATGCAATAAGCTGACAAAGGGACAGATGAAATCATGGAAGAAAGGTTTTGTGAAAGCATTTTATCCCGTCTTATTTTGGGTTCAGGATGTAAGACTGCAGTGGTCAGGAAGCTGAAGTCAGCACTTTTGCATCCTCAGGTAGATCTCAGACAAGAGAGCAAGGAGGGTAATGCTGGTGGGGCAGAGGGAGCAAGGCTGGATCATCTGATGATTCTTGGCATGAACCCACAAGGGCTTCCCTCGGGCATTATCCTGAGGAAAGCTCCAGGCAACCTTGGGCTGATTCTTCACTTGTCACTTCTGAAAGGTGAATCAGTTAATGCTCACAATGGCTAGCTCTGGGCTGCTGTTCAGACTCACGTGCACCTTCTAATTATAAGAAACCAGCTTCTTGGGCTTCTCCAAGCAAAACCTGAGAGGACACCAACAATATTTTTGCTGGTACTGCAACATTCCGATAATTTTCCATCTGTTAGGGCCTCCAATTAAAAGGGCAATGACTTCAAGTCAGTGCCTCCCCACTGCCTCCCCACCTGCCTGCGATGCCCTGAACAGATCCTCTTTCCCTTTCCTTATCAAGAGGCAAGAGAGAAATCAGCCATATGGAATAAGACATGGCCTAAGAGACTCACATCTGGCTGGCATCCTGACTGCGCTCCTATGCAGTCGAGTGGCCTTACACAAATTACACAACCCAGCACAGGCTCTATTGCTCACTTATGAAGTACACAACAACAACCATGGAAAGAGCAGGGCAACACTTTGAACACAGTCCCTGCCCCCAGTGGTTTTAAGGTATAGAAGAAGCCATACTAAGAATGTAAAATGGAAATATTTCTCAGATTTTGACACTGAATTTTAAAACTATGCAGTAAGCCATTTAGGCAACTTTAGAAGTGCCACAGAATGAATCTGGATGATTCTATACAGATCAGCCTCATGATTTGGTTCCAAAAATGACCTCCACATATCCAGGGCACATTTGGGCAACCCTGAAGCAAGCATCCTAGTGACTGACCACATTAGCATCAAAGGCCTGTCCTTGTCTAAATCATTCCAGGTGAATCTGTGGGTACAACCTGAGTAATAACCACATGTTACATTCACTGCGAGTGGCACTGTATCTCGCTCCTGGTCTTTGCAGAATGTTATAAAAGATATATATTCAGAAGGAGGATGTTACCGGCATCTCTAACAAAATATCCAGAGTTCAAAAAAACTACAGCTCCCCTGAACCTGACTGAACATTTCTAGATTCACCAAGGGGCAAATAAGCACTTTTTGAAGAATACTGTGTCTACTCTCTGACTGGGGTGAAAGACAGTGAACAATATGATCTGATTCATGGTGATAATTAACGTGATTTCTCAGTGGCCATCTGGGATAGTTGGCCAAGCATTGTTGTGTCTTCCAGCCAGGACCCATGGACTAGACACTCATTATCACTAAAAGAGTTTTCAAATATTACAGGAGCTTAGATTAGAATCAATGGCCTACCTAAAGGAGAAGATGGAGACCGAAAGGTACCCTTCTTCCCTCTTCTTTCATTCCTTCTTCCTTCATCACATGAAAATTCCGTATCTTAACATGGTTTTCAAAAATGAACCTAAAATGCTACAGAAAAGTTTGTGATTCCTGTTCTAGGCATTCGGCATCTCTACATTATTCAAGAATTAAATAGTAATGCAACATTTTTATATGTTACCAAAATCATTCCTCTCATTTCAAATAATGTCAAGGGCATGGCAAATAAATTACTGGTCTTACTCCTAAAATATGGCGGCTTAGGCTTTGTTTTGTAAAAAAATAAAAATAAAAAAGTACAGAAGAAGAGTCCTTCTGTTCTTTCAAGAGCCATCGAAAGGCTGACTAGAGTCACGGTCATTATCCCAGACCCTGGTCCACACAAGAGGGAGGGGGACATTTCTCCAGGAGTTGGGGCTTGTGGAAGCTCCATGCTGGGCCCTGGAACTAAGGCTCTTGTGAGTGGTACAGCTCTGCCAAACAGACTCAGACTGGTCCTCAACAGCTCTGAAATTGTCGGCCCGGGCATTCCTCACAGAGCTGGGTGGCCGCTCACTCCTGACCTGTTCAGTTTTGAGCTCTAGAAAAAAAAAATATCTTCCCTGGAATGTTGAGTTAGGCAAAGACAGCAGATGACAGAGATGAAAAAGCCCACTGTACATCAGGTGCTTTGGAACCTTCTGGAAATTACTGAAATATTGCAGTGTTTTTCAATGAAGCTTATATTTAGCTACTTCGGGTCCTTTTCATCAAAATCTCTTACTATCCCCCATGCTGGACCTTGACAGCCAGACTCGAGACAATCCAATAGGCGATCGATCATATTCTCTTCTAAAGGTCATATTGGGGGGAGTATAAATGCCAGACAAACCACACGGTTCTCTATGGAAGACACACATTTCATTTACCTTCCCTTTTAACCTCATGTAGCCTTTCACCGAGACACAGAAAGGTGCTGGAAATGTCCACGTGAAGTTTGGCATGATGCTTGTGATCATTTTCTGAGGTTTTCTCAATTGAGGGATCTACTCAAAAGAAAGGACAGAATAAGTGTGACAATCTCCCTAGAAGCTACTCGAAGCCAAAAAGACTTGACAACACACGTGGGGGTCCTCTAATGGAAGAAAAACAGCCTCTCTCCGAGACGGCTGCAATACCAATTCTCAGGACTAGTTCTTGCTACAGCAGTGTCTACTTAGGTAGCAATGAGCGGAACAAAGCTAAATGTATAGCCACTGTGGTTTTCAGGAGGGTGGCTGGCACTAAAATAGCATGGCTTAGCAAATAAAGAGATAGGAGGTGATGAAGGGTCAGGGAAAAGAACAGATGAGAAATCAATGTCAAAAGAGGTCATGCTATGAGCTTCAAAGGGATCATTGATTATAATATCATGGAAACAACACAGGCCCTGTGAGATCTGAAATTGCACTTCCAGGATGAATTTATGGAATTCACAGCAGCCCCTGTGATTGCAGACGTCATGGCACCTCGCACCCTCGAGTGGGTGCCGAGGGAGGAGCCAGGCCTTCTTTCCTGTAGAACAAGGCTCTGCACCCTTCATCACATGCAAGGCTCTTCTGAGCAGGCCACCTCAGCCGCACCAGAAGCTCTGACCACACGGAAACTGTGTCCCCTGTCCAAGTACACTTTCCCACATACTTGGCCTTCCCATGGTTCACTGCTGGCTGAAAGGCCCCCTCTGACCAGGGAAAGCAGTCCTCATTCTTCCTTTGACCACTTCCTCACCGTAGCAGATGGGGGCTCCCTAGATCCTAACTTCTTTTCTTCCCAGGCACACAGTGACATTATCTGCTCAGCCAACCTTGCTGTCACAAGGGCTCATGGCTGGACTCTGGCCACTAGGATGTGGGTGGAAGCTGGTGATGACATCAGTGGCCCCTAAAACCTCTCTTCAGAGCCTCCTACCCTTCCCCAGAGCTTCCCACTCTGGGTCCCACATGCCCACCTATGCAGCTCCCAGCCCTGCCTCCAGTGCGAGAGCACCTTCAGCATCGGTGCGGGCAGCCTGTCCCCTTGGGCTTATGCTCTTAACCAGATGTAGTTAATCACACGTTATCTTTGGTTACTACGGTTATTTTTATGTCACCAGATATTTATTTTTGGAAGAAGTCTGGGTATAAACAGAAACTCATTTATCAAAGGAAAGAAGAGGAATTGATACCGAAACAGAACAAACATCTACAGGAGAGATTTTTTCCTTTTCTGGCCTGACTAGTGGAGTGGTCCAGGACATGGCACCTCGGAGACTGTGTTTGTGGGCCCAGAAGAAAGCTCTTCCACAGGGGCAGGGTGCTTCCCCTTCCCTGGGCTCCCGTGCCCCAGACTGTGTGCGCATCTTAAGGGCCACCGCCTGGGAGGCTCTGCTGTTGGAGAGTTCCAAGAGATATCACAGCAACGGCAGCATAGTTCTTCAAGACTTTGTTTGGTTATGCAGTAGATTATGTTTAGGGTGAATGCTTAAGTTTAAAAAATGATTACAGTAAAAGACACATTGCTGTTAATCTCCCTCAAAATCTCCCCCATTCTTGCTTCCAACACAGTTATCCCACTTCCTTGCCACATTCTGCAGCAGTTCTGGAGTCCTCTTTCGTGAGTGCCTTCAGCTGTGTTGTGGTGGCTGTCCTGATGTCCTGAATCAATTCAAAATGTTTTCCTTTCCTGGTCATTTTGACTTTGGGGAGCAGCTAGAAGTCGCACGGTGCCAGATCCAGCGAATAAGGTGGATGAGGACACACTGTGATAATTATGTGAGCCCGCCTTTCCACTGGATGATACTAAGCAGCACCATTCACCATATTTTTAATCACACCTTATAAAGACACTCATGAGAGAGCACTTCCAGAACTGCCTCAGAAAGTGGCAAGAACACTGGGTAAGGGTCTGACGTGAAAAGAAGTGTCCTGAGGGGAATTCATGGCAATGTGTCTTTTAACTGCTAATAATTTTTTAAAAATTTAAACATTCAACATATAGGTTGACCACCACTTGTATAAGTTCAAAACTAAATAACAAAACTCAATATCCATAGGCAAAAACTTTTAAAAAGCTAGGAAGCAGTGCTGTCTTGAGCCTCCCAGAACAAGTTAATGGGGCAAATTACTAATAGCGGGATGAGCAATTTGGGGACCCGGGGTGAGACCCAGGGAAGACTGCATCTACGGACCCAAGGACAAGAGGAGGCTGATGGCCAACAGGACCAGACTGATGCTAGGGGAGAATTACAGACAGAGCTCCAACCGGGGTGGCCTTGGGCTCTCTCACCTGAAGTGCGCGGGGCTCATGGTCAGGGACCCGAGGGCATGGAGCAGATAATGCCCCCTGAGCCATGCAACCAGGAGCAGCCTTCCCCACGTGAGCTGACCCAGCTACGGGTGGCATCCAGCCTAAGCCACACCAACAGGAACGATGAAAGAAAGAGGGGGTCTGGACCAGGCACGGGAAGGGAAACTCGCCGGGAATCCCAGAAAGTGATCACTCAGTCTACCAGACTTCTGAACACTGCACATGCGCCAAAAAAAGACGAAAAGAAAATCCTGTAAAGTTAGATTTCCTCTATAACTCCTCATTTTAAAATGTCAGAAAAATTAACTTTACATAAAAATGAACAACGGAAAATGTTCATGTTAAGGTCAAATCCCGCACAGTTACTATCATTACAAAGCAGAGGAAGGAGCAAATGGCTTCCCTAGAGACAATAAAAGCACAGTGGAAAGACGTTCTCACAAAACAAACTGTAGCCTATCATTTTAAAAGACGCACAAAGACAAGAAATGATTCATATATACAAAAGGACACTGCCATAGATTAGAAAGGTTCATAAATACAGTGACCGTAATTTTAAAGTAATTAAAAATAACAGAAAAAATTAATTCAGAAGTGCTAACTAAACTAGAAATCAACAGAACAGATAATCTCTTAAATGCAAAAAGCAAGAAAATTAAAGCATTACAAAGGAAAGAAAAGAAAAAAAGGATTTAAGAGAAAGGCAAACAGTGAAGACAGGCAAAGAAAATTGAACACATGGCTAACAGGAACATCTGAAGAAAAAAACCTAAACAAGGAACAGAACAATCACTAAACTAGAATTTAAGAAAATTTTCTGATGTACAAAGAAATTCTGAAATGACATGTTGAAAAATTACACCGTGGCCTGAGATTACTGACCCCAGAAGACCAATAGTAAGACATAGTCTAGTAGGATCCTGGGTTTCCAGACAAGAAAAATGCATGGCGTGTAACGTGAAGAAAATGAAACTATCAGATTTTCTAAAGCAAATGCTTTAAGCCAGAAGGAGAGTAGTCTATTCTGTATACAAAGGAAAGAAAGATTTTGTATCCAGCAAAACTGCCTTCAAAGTGGGAAGAGCTCAAACCAACCGTTACAGGTGGAGAACTGCTGCTATTATTCTGAGCTCTTTCTGAGAAATATATTTGAGATAATCAAAATGCTTATGGAGACTATCAGCATAAGAACTAGTAGTAAATACTAAATATATAAAGGCTGTCGATTTAAGGCTAAAGGGCTGAGAGAGTGGAGTATCTAATGGCTGGCTATAGGCTCTGACAGTGTAGATATAGCACAACTATTTTTAAATGAGAAAACGTGGGAAGGGGCATATGTTTTTAAAAAGCTTTAATGTTTTTAATAACTAGTACTAGTATTAGAATTATTCTCCTGACTGTTGTGCGTATGATTTAAAAAAATGAGTAATACTGAGATAGTCTATTGTCCCCTGTGTCCTTGAGGGTCCTTTTCCTGAGAAAGGAAAAACATACAAAGATACAAACATGATGCAAAAGAAGTTAAATAAAACTATAGCTGAAAAACCAAGAGACAATGACCAATCCTGTACAATGAGACCCTGTCCTCCATGACCACAGTCTTCAGATAACACGCTTCACCTAAAGGAATCAGTGCCTTCGGAAGCATCTGGGTCAGACAGTGAATAAGATCAGGAGCAGCTTGTAGTACCGGATGGCAGGAAAGTCAACAAGGGCTTTTAAACTGATGAGAAAAGGACTCAAGAAACCACTTGCAGAGGTTCCCATTGGCTACAGTGAGACAATCTGGGCTTCTGTAACACAGCTTTCTACAATCTTGCCAACCACCAACGGTAACATACCCAGAAGAACTGAAGAAAACTAAGTATAACTCAGTCTTGGATCCCCAGGAGCTGACCCACAGGAAATGCAAGGCACAGGAGCACCTGTGATTCTGCTTCGAGAGTGCAGGACACCAACTCGGGCTCAGGGAGCCCTAAGGTCAGCAACAGATTTCATTACAAACGAATGGGATGAAGGCGGAATCTGCAGAGAAAAGACAGTGTAATTTTTAAACAGGCAAGACTGGCCTATGATGTTTAAGGATGTGCAGTGGATGATGAACACATCATAAAATTAGAAGGAAATGAGCCCTACGATAGGATAATGGTTACTTGTGAGGGGTACAAAGAGCTGTTGTTGGGTGAGGAAGTGAAGGGACTTTTGAGATGCCAAAGTTCTGTCTTATCCTGGCTGGTGCCTAACACATGAAATATTTACACAGTGCAATAAACATGCAATACACTAAGCCAGGCATTTGACTCATATGGTTTTCTTTATGTTTTCTTTATAATTTAAATTTTTTTAAAAGACTGAGTTTCCCACTGTATCCAATCTCGAGCTGAAAATGCAACATGGAGCTCACAGATGAGGTGGAGAAAAATGCTAGCAAATGCTGATTGGGGTCGTATCCAAAAGGCTGGCAAATGTCTCTACAAAGTTATATTTAATTTAGAAGGTAATGTGAATTCACTTAAAGGATTTTATGAGTCCAGTGATTCCTCTTTCCTCTGAACTTCTTAATGCTGGCACCATTACTTGAGTCTCATATTTGTATAATTAAGCTGAGAGAACTAAACAGAGAGGATGCAGCTACCCCCGGCTATAGGTCTGCAGCTCAAGGCAGATGGAGTGAGGGGCTGGTGTCCTTTCCGTGGATGGAGCCCCTGACCCTGTTTGTGAGACTTCAACAGCAACCCGCTTGCTGCACTGTTTGCTAATTAAGTTTATCTTCTCAAGCCTCTCACTTACTGCATTTCTCAGGGAAGATGCTAGGACCCACAAGGAAAGTGTGAACCTTGAGTTATAAAATCAAAATGACACTGAACAGTAGATAGAGAAATAGGCAGACACAGGAGCTCCCTGCCTCTGCAGATGCTTGGAGCCCACACTGCCAGAGCAGAATGGCAGGCATCTTCCTGAGCCTCAACAAAGACAGCCCT
This sequence comes from Heterocephalus glaber, assembly GCF_053883595.1. NCBI lineage: Eukaryota > Metazoa > Chordata > Mammalia > Rodentia > Bathyergidae > Heterocephalus > Heterocephalus glaber. The sequence continues at coordinate 5,402,536 of NW_028258187.1, read as the reverse complement.
TCCACATTATTATATTACACCCACTATTGTGTTTCAAGATAGATCAAACTTTCATGCATGGATTTTTTAAATTTTAGTATACTAAATACGCTTAGTATTTAGTAAAGAACAATCATAAGGCGCCTTATAGGTTTGCTTTTTTTCCCTCAGAAGATCTTCAGTTCTTCCATTCCAAATTATCCATCCATTGAGATTTTCAAGAGTTAATAATGTGTAAAATGCTCCTTGCTCAACACAAAGGCAAAAATGAAGCTTTTAAAATTGCCAGTGTCACAGTTGGGATAAAATAGCCTGCCAATCACCAGAGCTTAATTCAACCCCATGTTGTAAAAGCAATGTTTCTCAGTCCTTTTAGAAATCAAACATAAATAACCAAATCCACCCCCCTCCAAAAAAAGATCATACAAATCCAAGTACCTAACTACATGTAAATAAGTCCTAAGTGAACAGGACTAAGGAGTAAACCTCTCAGAAGCCATTTCTCCCAAGACTGTTTGGTGCTTCCAAATTACAGGAATAAAGGGCTCACCCCACCATTAAATATGGAATAAGAAGACAGTTGCACTGGGCGCTGGGAGAGCCGAGTCCAAATTCACAGAGGTTTTATTAAAAACAGGAAAAGGTCAGTCCCCTCCGCCCAAAGGAATGTCCAAGGCTTGTAGGAATTATTACTCCAAGATAGTTTCTTTATTAAATTCCCTGTGCAGAAATAGAAAGATGGGGAGGGAGGACTACCACTGAAAGTCTTCCTTTCATCTCACCTATGCAAGGCCACAGTCTAAATTTACTGCAAGACACAAGGAAGCTGCTCTTCACTGTGCCTACAAAGTAGATATATTGTAAAGCCTAGCTTTTCTACGAAGTTAGAATTGTGCATTTCAATAAACCACTAATGATAAATATATCATGTTTTCTCTTTCCCAAAAATAAAACAAATGAGATGAACAGAGAATAACATACCAGGTACAACATCTGCAGAAACCTCCCTGCCCACCGAGGACACAAACTGGCTATGGGCTCATCCCCTCTCTTTGCTTTTTTCTAGTTAAGATCAAGTGCTAGTTACTGAATTAGTCTGAGTGAATTTAGATTGAGGGCGGCCCAGCTCTGCCTCATTTAGCAAGCATTTTTCAACATGGGCGGTCACAGAGAAATCTTGAACCAAAGTTAAGTGCCAACTTAAAATGGATTCCCGAGACACCCCCAGTGAGTGAATTCATTCTATTTGTATTAATATTTGGAATGTCACCCAAGATGCTGCGGCCGGTTTTGCATGATGCTCCTGTACTCTATCTGCAGCATTTTTATCATTAAAATGACCATGGTTTGAAGGCGAGGGCAGACTGCATGAGAGACTCTGCAAGAGGAGATGAAAAGCTGAAAACTTCTCCCCTGGCCTCTGCTTACAAAAGGTCCCAGCTTTTCAAGAGCAGGCCACACTTTGGTGTCCAAAAACAGGGCAGTGTATTCAGTGCTGGTGGCTCAAGGGCTTCGGGCTGTCTCCCTGCATCTCAAATCGTCTCACTATCTGAGAAGCCCACAGAATCACCTACTCTGAAATGAGCCCAGCACTTGAATTCACCAGCACAGAACACTCCTGCGAGGAGAGGAGGTGAAACAGTGAGTCAACACTAGCAGAGGAAACCTGTTCTCCAGTCTAAAAGCAAAAGTGAATGTCAAAGATGGGAGCCCTTCCCCCTGGAATGTCTATGGCACCAGCACCACTGTTTTTGTGGAAACAGGAACAAGGCTGGTTTGGATCAGCAAAAACTGGGTAGAGACAAACAGCTCCCTTCAGTCTATAGTTTCCAGTGTTTCTCAACATCAAACACTTTTATGGTTTCGAAATGAAAACAGCACCTGGTTTGGGTTGTATTTCTTCCCCTTGCAAGCTGCTGGTGGAGATGTCAATAATACTGCGTTGGCCACAGAGAAAGGAGGACCAATCGGAAGGACACGGTTCATGCTACTCGGTCAACCCTTAAATAACCAGAGCGGAGCTTCAGCCAGCCCACGTGAGCAGCTATTTGCTCCCTGGCTGGGGTCGGTGCTGCGAGAACACCTGAGCTGGGCCTTGGGGTTTTTGGATATTGTTAGCCCTCCTCTCCTCCCCCTCTCTAATGGGTTCTAGAAAGAGGAGACTGCCATTTCAGCAGACAGGGGAAAGAAGACTGTATGCGTTACATAGTTATTTTTATATTTAATCCAAGAGCAAGAGAGGACTATGCAACCCAGCTGACTCTAAAAAGCATTTTAGGAAGTTGGCAACTGAACAAGCTACCTCTCGCTCTCTCCTCCTGTGAAGTAACTGTATCCGGGGTATAGTTATGTTCCTCTGAGATATCAATAGCACAGATAATTAAGTTAACGAAGCAGACCAGCTCCGTGCTCTGAAGTGTGGACACAGTTGGTGCAGTAACCTTTCCCTCACCTGAGAGGCTGAGCCTCCAATCTCTTCACACATGCTAACAATCCTGCGACCTTTAGTCGGTCCTCATTAACACTCCATTTCGGTCACCCAACCGCTCGGGGCCGCCATAGAACACTCCTTATAAGCTGGTATGGGAGGGACCAGGCCCCTGGACAGGCTGCACCGGGGCGGAGATCCTCCAGGGAAGGGGCTCCTGGCCTCCAGACTCAGCTCTACTGAGCGGGAGGGAAATGGTGCAAAGCTAAGCTGCCTACGGACATGTTTCCGAAACTGCAAGTTCCTGCAAGCCATTCTCCAGTCACTCAGAGCTGGGGGCTGAGGAACGGAATCTGCAGAGTGTGTGGTCCTCCACCTCTGCTTCTCAGAAAAGGCAGGGCCGAGTTGGGTGTCCCAGACCTTGGGAGCTTGTACACCTGACCCCAGAGAGCCACAAGCCATCCCTCACCTTCGCGACACACCCGTACTAAAGAGAGAGGTCATCTGATTCCATTTACAGCCAAGGAAGCTGAGGCTGAGCAATGGCAAATCACCGGAGGCAAGATCACACGTGGCACGGAACCCGGCGTCTCCTCCTGCCGCAGAACCACAGACTCGTGTGAGAAGAAGCCAGCTGAGGCGCCGAGGTCCCGCCTGCCAGGGGAACAATTCCCCTACTTCCCATCACAGCCCTCAAGATGGAGTAAGGCCAGCAGACCAAGAAAGGCTGGAGCTAATGTGGACGAAAACATAGGGGACCCCTCGCAGTGCAGAAGCTTTTTAATATGAAGAGATCCCAGCTGTTGAGTCTCTGTGCTAGCTCCCATGCTACTGAGGATTTGTTCATAAAGTCTTTTCCTATGCCAATGTCATCAAGAGTTCTACCTAACCTATCTTCCAGCAAGTTTAGTGTTTCTGACTTAATATTTGGATCTTTAATCCACTTCGATCTTAGTTTAGTGTGCGGTGATAGGTACGGGTCTATTTTTAATCTTTGGCAGGTTGAAATCCAGTTTTTCCAACACCATTTAATTATTTATTATTTATTTATTTTGGAGAAAGAAAAGCCTTTATTAGCTACCAGCTGGCATCATCAGAAGATGGCAGGCTATTGCCTCCAATAACTCTGGTACTGTTTGCCCTAAGGTAGTGTTTTTTATAGAGCTTCTCATGGGAAAGGATGTGGATCCTAGACAAGTAGGCACCTCAGTTGCCCGGTATTTCCAAAACTAGCCTTCTCTGGAATATGGGTGCTCCATCCCATCTCCTTCACATGGGTGAACAAGACTTGCATTCCAGTGGCTCTAAAGACATAAAAATGATCAAAATTTCTGTACTGATTAAAGTGACTTGTGCCTCATTCTTGCTAGGGTCAGCATGTAGTGTATCTCGAGAGTACCCTTGTAGGTAGGACTGTTTTCCATAACTTGGAACTAGGGAACACTGAAGAAGGGAGTGTTTTGTGCACTTTCACCAACTAATGTCTTTGCAGTTAATCAATGAATTGTAGGATATTAGGAGCAGAGAGAAACTTCATGAATTTGGTTACACATTGGAGCTTATGTGCACATTCAATGGTGTCACTAAATAGACATGGTTTTTAAACTTTGGTGTGCATCTGAATTTTCTAGATGCTTTGTCAACATGTGTAGGGCTTCACCTCCCACAGATTGGCAGGAAGTCTTAGAACTTGGATTGCTAGGATGTTGGTAGTTGCTGCTTACACTGGTCTCTGAGCACTTCCTTTGGAAAAAGGTAAGTATTACAGTGCTGCTTGAAGCGTGGCCTCCAACACCATTTATTAAATAGGCTATCTTTCCTCCAATGAGGGTGGTTGGCTCCTTTATGAAAGATGAGGTGACTGAGTATGTCTGGAATTGTTTCTGCATCTTCTTATCTATTCCACTGATCTTCGGGTCTGTTTCTTTGCCAGTACCATGCTGTTTTTATCACAGTAGCTTTGTAGTATAGTTTCAAATTGGGGATTGTGATGTCCCCAGCCATGTCTCTGTTGCCTAGAATTGCTTTTGCTATTCTAGGTCTCTTCTGTTTCCAAATGAATTTTTGGATTGTTTTCTCTAGTTCTGTGAAGTATACTGTTGGAATTTCAATTGGCATTGCATTGAATCTATAAGCTTCTGCACTGCAAGAGAAACCACCAACAGAGCTAAGAGACAACCTACAATGTGGGAAGAAATATTTAGCAGCTGTAGCTCAGATAAAGGTCTACTATCAAGAATGTATAAAGAACTGAAAAAAATAAGACCTCCCAAATTCAAAGACCCAATTCAAAAATGGGCATCTGAAATGAACAGACATTTCTCAGACAAATAAGTAAAAACAGCAAGTAAATATATGAAAAAATATTCAACATCACTGGTCATTTGAGAGATGCAGATGAAAATAACACTGACACTCCACCTCACCCCACAGAGAATGGCTGCTATCAAGAAATCAACCAATAACAAATGCTGGCAGGGGTGTGGGGAGAAAGGAACCCTTCTCCATTGTTGGTGGGAGTGCAGACTGGTGCAACCACTGTGGAAATCAGTATGGAGATACCTCAAAGAAATAGGACTGGAAGTCCCATTTGACCTAGCTATTCCCCTACTGGGAATCTTCTCCAAAGAATTAAAAGAATCATACCACAGCGATATATGTGCACCTATGTTCATAGTGGCACAGTTTCTCATAGCTAAAACTTGGAAACAGCCCAAGTGCCCATAGACTGGAAACTGGATAAAGAAGATGTGGTTTTTTTATAAAATGGAATACTACTCAGCCATAAATAATGAGAAACTAGAGACATTTATAGCTAAATGGATGCATATTGAGGCCATACTCTTAAATAAATAGGATACACATGTGTAAATACTGAATAGTTTCTCTAGTGTGAGAAATTGAAAGTATAAATAAGGATGAAAATGATTAAAATGAATAATTGATAATTTGAAATAAGAAAAGGTCCAAGGGTTTGGGAATGGTGGAAGGGAAAGGGGAAAGGGAAGAGGGGAAAGAGAAAATTATGAGGGAAAAAAAAGGAATCAAACTCTGAGTAAATAGGGAAGAGTGGAGGGGGTGAAGGGTGCACAGGTAATGGGAGAAAAAATAAAAACTAAGATGCATCATGTTCCGGTACAAACACTCAATGATAAAGGTAAATGTATTTTATACCTAAAATGTACCAATAAATATATATATATTAAAATAAAAAAAAAACATACGGTACCCCTCGCCAAGGTATGGGCATTCCTGATACATTTCATTTGAATTTGATGAATTTGCCAGACTCTGTAAAGAGACCCCAAACCCCAACAAACCTGGACTACATTCTACTCTGAATCTTTGCTGGGGAAGAGAAAGAGACAAAAAAGGAGAAGAGACCACAAATTAATCACACCCCCCACTGCTACTAAAGAAAACAAAGACTAGAATGCCCATGGCCCCCAGCTCAAGCGCTGGGCTTGGGGACCCTTCCCCTTCTCGACCATGAGCCCTTTTATATATTAAGAGAAAGGCAGAGGTGTTTCAACAGCTTCTGAGAAGATAAATAGCTTAGGAGATCTATTAGTGCCCCATAAATCCTGCTGCTCAGAATGCTGATGTATTTCTAGTGATTTATGATGTTATCCTTTCCGGGTGTTTTTATGGCAACTTAGGTTTAATACAAAAGACCGGTTTGGCAAAGGTAGAATGTCTAGCTATGACAAACCTAACTCCTGGCCCTGAAATCCTCAGTAGGTGTGAAAGCGGCCAATCTAGCTAACTTTCCAATTCCCACAGAAATCCCCTCTGGGACTATGACTCCCGTTGAGGCATTTTCAGGGAAAATTCCATTGTTAAGTGCATTTTGGAAAATCTCTCATGAGACAGGCTTACAAGAATTTTACCTATTTTTCTTTCCAAGATGAGGCTGCCATGGGTCGAACCCACCCAGAAGATGACATTTTAAAAGGAGACCTTCCTCTCCCTCTGTGGACTCAGAATGAGTCCAAGCTGTGGCAGCCACAGGTGGGGATAGTGACCTGGAATTACAGGGTGGCCTGGTACAGACACACAATGCCGATACCGGTTCGGGCCAGAGTGGCCGCTGGAGAGGAAAAGCCCAGCCGGTGTGGGGCCAGGTGTAGAACTGGTAAGCAAGGAGTTACACAGTAGCTTCACCGGTCTCCCTCCCTGCAGAAGCAAATATAAACCTGCTTTATGAGGGCCATCCCACTTTCCAGAGAAGCACGTCTGCAGTAACAGTGCCATAGAATAAAAACTGGAGCAACTGGGGCCATTGAGAGAAATACGGCCCCCATTTCCAGAGGTTCTGCTGCCGATAATCCTGTTGTTTATGCTTCCTCCTGGGACCTCACTGTGCTCCTGGTGGCTCTGGGATGAAGCACAGCCCGGCCCTAGCTGTGGATGTTGCATTCACAGTGCTTGTTACAGGTGGCTCCATTATCCGCAAGACAGATGCTCCATTTTCAATATTTCTAAAGCAAATGTGTGGCTTGCGTGAAGTTTCCAAGTCAAGTCTGTGTTCCCATGGGAAAAATCGACTCATGAAGCCATTTTTTAAAACCTGAAAATTGTTAAACTGCCGACTTTCTCCCTTGCCTTTTCGACTTCCAAGTGTCTAGCAGGGCTTCCCCATCTCAACCAGGGCTTTCCCATCTCAACCAGGTCACTGCTTGGTGGGGGAGGATTCCTGGCCGGGATCGGGGCGGGGGGGTCCCCTGTGCATCGTCTGATGAATACCAGCACCACGGTCTCTGCTCCCTGGTTGCCAGTACCACCCACCTCCCAATCAGCATGCTCTGAAATGGGTCCGGATGTTGCCTGATGTTGGAAAAAATCACCCCTACTGAGAACTACCGGTCTGGAGCCATTATGAACAAGTAAGTGACTCCAGACATAAGTTCCCTGAAATATGTCTCAAGTATAAGACAGCACACTCCCACCTGGATTTCCCTTCCGCCCCAGATAGTACCTTGCCAGCAGTAAAGCGAAACGCAACCAACTGCCTGACGGGGACAGCGTGCGGCTCGGCACTCTGAAGGGATGGGGAACACAACGGTCCAAATTTCTTCATATATGCAAACCCCACATTTAATTTTCTGCAAGATTACCCACAATAATTACAAAGTTTCTATAATACAGCCTTAAAAGCTTGGAACTATGCAATCCATAAGAATTGATCCTTTATCTTTTACCTTTGCTGGGTGTTGTGTCTGTGTGACACAGCAAGTGAACGTAGGCAATATTTTTCTCCAATTTCTAGGAGTAGTAAAGTGAAACTTGACTAAAATTAAACTGATTATTAAATAACACAGGAAATAGAGAGCGAACCTCTAGCGTACAAACACTGAGGTACCAGAAAGACCCCTTTGCTAATAAGCCTGCATCCTTCCACTGAATGTATGTGTGCTACGTAGGAGAACAAATAGTCTGAGATTCTAAAAGTACTGGTGACTGCTGTTGGCTCATGATGGTTTCAGGTAAAAAGGTGACCCCTAAATGGCACCGAGCTGCTGGTAACAAGCAGTAGTTTTGAGTCATTAGCAATAGCTTGCATGGACTTTCTATCTGGGATGTACAGTCAAACGATGACTACGCCAGACCAAGTTGAAGATTCAGAGCCATTACCAAAAGACATAATGTCTTGGTCATACTCTTAGAATTAAGTCAGGCTAGGACATTCATCCTAATACTCACAGCTATACTGGGGTCTCATTTGCCTGATATTCAGAAAATAAAGCTCAGACGAGAGAATGCACATTCATTTCACCTTCTGCTATACACCTGACTATGTAGCTTTATTCATCAGCAGGAGGGAAAATCACCCATATTTGAATGAAGATTCAGCCATGCGCCTTCTCCCTTACTGGTGTGAGTTGCTTTGGTGGAGGAATGTCACACGGGTCTCACACTGGCAAGCTTCTCTCAAAGATGATGTTATGGCAGGGATTACTCTCCAGGTACACGGAAAGTGGGCAGGACCGAAGCTTTTGAGTTCAAGGTCATTTCTCCTTTGCTCTCCATTCCGCCTCTGAGAAGCAGAGCTGACATTCACACTGTACTGTGCAACCTCTGAAAGAGAGGGGAGCAGAAGGCTCGGTGGGGAGAGGGGGTCTCCATCCCGGGGAGCCCTCGGGGCCACCGACCCTGACAACAGTCAGAACCTCAGCGCCATCTTGTAGCCATGGAGACCACGCTCAGTACCCCAAAAGGACTCCCTCTGAGGCTCTTCCCCTACCTTCCCTAGGGCTGCAGCCCCTGCCCAGGCTTCCCCACAGTCTGCAGTCCTGCGCTGCACCAAGCCTCCTGCAAGACTGGTGCTCCCAAGGGGCAGGAGCAGGCAGTCTGGATGTAGCTGGCAGCTCACTCAATTTCTAGGGCTCTGATTTTTGTTTTGTTTTTTGTAACAAGCTGTGTTGCTGTGAACGAGCCACTTAATCTTGCTAAGTTAACTCAACTATAAAAAGGAAAATGATAATTTGTGACTTCATAAACTTTCCCAATGCAAATATCATGTATTATTAGAAGAAATACATTTAGAAAAACAGAAGGGACTTGCTTTGCATGTTATTTCAGGGGAAACAGTAAGAAAATAATTCTTCAATCAATAATCAAGTTATGCTCAGGCAGCTCCACTCGCAGCTAACTATGGCTCCATAGCTTCAAAGGAAAGGGTGAAAGCCATCAGTTTTTCTTTTTTCAATCCCCCTTCTTCCCCTCCAGCATTTAAATACTGAAAAATGGCAGCTTCCAGTTTTCTCCCCATGAAAGACTTTGGAGCCTTTGACTAGGGGCCTGATCTCAGAGATAAAGTTTAAACTGACAAGAGAAGGCGGTTTGGCCTTGAGGTGGAGCCTGGGAATTAGAAAGGTCTCCCATTTCTTTCTTCCCACACTCTGCCTCCTGAACCTCAGTTTTCGCACCTCCACTTGGCCCATCTTCTCTCTTTCCGGTCCCCTCTACTCAGCAAAACCCGCATCTTCAAAGCAGGTACAACGCGCAGGAAGTAGCTCTTGGAAGAGCGCTCCATCTGCTCCTGACAGCGCGCCAGCCGACCCCACCACAGGAGCAGTGGGCAGTGTTTGGGGAGATGCCACCGCGTCTGGTGGGCCCAGGAGGCCACAGCAGAAGACGTGTGGGTTCTCGCCAGCGCCCAGCTTAGGGTCTCAGAAGTGCTGCAAACTTAGCCCCTTCTCTCATTGCTTACAGACCAGATGATGGTCTTCCCCACTCCGAGGCCAGAGCACACACCTGGAGGCGGTGCATCCCAGGCCCTCTCCCAGCCAGGCCCCCGCTGCACACATCAGTAGGACCCTCCTTGCTCCATGTGCCCCTCAGCTCTTAGAAGCTGGCAATCCTACCAATTGAAAAAGCACACCAAAATAAAAAGAAGAATCTTTTTCAGGGTGGGGGTCAAAATCCAGAAAAGAGCTTTTATAGCTGCTATACTTGGGCCCTGCACCATGACCTTAGGGAAAGACTTCTGAGACACTGCACAACTCAGTGTCTTCATTAGCACAATTAGAAAGAAAGTGTGACAAGTTTAGCTCACAAAGTTTCTGTAATCAATTAATTAGGAAGAGTAAAAGCTGTTTCCAAAGGAAAAGGATTAAATGGTACTCAACACCTAGTTTCCTACCTACAGATTAATTTATGCCATAGTTACAAAAGCACAACAGGACTTTAGAAAATCTCCACCGCTGATGTATGAAGAGGTATAAAGTGGGTTCTATGATTCGATGTCGTGCCAGCAACACTCCTGTGCTTCTTACTGTGTCTCTATCCGGGCTACCTCAGTCAGAGCTCACCGCAGCCCCCTGCAGTGGTCCTCACTGCAACTCCAGTCCAGGGTGAGGAAGAGGAGGAGCAGTTCAGTTCCATTCCTACGTCATCACAGACAGTCAACTTGGAGTCTGTTCCAGAGCTGTGATGTAAGTAATCGCCGAAGTCCCTCTCCTCCAGGAAGGAGAGTCCCCTCTGGACGCGCTGATACACGGCTAGGACCCTATTACCACTGAACTAGCCCCAGATTCTGTTCAAGTCAGTGAGCCAGCTGCACTTACTCATTGCTCCTGCCCCCTGACATTCCAGTACCCTCTGGAAAACACCTTAGTGCTCCAAGCTAAGGTGTTAAGAACCTCGTTCAGCCCTGGGCTCCTGTGTGGCACGTGTACATTGCCTATCAGCATTAGCATCTGTGTCTCCACCACCACAACCATTATCACTGCCTCCATCAGATCCCCACCTATGGATCGCCAGGGGCCAGGCATGTGCTAATCCTTCACAGGCACCCTCCGTGTGTCACCGCGGGAGAAAACGCCAAAAACCACTGAGCTACACCATGCCACGGGCACACTTGAAGCATTTGTCTCATAATGCGCTTGATCATACTATTTACTATGCATTTTGGGTTAAGCATTGGACTAGGCCCTTTACATACATAATCTTATTTAATTCACAACAAAGAGCTTCCCTGTATATCACAGGAGGAAAAAAAAATCCAATTTAGAAACTGAGGCTGAGGCAGGAAGAATGCTGCAAGTTCAAGGCCAGCCTGGGCTACGTAGTGAACTCAAAGCCAGCCTGAACTGTATAATGAAACCCTGTCTCAAAAAACAAAACAGAACAAAAAATCCACTTAGTAAACAGTGAGATTACCCTAAAAGGGTTGCCGAGACTTGGGTAAGGTAGGTGCGAATCCTGCAGTGTAATTTAGCAGCACTGTGGGCCTCAGGATGGACACGTGGCCATTCTGGGCCAGGGTTCTCTTTTGTTAAGAAGTGGATGAAAGTATCTATTAAGCTCTTTGTTTTACAGTCTATTCAACAGAAAACAGGAGCTCTCGGGACAGTGCTAGCTTGGGGATTGGACGTTCCAAGTTCTAGTGCTGGCTTCCCAAGTGCCCAGCCTGTGACTCTGGGTTATGGCAGAGAGTGTTCAGCTCACACCTTCTCCACCCTGCAACTTCCACCAGAACAGACGATGCATCGCAGTCACTCAGACGGCATCAGTTCCACCCAAGGCGTTCTCTGTGCCCCGGGAAGAGCGTCTAGAGAGGCTGGGGGGAGTGTGAGAAACGCCCCACTTCGCAGCTGTCCCTGCCTGCCCTGCACCGTGCATAAACAGGGTCCCTCTCCAGAGCTCTCTGCTGGCACCTTTTCTCCATTCCTTTCCAGAAACAAAGAAAGGGGAAATTCATATCCTTGTGAAGCATGCATTGCCTTCTCCGGGCAACTGCCAAAAGCCCAACTGCAGATAGAATCCATCTGACAAAATCCCTGGACTGCTTTGATTCAGTTCTTCAAGGAGATTAGTTGTTGAGAGGTCATGGCGAGGGCAGGCACCGCACATGGCAGCTGGGCGTTCAAGGCTTTCACTACTGAGGGAATCCCGCACTGGGTGCCTCTTCTCTCTGTGCCGCTTAATCAGTGAATCAACAAATAGTTACTGGGCAAGGCTTCCTGGGGCCTGCGGGCCACTCAGATGTGGCTCTCAGTTCAATAGCAGGAGGAAGAAAAATGGATTCTTTGTGTGACTCTTCTTAAAGTTTCCATTTATATAACCAGAGCTGCCATCAAACGGCTGTGGATCTCCTGTCCTTCTTCCTCCTACCTCTGAGCCCTCTGATTCACAAAGAAGAAATGTAGCTGAGAGAAGAGAGGGAGGGAGGGGTGGAGGGAAGAAAGTTGAGGGAATGAGACCTGTAGGTCAAGGTCAAGGAGGTCAACAGGCAGAGAAGGTGTGGACAGCGATCCAAAGAAGCGTCCCCTCGGTGTGTGCAACCCCACGCCAGCTCCCTTGTTCTTCCTGCTCTTTAATGTGCATGGTTATCTTTGAGACCGACTAGCGACCACTAGGCTTGAAGCTTCCAGATGAGTGCAACTGGGAGTATCTTAGACCTTTAGGTACCCTTGGACCCACAACTCCAGCAATAAGATCACACACAAAATGTGCGGGCACCTTCAACCCTATGGTGTCAGAAATCCTCAATGCAAAAGGGAAAATCTGAAAACGCTAGCTCTCCTAAATAACTGGCATGAATATATATATATTATATATAATAAATGATTGCCTTTGGCTTTTAACACAGTGTTATCTAAAACACCACACGATGCTGTAAACTGGATCGCCATCTGCTGAGCAATTACTTGTTACTGTGCTGTAGGACTGACTAGGAGCGGGGAGGGGACTCTGCTACCGTGCGGGTCTCATTCTTCTCAGTCCAGCCCTGAGCAGGATTCTACTTAATAGTACCTTCCTCCAGTCCAAATGAATCATAACTAGCAGCACTTTATTGAGCATGTACTATGTCAGGCATGGAGCTAGGTGTTTCTATACATTAGCACAGGTCAGCCTTCCCCCTTCCAATGGCATCTGTTATTATCCTCAGTCTATATGGGACAGTGGGGGACATCAGACAGGGGACATAATTTTGCCTAAAGTCAAACCCTGGGGTGCTCTACCATTGAGCTACATTGTCAGCTCTTTTTATTTTTTATTTTGAGAGAGTCTTCCCAAGTTGCTGGGCTTGAAGTTACGATCCTCCTGCCTCGGTTTCCCAGAGTGTGGGCTAACAGGTGTGCACCACCCCGCCCAGCTTGCCTAAAATCTCATAGTTTGGTAAAAAGCAACAACTGCAACACAGGTCTAGCTGCAAAGACTGGGCCCTTCACCACCCCGTGGCTAACACCTGCTTGGAGAATCAAGGCAAAGAAAAGTTCAAACTATATTTTTATTATAATTCATCCTCCGGGGCTTGGTGCTCCCACATGCTTGCAAGTCCTCCTTTCCCCTCCAAAGCTAATTCCTAGAGTTTCACCTCTTTTGAAGGAGCACACCTGGTATTAGAATAGCAAACAGGTTATGAGACCACAGGCTTTACCTTGCCGTTTTGCAGAACTCCCCAGTCTAAGTATGCAGTGAGGTCCGCTGACACTTGAAAAGGTTCTCTTCTCTTTGGTTTGGTTCTGTTTTGTTTTGGCAGTGATGGGATCAAATCCAGGGCTTCATGAATTCTAGGCAAGTACTTTACACTAAGCCAGATCCCCAGGCTCAAAAAGATATATTTCTAACAAAAGCTTATAAATATAAGTTCTATGCTAATATTCGATACAAGTCTAAACAAAGGGTTTGCTTGATAAAACCTTGAGTGCATTTAAAAGGTTTGATGCTTTTACATCCTATTGAGTTCCTTAATGTTTTTCCATGTGCTGACTGGCTCTATTACAGTGGAAGTCCCAACACAAAAACACACATCCAACAGCCTTTCATTCAGTATGACATCTATACATGTGCAATACGATCTATTCAGACGAATCGCTACTTCAAAAGGCGGTAAAATGAAACACACCATTATCTTTTGGTCCAAGATGATGCAGTTCCTTTCCATCTACCTGTGGAAGGAAGTGCAGCCCCAAACCCCAGGTCTGCTATGCCCTTGGACACACAGCTCTACATAGAGTGCTCTGCTTCCAGAGCTGGTTTGAGACAGTGACCGGGTCGTCCCATTCCTGCCAGCTGTGCACCAAAGAATCGACCTTCCACCTCTGGACACACACAGCTGTGCTTCTAGGTCCTCCCCAATCCCTCAACTTCGGCACCCAGACTTTATTTTTGCATTTCTTTTAATAAGCACAGCCGAAAACAGCACACGAATCAAACCATGAAGTCCTGGCTGGTGTTTCCTGGTTGAGAGTGAACTGATGAATTCAATTATTTTCACATGTAGAAACCATTCCTCCCAGAGCAGGGCAAATGTTATCACAAGACCTGGTCCGTGCAGAGCTCAGGAAAGGCCCAGGTGGGAGATCCCTGAGGTTAGGCCCAGCACTTCCCGCAGCCCCTGCCTGTGCCTAATCCTGTGTCGAGAAAGTTGTTTCTGAAGCAAAGAACAATTTTCAGAAAGACCAAGGTTAGACATTAATCCGGAGGCGCAGGAAAGGAGCAGAGACAGTTATACTGTTTACAAGTAAAGGAGCAAATGCCCTATGATCCTCTCCAGTGTGGAGTTGAGAACTTCTGGGGTTTGAGTACCATGACCTTCAACAAAGCAAGCCCCAATTCACACAGCCTTCCTCTCTGTTTCTCAAAGGCACTTACCTACTGGGGACACCCACAAGTCACCGAGCTCAGGCAGGACAACAGCAGCCCCCACCTGCCAACTTCCGGGAGACACCCATTTGGGCTGCTCAGAAATAGGGGCTGGGGCGGAGGGGGGAGAAAAGAAAGACTTTCCCTTTAAAGCTGCACGGGAGCGGATACCAAATCACATGACCTTTTACCGTAATTTCTATTAAAATCATTTCATGTCTGGTTGCCTCTGCTCTCCCGGCTCATTTGTATTGTTTACAACAAGTCATTGCCCTGGCAGTTAGCGGTGGCTGAATCCATGGTTACCCGTTTTTACATTCACTAGTTAAATGGAATGCAGCTCAGCTGTGGGTTGCAGGGAGCGAGCTCTTAAGAAACCACAATCCAGCTATCAATCAGCCTAATCTGAGAGAAATTAATCTCACAAGCGTAAGTATCGTTGCATATTAAAAATTGATAGGAAGGGGCGTGGGGCTTTTACCAGCTGAAGTTACCAAAGTGGACAAGCTCAGATGGACGCCCAGCCCCCGAGTGGGGTCTCCAGCTGACAGTCACTCAGGCTGTGCATCTAAAAGGCTTTTAAGAGTAATCCCACACCCAGGCTTCAAACTCCTGCACCGCCCCCCAAATTCTGGGAGCATTCCTTTCACCTGCCAGTTCTTAAGAGTCTCAGTAACACCCTAGTACAGCTTAACCAGACTGCAATCCTAGCAAGTAACTCACACAGATATGCATAAGCCACTGAAACACCAGGCAGGCAGCACCAAACAGGATTCAACGGACACAAAACCCTAGAGGAATGCTCTCTACGAGTAGATTAAAACTGCAAACTATGTGTGTTATTGAGAACAGGAATGGTACCAACTCATTCCACTGTCTGTGAATTTATGTAGTTAATTCTTTCAAAACATTCCCCACTGCTAACTTGCTTCTCAAAATGGACCTGGTCAACAACTAATTCCTAATAAAAATTGCAAAGTTTTATAGCTTAACGCCTACCGTCCTTGTCCCACGAGTCATGTCTACATGCTAAACGAGAACAACAAACAGTTAAAGCTAACATATGCCAACCCCATCTACTGCAAAGTCACTGTATCAGAAGCTAGAATTGATTTGTTTCCTCAGAACAAATTGAAAATGAAGGTAACATAGCGTCGGAAAACCCCTCCTGCCCTGCTAATCGGATCTGGAATAATGGTCGGCAGCAACTCCCCAGGACTACTGCTGCCCGAATCACCCTTACTCACGCGTTCTAGGCTCTCCCCAGAGTTTGGTGCAGTTTCAAGGACAAATGTCTCAAAGAAGCCGCTCTCCTGTGCTGCAGGGAGCCCAGCTCGGATCTGAAGACGGCAGCTCAGGGCTACATGTGACGCCAGGGAAGGAAACTTCCTGCGTGCACAGGAGCTCTTGGAAAAAGTCTCGGGGTTAAAAAGGCTGCTCGCAGCGGGTGGATCTGCTTCCCGGTTGTGTACACCCGGGAGCAGCTGATCTGTGTTCCCAGCCCTGCAGAGAGGAACCTTGACTGAGAACCAATGGCATCACATTTCAGCCAAGTGCCCAGAGAGCACAGCCACCTCCGACAACTTCACAGGTCCAAGCCCAAGCCAGCAGCCTCCCCACAGGTCCGGTGGAGGAGGATGTGGGAGGTGTCCCTGCCAGGTGCCAGCCTGCTCCCCGGAAACTAACTCTGCTCTGGGCTGGATGGGAGGTTTTCCCTGGACTTGGGGAGTTTTTCTCTCCCCTGCCCTGACCTGCCATGGACTCACTGTAACAGAATTTTACTAATGAATCTGAATTCTGAAAATGTATTTCCCTCTGAATCTCATATAAACCTTTGTGTGTAAGGCTCCTCTGATGTTCCTTAGAAAGGAACCGAGAGGAAAATAATACAGGATCGGATCATGTGGTGCCAGTTCCACACTCAGTCTCTCATTGCAGAGGCTGGAGGTTTGAAGTACTGCATTGGCTGGGCCATTTTATTATTGTCCCTTATACATTGGGGGCGACTGCAAAACTTAGTTCCCACAAAACTGACTATCATGAGACACGGGCCATCAAGGGCAAGACAGACAGAGGAGAGCCTGGTACATGCTGGTGGCAAACAACGGGACTCTCTCTCTCAATTGAGGTCACTGCTGGCCTCCTTCACTGTGAGTTCCAGCCTAGCTGGGGGTATCGCAGGACAACACTTCTCACTATTCCATATTATATTTCCAAAGGTGGAAATCAGCACCAGAGGATGAACAAGACCAGGGGAGAAGTGTTCCTTCCCCACTGAAAGCTGGCCCAGGGGACCTTCCATTAGAGAGCCCATGTCGTATCATGAAAAGCTGGGACCACTGGCTCCATATTCAACTTCCCATCTTGTCTCCAAATGCATAGGGTGCTTAAAATTTCATCTGTGAAATGGATATCATCAATCATATAAGGAGTGATCAAAAATAGAGAATGTTTAAATTTTAAAATTTATTGCAGTAAAAGACAGATTGCCATGAATCTCCCTCAAAGTCCTCCTCCTCACTTCAAACACACTTATCCCATACTTCTTGTCACTTTCTGAAGCAGCTCTGGAGTCCTCTTTCTTTTCTTTCCAGGGTGTGACCAAAAATATGGTGAATGCTGCTGCCAAGTGCCATCCAACAAAAAGACAGGCTCATAACAACATGACACTGTGTTTTCATCCACCTTATTCACTAAAGCTGGCACTGTGTGTGCAATTTCTGGCTCTTCTCCAAGGTCAAAGGACCATGAGAAGTCAACACTTTGAATCCATTCAGGACATCAAGGCAGACAGAGTAGCACAAGACATGCAAGAAAGAGGACTTCAGAACTGCTTCAGAAAGTGGCAAGAACCATGGGATAAGTGTGTTTGAAGTGAAGGGGAGGATTTTGGAGGGGGGGTATTCATGACAATGTGTCTTTTACTGTAATAATTTTTAAAAATTTTAAACACATCCCATATTTTATTTTTATCACAAACTCACCCAGGACTTCTGGGAAAGATTTAACAGATAGCATGTTGAGGACCAACCACATGCATACACAAACATGTACTGAGCTCCTCCTGGAGTTCAGCACGGGGCCAAATTCTGGGGAGCTGGTGCCTGTGCTCTGGTGTAGGTCCCCAAGTGCCTGTCTCCTCTCTCCCTCTCATAGGCATGCAGCCTTTCTCATGCTCATAAAAACATTTTCAAAAGCTGTCTTGGGGCTAGGGATGTCACTCAGTGTTAGAGCACTTGCCTTGCATGTCCAAGGCCCTGGGTTCCACCACTACAAAGAGAAAATATGCTCTGTCTCCTTCTGATCCTTGCAACAAATTCATGAGACCCAATGTATAAATGGGAAGGCCACCTCTGAAAGAGATAAAGGTCACACAGCTGGTAATCTGCAGCTGGAATGTCCATCCAAGCTCTGCTGTTCTGCCAAGGACCCTTTCACATGTCTGTATGAATTGGCCAGGTAGCACTTGTACTTTGCACAATTCTACATTGCACTGTTTTGTTGTTTTTGTGTTTGTAGTGTTGGTGATAGAACCCAGGGCCTCATACATGCCAGGCAAATGCTCTACCACTGAGCTGTAGGTCCAGGCCACTGTACTAGTAACAATTTCATGGGTTACCTAAAGTAGTGTGTATCTCCAGAAAAGAGAGACTATATCTCCAAACTGCACTGTATTCAGTAACAGACCTAGCACGATGATAAACATATTATGTGTTCAATAAATTTCTCCAAATTGAGAAGAAACCCAAGCTGGGCTGATTTTGCTACCTTTGATCCATCAGTCCTTCCATAAATGATGGTTTGGGCTTATCTGAGGTATTCTAGGATTCACACTATGTGCTTAATTCCTTCCAAATAATCCTATCTCAAAATTCTTAATACTGATTCACAATTAAACCACCCAAATTTTGTTTTCTTCATGCACTTGGCATGTATACTGTACATTCAGGACATAATGATTTTTGGTAAAAGTGATTGAATATTGACTTTTAAATTCAAGCTTGATCCCAGACCATCTCCTGACTGGGAGGTTCACCCAGTTTGGGGGTTTAACAGTCTCAGAGTGCAGATTTCTGTTAGTCATTATCTAAGCACACACCAGTCTCATAAACCAAATTTTTAATCTGCTTTTTAAATATTGCCTATACAAACAGACCAAATTTCTTGAATAATTGTTAACCTACTCCTTTACTTTATGCCTTGAAATATATTTCACTTCTGATGGGAAAAAATGCTTAGCCATTTATCAGTGAATCATAGATGAAAATATCCCCTGAAGAGCTCTTTACGGTATTTAGAACTTGGAGTTCAACTGATATATTCCATTCACTATTTCTAATGTTCTACCCTGGACATCTTTCTCTACATGTAATTTATATCATTATTTATAAGTATTTACTACCAAACAATGATCCATTCTGCCTTCACGAAAATGCAGGAAGTTTAAATTAATATTGAAGTCATGGCATAGTGCAAAAGACAGGCGATGTTTGAGACAAAAAAAAACAATTACCAAATACATTGTTTTTGTTTCCAAAGCCACTCAGATGTTTATTCAGACAAGTGCTGGCCATCTGTAAGGGAAACTAAATATGCCCTTCAAGTAATGGCACTGCATACATTAGAAATACCGAGCCTAGGGAATGTCTTCCACATGCAGCTGCTCAGCTGTGCACCACTTCCTGCATCCCCTAAATGCAGTAGCAGGAAAAGTACCTGCCAGGCCACTTGCTCCGCTGTGGGCAAGAACCATGCCAACCAAAGACCACTGAAGAACCAAACCTGAAATGGCTAGGCCAGGCAGCGCAGAAAGCTGGTTTAAACATGACTCCCCCTCACCACTCAGAATGAAGCAAGTTTAGAGTTTATAAATACTTTCATGCCCACCAGCCTGCCTCCACTCACAACCATCTTGAAGAGCAGATGCGCTGATTAGTCACGTTTTTACCGATGAGAAAGGTTCAGAGAATTAACTAATTTCCCAAAGTCGCCCAGGCAGTGGGCTGCCCACTAGGTATTTTGGAATGAGAGCCCAATACCTAATCCCAAAGCTTTTCCACGTCAGGCACCATGCTTGCCATTCGGGGGAATCAATGGACACTAGTTTACCCCTTTTCCTTTACAGCATGTGGCTCAGATAAATACACACCAGGCCATAATACACACACACACACACACACCCACTCACACTCATACACTCAATTCTTCCACTTGCACCTGCGGTCTGTCTTTTCTTCTCCCAGGTATTGGCCAATGACTTTTCAGGAAAATTGATTCCATCCCTGTCATCTTTCATTCCCGTGTTTTCATGCATTTGAGTGACAAAAACCAAATCTGATCACAGGTGGTCAACTTCACCCTAGCGCTAATGTTTCTCTATCTTAAGAGCAAGAAATGCCGCATTCTTTGCATCCACTCTGCAAAAATCCTGCAAGCTTATGAAAATCTCTGCACTAGTTTCCATCCGTCTTTCCAACTCTGGGGTACACGTGCATTCTCTTAAACGTCAGCCCTCTGAGTTCCAACAAATGCTGAACCACCATTTGGTTTTTCTGCTTTGATGCTACGCGTATCATTTGTTTCATGACAGAACTGTTCTTTATATTTTGTTCATCACTGATAAGATGATGCTTCACTTCAGTAAGTAACAGGCTTTTATGATCTAGCTTGGGAAAGCAATCAGCATTTAAGAATGTTTTGGTAGGAAAAAGTGTGTTTGGAATATCTGATAATTGATCTACAAAAGAAAAAATTTGAATGCAAACCAGACTATTGAAATTTCATGAGGTTTTCATTCCAAACCACTGAACCTGAGCTCAGTTACTGCTGTATATCCTAATATTCCTAGTCATGGAGTAAGGCCATACTTAAGTAAATAATTAGCTTGTAGAATGAGAACAGAGAGGAGTATGATTAATTGGTTAATTCATTATTAATCAATCACTTAACTCAGAATCACAGGAGCAAAGTAAGGCAGGGGCCATCTAGTCAATGTGCGTCATTGTAGGGCTGAAGAACAAAGGTTTACTACTGTTCTCAGACAGAGGGCTAACTGGGTCAGAATATTACCCTACACAGCATCACCACTCTGGCTGGCCTTTAGCTGGGCACCAACATTAGGCAGAATACACATCAGCCCCTGACAGCAACTGGGAGAAAGGATCATCAGGTCTTAGGTCCCAATTCTGCAACCTCCAGAAAACAAATGTTCCTACTAAATAGTACATGAATTTCTAATAACTGAATGAAAGTGCTCACCTAAATAGCCAACTTTGGATTTCTCTTCTCACATAATAACTTGGAAAAATATATAGCCTGTGTTTACTATAACACAAGAGCTATAGTCTCTAAGAAGAGCTATAACTCGCTAACAATTTTCCTGATTTATGTTTGAAAACATACAGGGCATGTAATGATTTCTGCAACCTTACATTTTCCTCAAGAACAGTGGTGAGCAGAAATATAGTCCACAAGCCATGTGAGGCTGCTTGTTACATCTCCTTTTTCAATAGAAATGGACGGTGAACAATTGTACATGCTCCACCAAAAAATGGCATTAGATTATTTTTCCCATTATAGGATGAAAGAAGAGAAAAGGAAGAAAGGGAGGGAATGAGGGAGGGGAAAAAAGGGAGGGAACTCTGATAAAAGAATATTTTCATACAATGTTTATGTTGTAAAAACTGATTGCTTTCTTAAGAAAGGACAACAATTATTCTTCCAAAGAACAGCTTAGGGATAATGTTTGGTTATAAACTGTAACTCACTATACAAATGTTAGTTATTCTCATTGTTAGTATTTAACATATATGGAAATCTGCTTCACAATCTATAATTGTGCTAATAAAAATAGGTATCTGTGGATATAAATTATACTGGTCATAAAATTAGCCTTATTAATCTAATATATCTTCAAGTGAGACCAAATTTAAATGGGCTACTCTAGTCATACGGGTATCTGGAAATACTGTTTATCCTACCATGTAAGTATCAATCAGAATAGGAATACTATGGTTTTGCTGTGCTTCATGTACTGTTGGTATCTTGAATTTGAATCTTTAAATCAATGAATAATAATTGTCAAATATGCATATTTTTCATGTTAAATAATTTTCTAAAGGAAGTAAAATAAACTTATTAATTAGCGTCCTTCTGCAAGTCCTTTCCAGGTTTTGTTAGCAGATGTGCATGGGCCAGATGTGTCCGTAAATAAAAGAAGTATCTTTGAAATCTCCAGTAGCCTG
Source organism: Heterocephalus glaber (assembly GCF_053883595.1). Lineage (NCBI taxonomy): Eukaryota > Metazoa > Chordata > Mammalia > Rodentia > Bathyergidae > Heterocephalus > Heterocephalus glaber. The sequence goes on along the minus strand of NW_028258187.1, from coordinate 5,380,789 downwards.
CATTTTATCCCAGGGGTTCCAAACACATTCAACCCCTGCTTTGGTGGCAACTGTGATCCTGAGCTGGTTTAAATGAACAAGCATCCTTCATAATAGAAATATAAACAGAGGCTCGAGTCAGAGCCATACAGGATGCTCTTCCACTGCTCCGGTTGTCCTGGAGCACTCAGCTCTCAGTGTGCAAATGTGTGAACGGGGAACAGGGTGGTGACTCTGCCCAGCAAGGGCTGAGGAGGAGATGGCCTTTCTCCCTGGAATCATCAGGCTTGAGAACAGGAAAGGCATCTAATCCCCAAGAGAAGGAAAACTCCCCTACTGTGTGTGAGACCGACAGACTAGTAACATCATCACAGGCATCTTTATCAGAAACATATTGTTGGGAATTTGTATGTAAAGATTCGCAAGCATTTTTCCTGTTCCCTGAAACGGGGGGGACCAGAACCACATGGCTGTGTAGATCAACATTTTATTTCAACACAGTGCATGACTTTCTGCAACAGTCTTTTCAGAGAAGGCCCTCGTGGCTCTGACTTTCCCTCTAAGTGCCCTCACAATTACCATTCCACCAAGGCCATCACAGTGTACTAGTATAAATTGGGTTCCGAATAAGGCAAAGAAGGTTGTTCTAGAGGAAGACCCTTATATCTTCCTTCAGCAACGCCCCCAAATCTGCTAGCTTGAGAGGGTGAGAAGACATAGAATGTACTCATAATTCCTTGCTCTGACTCCAAGGGCAGTGCTAACCAGAACGCGGAAGCCATATGCTTTCACAGCTTTAACCAACTGACGATGAAGCGACAAGAGAAAACGTTTTTGTTTGCACAAAGAAGCCCCTGTATCATATTTTGACTTTATAAAGAGACTTTAAATGAATATAAAAATCATAATATTATGATAGTTGGTAATCATTACCTCAAAACGACAGATTCTATTGTTCATGGAGAAATTTTCAGTTGGTTTTCTCATACCAAAGGTTCAATTGAAAAATTCACCAACTGCTCCCTGGAGAAAACTGAAGATCTACATTTAAATGGAGATATAGTGTTTCCAAATGCACAGTACCTAGAAGGCATATACTGTCAAGGTTCCTTAGTGAGAATAACTCAGATTGCGTTAGGGGCATTTCGATGCCGGAGCACTCCCCTCCCTCTGGTTCATAGGGCTCTGGTTATTTCCATAACATTCTTTTCCTCTGTGGATTCTTCATGTTTGTCCTGAGAAGTTAAAATTAAACCTTGCTCCACAGCAAAGTCCTCACTGTAACAACAAGCAATTACTACTACTGTACATATCATTTCTGATGTGTCCAGAAAAAGGCCACAGAAGAGAGCTCGGCCAGAAATGTTAAATAATTGAAAAGTATAATGACTTAATAGAGTAGTAAGCTTAGTTTACAATGCAGCCAATTTAAAGCCATAAAAATACTGTGTAAAAATTTTATCTTGCGGTTGACCATTCCATACGCTATCTATTATTCAAAAGTATCTCAACAGTGTTTTTCTTCATTAATGTGGCTTTTGGCACGTCCCTCAAAATCTTTCTATTCCAAAGGTTTTCCCACAATTTTGAAATAAATACAAAATTTCTGTATTATGTCCCAAATTTCCTTCACTAGAATACCTTCGATGTCTAAGTGAACAGATTTCATGGGTCAGTTTGCATGGCAGACTTTAGCCTCTCCGGATATGATCTGTTTTGTATTTAACAGAACCATGCGCACAAGACATTAAAAAAGGACTAAAGCTCCTTGTACTGCAGTATCTGTAAACAAAAGGGGAGCCTCCTACATAACCCCTCTCCTGTGACACGCTAATCCAGGAATGTGTTTGTATTAGAAAATGTCATGAGGCATCAGAAAAGTTTTTGCCTTGAATAATCAGCTAAGGCACGTCGCATGCTTGGGAAGGAGAGAAAAGAGACATTTAGGATCAGTTTCAAACAGAAGCCCATTACCTCTGGCTAGCTCACACTAAAATCTAGTTGCTACTGAACCGTCCCTGTAAACAAGGTTACCAGGAACAGGCACAGATATTCTTCTCAAAGACACTCCTTGAGGAGCCTGTCAGCTGTGTGCCTGCTTAGTTAGACCTCATCCTGCTGCAGGCCGATTCAAATTCAGAACTCAAAGTGAAAGATGAAATATCTTGAAGATCACTTAATACTGAAATACTGTTGCAATAATAAGTGGTGCTCAGTTGGAGAGGGGAACAAGGCACTCTCTTGGTAACCTTTTAATTTCTGGAAAAATTGTACAGAATAAATGGAGCGGCACACACAGAAGCCTTATAGATGGATCTGCTGCATTTTGTTAGAGCACCCCCAACCACAAACTCCCAGGGCCCCCAGGCGACCCCTGCTAAGGAAGACCAGCAGGTTTCGGTACATGGGAAGACGTAAACGCTGTTCTGATTTACTAAAGGAAAGGAAGCGTCTCTTCCCCAGTCACCCCAGCGGTGGGCAGGCTGATGTGCAGCACGATACCATTCTCACTAGACACACATTTAATTCTAGTAATGCAAGCTTAGGGCTAGGAGCACTGCTTTAGGGAAAAACAACAAAGCTATGCACAGCAAGCAAATCTACGCTTAAATGACCACCTAGGCCTGTTTCACCGTGTCGTTGATTCTTTTCCTATTCCAAGGGGAAAAAATTAAAAACCCATCCATGTCATGGTCTGTCCATAAGCATTTTCACGTGGCTTTTTCCTGTCAGCCATTTCTCAGCTCTAATTGGAGAACAGTTTGAATTTCCCTCTCTTTCTCACAATGCCAGGACTGTTCCTGAGGTTGGTCAACTCATTCTGACAGCATCAAATCTCCTGGACTGGTAGGGAGTGGGGGAGAAGGAAAGAGAACCCCGAAGACACTCCCCAAGCCACCCCTGCCTCCTTCTCCAGGACACTGGGACCTCTCTTGCCCTCTGCTTCTGTAGCTGGGCATTTTCCAAACACACCCTGGGCAGCCAAAGTAGACCAAGGCACAGCCGCTCTCAGACACTGCCCAACATCCGAGGGTCTCTTGGCCTGACTCAAAGTTTAACAGCAGTGTTTGGAAAGTGGCGGAAGGTCCTGTGCCCACCCCAGCTTCTTACCCCATAGGCTGCGAATTTTATCCTTTCTTTTGCCTTTTTCATTTGGGGGGGGTTCCCTCTTCTCCGTGCCCTCTGGTTGGCCACAGCCAGGTCCACACCACCTGCTGAGGCCGGGACTTCTGTTAGGAACCAAACACAAACACTCAAACATGGGCCCCAGCTGAAGCCACCCATGTGGCAATTCACAGTGTGACCAAGGCATGCACAGTAAATAACCATACCCAGAGCCCTTGCACAGCACTGAGGCTTGGGGGGAAGGGGTGTCCTCTGGTCCTTCTGGACTCTTCCAGGACTGCTCCCTAAGATTCTGAAAGGGGGAAGGGAGGGTGCAGCCAGGGAAAGGGTGCAGCAAGGCCGGGGAGCTGCGCCGTCCAGCCTTTTCGGGGGGGGGGCACTCTCCTGCAGCCTCCGAACAGCTGAGGGCCACAAGGAGGGGGCTGACTGGAAACGCAGGAAGCATGGCCAGGTGACCTCCAGGCAACTTCGGGACTCCCTGGGGAAGGGGAAGGGCTCGGGAGTCAGAGGCTGGGAGGCCTGGAGCGAGACACCCAGGGCCCAGGCTGCAATCCCCAGGGGATTTCCGCTGCCCCCGCCGGGGCGACAGCGCTCCCCAACTCCTGGCGCCCGCGCCCCCTGCCCCGCCGGGCCTGGCCCCTGCCCCCTCCGGACCGGGGGCCCTAACTGTGCCCTGACTTTGCCACTTTCCCCAGCACGAAAGTGTCTGTCCAGGAGGGGGAGGGCAGGGGTCCTACAGAAGCAACCTAACTGCAACTGGAATCTCTGGGTCTGGGTCAGAGCACACGCGGACGGACAGTTGTGCAGTCCTGGTCAAGCGAGTCTCCCAGAACCGGGCAGGGCTCGGGTCGTGTTCTGGTCACACGGGGAGGGTGCTTCTTTCCTGCCTTCCCCCACTCTCTCTCTCCAAGACACTCCACGCAAGTGCAGAGGGGAAGGGGGCAGCGCCATGGCTTTCAACCAGGACTGCAAAGCCAGAATGCCCCAGATGCAAATGCCTGTCTCCAGAGGTCGAGGAGAAGGGTTTGGAGCAGTTACCTTGGCAGGCTCAGAACTGCAGCGGGTTAACCGGGTGAGTCGTCGGGGGTCTGCAAGCAGCACCCCCGGGCCGGTGGCTCCGGCTAGCAAAGTCTACCGAGCCCCCACGCAGGAGCATTGCACAGCCTGCACACGCCTCCTCCTCCTCCTCCGCCTCCTCCTCCTCCTCCTCCTCCTCCTCCGCCTCCTCCTCCTGCTCCTCCCGCGCCCGCGCCCGCGACCTCGGAGACCAGGGCGCCTGCCCGCCCGCCCGCGGCAAGGGCACAGCGGCGGCGCGCACGGCCGGAGGCGCGCAGGGCCGGGCCGGGCCGGGGTCGCTCGCGCGCGGCGGCCGGAGCGCTGCACTCACCGGGCCGGGCCGGGCCGGCGCGGGCTCCGCTAGCCCGAGCGCCGCGGCGCCTCCCCGCGCGCGTGGCAGCGTCGGTCCGCGCTCCCTGTGACCCGGGACGTCATGATTCCCGTCTGCTTTCTCAATGACAACTTGGCAGCGGAGCCCCGCGGCTGCGGGCGGCTGCCAGGTGGCTACGTGGTATGTGTGGCTTTATGTTTGCATGCATTGGTCTTTTTAAAAAAATAAATAAATATCTCTATTAATATTTTTTCGCGGCACTGTCTTGCTTTGATTGCATTATTACTGCGTTTGCATCGCTGACGCCTCTGGGTGTGTATCTGCGTGTGAGTGTGAGTGTGTATGTGTGTGTGTGCGCGCGCGCGTGCGGTTTTTTCCCCTTTAAATCTCGCTGCTCCAGCCGCCGCCGCCGCAGCCTCTGCAAAAAGGAAAGCAAGCATGCGTTCATCTTTTGTCTTTCATTTTACCTTCAGGGTGACATTCAGTGCCAACTGCTCCCTTTTGACCGTCGCCAATCCCTGCCTGGGCGAAATACACTTGCAAAGCGGAGGGGGAGGGGCCCGGGCTCCGGTTCCCTGCCACCCGCCCGGCCCACCCGCGTCCCGCAAGCCCGCTCCCCGCTGCCCACCGGGCCCAGGCCCAGGTCGGCGGCCAAGCCGAGCCTCCGCCCAGCCAGACACTGTGTCCGCGGCCGCGCGTGCTGACCTGCGTCGCGGCTGCACCCGGGTGTAGGCCTCTCGCACCGGAGCTATTTTCGTCTCCGGGAGATGTTCTTTAAAGCCTTTTAAAAATGGGGAGGGGGCAGGGAAGACAAGGCAGAAGCAGAGGCGAGAAAAGTCCAAGGCCCCGTTTCAGACACTCCGAAGGGCACACCGTAAAATCGGGGGGAGGGGGCCTGGCATCCGACCGCGGGGAGTTGGGAAGGGCACAGAGAGCAGCTGGCTTTATCCGACTCCTTCCACGGCCGGCCGCAGGAAAACTTTTTTTAAATACAAAGATGCTACTGGTGACTCTTCACTGTATTGGTCACCTTTATGATAACGCTGCCTGTGATCTGTAGGGAAGAGGTGAAGGATAATCCTTAATGGTCATTTCTGCAGACCTGAGGGTAAATTAGAAGGTGTGTCCAATGAAGCACTGATAGCTTCTTTTTAGGGTGTGTGCTTCGTGGCTTTGTGCACTGTTTGGTGTGCTTTATATAACTTCGCTGTGGATACTCTTCCCCGCGTGTGCGCGCGTGTGTGTGTGTGTGTGTGTGCGCGCGCGTGCTCCTGATAAACCACCAAGTCCCAGGATCTGCAAGTCCTTTGCCCTTCTTTACCACTAATGCTCCATCTGTAGTAGCAGAATGGGCTAAGGAATTCTCTTCCCCAAGGCCACGCTTGACCTTGGCCATGTCCCCTACGGATTCCTAATTCCTACAATGACAGCACAAGCTGAGGTTGCAAAAATAAATCACTGGCAAGAACGTTGAATCAGAAAAGCAGACGCTTGGAGAGGAAGGAGGCCTCTTTAACTCATCGGAGATCAGCTGCCCTTGGTTTGAACAGTTTGCTATTGTAGAGGCTGCATTGAGCGGTGAATGAAAACAGCAAGTAACTTGTTGGGTCTTTTTCCTTCTAAATCACAGTCCAGGAACCACTAGCAAAGCCCAGGAGAAAGGCACTGTAATTATGCAAAGACCTGAGATCAGAATTGGAGGAGCGCCTGGCTGAAATAGACTGGGGTCAGAGGACTATTGACCATGGCCACATCCCAAGACTCCAGCAGTGGCTCCTCCCACAGTCTCCTAGGAAAGCAGAGGATACGCTGGGAGGCTGGAGCCGGACTGAGGGTTAGGAGGATCAACGATGCAGAATAGGGAAAGGCCCTCCACTGCTGTCCCTGTGAGGGGCCAGTGCCAACCCTGGGCGGGGGAGGGGACTGCTTGTTAATCTCCAGCCTAGCTCTCTGGCTTTTTACTTCTCAACCTTGGAACCAGACCCTTAAAGACCCACAGCAAAGGGGGAAAACCCCCCAAATTTTGACTAACTTTAATCCCCTGAAATCCAATTTTATTTTTTTTCTTTTCAGACAAATGCCTTCTGTGCTGTTTGTCACCAAGCCGCAGGCCAGTGCCAAGGGCCAAGGGTCTCCATCCCGTGCTGAGCAGTTTTCCCAACCAGCAGGGTGTTGAGACAGCTGCGCTGGGACCCCCGAGGTCTGATTCTGGGCTGCTGCTTCTTTTTTTCATTACTGAGCGTTGAACCCAGAGCCTGAACACTGAGCTAAATCCACAGCCCGGCATTTTTGTTTTTTATTTTGAGACAAAGTCTTGCTAAGTGGCTAAATGGTGCAGGCCAGGCTTCAATTTGCAATCCTGCTGCCTCAGCTTCCCAGAGGGCTGGGATTCCATGGAGTGCCACCATGTCTAGCTGAGTAGATGCCTTCTGAGCTGAGAATCTCCAAATCCAACTCTGCCCAAGAATGGCTGTCTGTTGCTTTTTCAAATTCAGATTCCTTAGCCTATTTTCAAGTCTTTATTCCCGGCTCCAGCCTAAATATAATAGTTAATGTTGTAGGATGCTCAGATTAACTTTGCAAGGAATAAATAAATGCTTACCACGGTGGACAGGAAACATAGAAAGCAATATTCTAATCTTAACTTGTTTTTTGACTTGTAAATCTGAGCAGAGCTTGATGGCACACACCTATAATCCCAGTATTTTGGGAAGCTGAAGCAGGAGAATTTTAAATTTGAACCCAGCCCGGGCAATTTAAGAGACTTAGCAAAACTCTGTCTCAAAATTGAAACTTTTTAAAAAGAACTGGGATGTATCTCAGTGTGAAGGCCCTGGGTTCAATCCAGTACCATTTTCAAAAACCTTGCAGATCTAAATCTGCTCAACAATAAGAGAGGAAGATTATTATCATCATTCCCATGTTACCCAAGGCAACCGAGGCTTGGAGAAGTCGAGGAATTTGCCCAGAACCACAGAGCCAGGATTCAAATTCAAGTCCTAAGCTCTCCCTATCAGGCCTTCTTACTGACCCACCGGGTCCCCCTACTTTGCAACCCCCGGCACCATCTGCCCAGGTCACCCCTGTGCTCCTCCCACCCTCTGTCCACTCCTGTTCCAGCATCTCCGACCCCTCTGTAAGCTCCATTCGCTCTTCCAGTTCTGTCCACTGGTGGAGGCCAAGTCCAGATCTGCCCACAAAGCTGTTATCATTCATGGGAGTATCGATCATGCACGATTCCACAGAACACGACTGTTCTCTAATTGTTTCTGCCTTTGTTTTCTAAGCTTGTCTTCGCCTCCCAATTCCCTTCTGACAGATTTATGCATTTTCCCTGTCTTTTCCCGTTTGCCTCCAAAGGCCACACCAGCTCTCATTAAACAACTTGCCCATGGGAGAGCAAGGGTGCCACTTTTCAATTTGATAGAATTTGAATGTTTCATGTAACAAAGGCTTTATCCTTTAACCGAAGAAGTTTTAAACTGCTTCACACACTTCAGATGATCCTAGAACACAATCAAGTCACAACAAGGGTGAAATTATTTAACCAGAGAAACATATGAGGCTGAAGCAGAGTTTCCTATAGGGTAGGAAGGGCTGGCAGGTTATAACTGTAGCACTTGGAAAGCTGTGGTCAATTTAATCATGGTTCTTTAGCTCCTATGAGCCTTTCTCTTCCATGGTTTACAATTTCTGAGATAATTAGCTTTTTATGATGAAAAGGATAGGAAAACAAGTAGGGACTAGTGGTCCAAAGGTGTGTGAGCTCACATTGGATCTGTTACTGGTCAGCTGGACTCGAGCTCTGGGAAACAGTTTACTAGTCCTGCAACACAAGTCTGGAACAGAATATAGGAGGGAAATAAAGCCAAGAGGGAAAACGAGAGAGCGCGATCAGTCTATACTAAATCCTGGTTTTTGGAGATTACCAAAAAGATACTGCAGAGTCGACCAAGTTTGTATCTCTAGTTCCCGAGTAGAGTTTAAAGAAACAAAATCCATACACAAAACCATATTCAAACTTATATCCAAAAGTGTGCTTTTTATGTGAGATAAAACTATTAATCCTCATGTATACCAGTGACCCACCACATCTGCCTTGAGATTAGCCACCCCTCAGCTGTCCCACAACACGCTCCCTTTCAACACCAATAACACTACCAGATGTTGTATGGACATAATTCCACAGGATGGGTCCAGTCCATGTGCCTGATGTGTGCAATGCTCACACCCCCGGAGTTAAATTGTGACAGGCAAAAGCAGAGACCCTGGTGGGCTGGGGCCAGAAGGCAATCTCTTGCATATTTCCCCATTGTCACTTTCCTTGAGCCTCTCTGCATGCTCCTTCCTACTCACAGGTATTTTCACCAGACTTTTGTTGGAAAAAAATGAAAAGGACACAATGAAAAAACAAAACACTGTCACACCACGTGTACTGCATTTCATACCAGTGTTGTTTGTAAAAAGTTCTCCAAAGTTAGTGCAGTATTTGGAGACAAGAACTCAGGCTCCCTGACTCATAATCCAGATTGATTCCTTTCACACCTTGCTGGCTGAAGAACTTCACAGAGCCCTAGAGCAAGTTAAGTGCAGAATGAGGCTGAGAGGTGGGTCAAGGGCTCTGTCTGATGTTCATTTTCAATAGATATGGTACAGGCTCTCGAAGAAGAGACAGCTAATCACATCTCAACTAGAACTGAGCTCAATAGAACAGTTATTTAAAATACAGATGTATACCATGTCCCTAAAACAAAAACAATTTCCCATAAGGACAGAACCTGTGATACCTCTGAAGATGTATGGATGAGCTAAGAAAGTCCTAAAGCTGTAGGGAAAGTGTGTGTGTGTGTGCTGTTCTCGAGAGAACATTCATTCTTTCATCACATTTTTAGGTAGGCTCACCATTCCAGAGAGATGAAGAACCACTGAAATAAAAAGGTTTTTTTTGCAACACTGAACTGAAAAAGAACGCACACTCCTTTAAGCCAAATGCCATGCTGTATACAATATGGATAGTGTACAATAATCACCAAATGATGGCCTGAAGAGACAATTAAAGCCGCAATCGTCAAAGAAATTTATTTTCAAGGTATTTTACTTAACTGACATAGGAAAATATAGCAGACTAGAAAGATTTGAATATTGAATTAAAATGGAGTTTCAGCTTTTTAAAAAAGAGACACCAGATGGATTTATTAGCGGTCGATTTAGGACACATTCAAGAGCAGACTGTGGTGCTCAGAGAAACGGGGTGACTTGAGGCTGGGAACTTCGGATCCTGGTTGTGTTTTGGGTGGTGGAGTCCAGGGAGGGTTTCTGCTTTTGTGTGAGCTCCCTGGGCAATTCTGTGCCCAGCAAGGTGGGCTACGGGGCTGGGCACCTATTATTTCCAAAAGGATGATTAGGAGCCCTTGCTGCAAAGGGGTGTCAGCGAATAGGGGAGAGAAGTCAGCTCCCATCAGTGGTGAAGGGAGGAGCTAGGGACAGATTTGGCAGCTAACTGGAGTCAACAATCTTAAGTGTCTGACTTAGAGAACTGAATTCATGGTAGTATATTGAAAGAGTTACAAATAGAGTAAGAAAATAATAAAATTGAGCAAACAATAAAGAATTGGTTTGAGATATTTAGTGAAGAGTCCTTTGGAATGGTCTAACTCCATTGGCCTTGGGCTACATTTTAGAAGAAATTTGTGGCTGGAGGAATTTATTTGGGAATCATCAGTGAACTGGTAATGCCTGAAGCTGGTAATAAAGGTGGGGCAAATTAAGAACGTAAAGCATTTAGGAGAGCCGGAAATAAAACTGCACTTATCTGAGTAAGGTCTGATGTGTACCACATGAAATTATGTAACCACCAAGACACAAAAGTATTGGTGACTTTAAATATTTGTAGACACCTGTGATTTGTACCATAAATATGGGAAAGAATGATCCATCTCAGAATTCTATTTTACACCTAGTGTTTTCTGGAGTTCTTTCATGTCAGGACTCAATTTTCCATCTGAGACAGCACGGCTGGTGCCTGGGTAGAGAAGGGAGCAAGAACCGTCCCTGGCAGCTGGGTTCCACTGGAAAAAATAATCAAAATGTCACCCGATGCCACAAGCTCCCACCGATGTTGTCATCCATGTGGACCTGCCAGTGGCCGAAGCAGCAGAGCAAACTCGGCGTCACGGAAAGATAGCTAAACTTAGAGTCAGGATTGTGGAGGGTGAGCTGCATGCCTGTCCCTTTCTGCTGCAGGGACTTTGGCAAGTCATTCACCTTCACCAAGCCTAGGTTTCCTCTTTAGTAACGGCTCACCATCCTCAGGTCAGGACCTGGAGGAGGAGGACTCAGGAGGGGACTATGGAGCTCCTCATAAGCTTCACAAGTCCCCACCAAAGCCTACCTTGGTGGCCCTCTCCTTTCCCTTTAATTCAGTCAACACCCTTCTATATCCCAGCTTGTTTGACCTGAGTGACGTTCCCAGCCCATTTTTTACAATTTTTTTTTTTTCGTAGTACTGGGGATCGAACTCAGGTCCTTGTGCTTTCGAGGCAGGCGGCAGAACCACTGAGCTAAATCCCTGGCCCTTTTTGTTTTAAATCTTGTTTGTTTGTTTGTTTGTTTGTTTGGGGTTTTTTTTCCCATTAAGTTTATTGGTACATTTTAGGTATAAAAAACAGTTACATTCATCACTGGGTCTTGTACCATTACATGAGTATCTTGGTTCTTATTTTTCTCCCCAATTCCCCTGCCCTCCCTTAACCCCTTCCACCTTTCCCTATTTGCAAAGACTTTGTTTCCATTTTTTTCCTTTTCTCATATTTTTTCTTTTCTCTTTCTTCCTTTCCCCTACCCCTTCCACTTCCCCTGCTCCTTTAGACCTTTTCTTCCTGTTACACAATATGAATTATGCATTTTTTAAACTATAATATCAAGATCTAGGAGACATTACCACAGATTTCACAGAATTTAAAAGGATATAGAAAGCATTGATAGTTTTTACCATGAGCAGCTGTAGAATTTAGTCCAATACTTTTTCTGCAACTACTGACAGGATCATATGGCTTTCTCCTTTCCTCTGTTAAAATGATGACTTTTGGGGGTGGATCTTCCAATGCTGAACCAACACTGCCATCCCTATAACAAAACCACTTTCTACATCCTGCCAGATCTGACTTATAAGAGTGTGTTTTGTTAAACAAATTTCTATCTATGTTCATACTTTTTTCTTCTATTATCTTTATCCAGTTTTAGGATTAGCACAATGTTGAGTTCCTAAAATGAGGAGAGAAGTCTTCCTTCTTTTTTCTGCTTTAAATGTTTGATATAATTTATCAGTTAAAATGTTTATGAGCCTGCTGTTGTCATATAGGTAGGTTTTCAAGGTAGGCATATACTTTCTTTAATAGGTGCTGTTCAAATTTTATATTTCCTCCAGAGTTAGTTTCATTAATTTGTCTTCCAAGGTACTTCTTAGAAGTTGTCAAATTTATTTCAAAACAGATTTTTGTTTTAAATCTTGAGACAGCATCTTGCTAAGTCCCTGAGTTCTTGAAGCTGCCAGGCTGAGCCCAAGCCTGTGATTTTCCTGTCTCAGCCTTTCCTAGAGGGCTGGGTGTGCACCACTACATGGGGCTCTTTATCTCCTCTTCTGCTTTCATTATTGTTACTGTCTGCTGCTGCTTGAAGTCTTTGCTTCCTCTAGTGTAAGAGATGTTTTATTTGTCTTTTGACTTGGGCTATCTAGTGCACAGTAAGTACTCCATACCTGTTAAATGAAGAAACAATTACTGTGGAAGAATCTTTGTTTGTTTGCATATCTCCCTATTTTACAAAAATGCTTCAGATAAGCTAGAAAATGGGGAGAGCAGGGCCAGCCCCACATGGGCGCTTGACTCAAGGAACTTCAGCATAAAGCTGGTACATGTGCTGTCAACTGTGTTGCCTCATGTGTGCCATTAGTCCTTCATTTCCCAACCAGATTTAAGCTTAAAATGCAAGTACTGTCCCTCCCTCCAAAGAGGTCAACACCGGCTGCATTCAATGCGAATGCAGAAGTGCGTGCTCAAGATCAGGTTAGCCAAGGAAAAGGAAGGAGACGAAAGGTGACCATCAGCCCACAGGAGTGTCCAGTGGCTGCCGCAGGATGGCGGGAAGGACTCAGAAACCACAGCAAACCTCCTGTCTTCAAACTCCTGCCCAACCCGCTTCAGCTCTCTCTGGTGGCATATTTCACCTTCAGAATGGAAATGGTGCTGTTGTAATCATCAGGGTTGCTGGAGGTTCAAATGTGAATCCGCCTGATGGCAGCTGAGATAAGCAAATCCTCCTCCTCTCTCTCTCCCTTTCCCCTATTTACCTTCCCAGGAGAGAGGAGGATCAAGCCCATCAATTTGCATTCAGATCAGCTTAGAAGCTGCTCTTTTGGCCAGAGCCATAGTTTGGATTCTGAATGTCCCCAAAGGCTCATAGAACAAAGGTGCCCCAGGGTGCTTCAGGGAGGAGGTGGACCTTTCCAGGTCAGGCCTGATGGGCAGAAGTGAGCTCAACAGGGCTATGCCCTGATAGGGGGCACGGCACTGGGATCCCTGTTCCTTGCTCCCTCTTTCACTTACTGGCCCCAAAACAACAGGCCAAAGACCACGGACTGAACCCTCCAAAACTATGAGCCCAAACAAGTCTTTCTTCTGCTAAGCTGATGATCCCAGGTGTTCTGTCACAGTAACAGTGATCAGAGCCAGCTTCCTGAAAATGAGACTCACGAGGACTGGCTTCTCTTAGTGGTCCCCAAACCTGGCTGCACATCCAATGACTTGGGAAGCGTTTAAGAATCCCGGTGCTCAAGTCACCCCCATAGCAATTAAGTCAGATTGTCTGAGGGCAGGAACCCAGCAACAGTACATTTTCAAAGGCTCCAAGAGACTCCAGTGTGCAGCAAAATTCGGGAACCACTGGCCCCTGTGAGAAGTGGTCCCGGGGCTGGGTAGCCTGGCTGACTGGAACCGGGTGTTGATATGGCCCGGGCTCTGGGTTCTGGTCTTGAACAGGCAGCTCTGTCCTCTTTCCCTGGCCCAGCACCCTGCTCCAGCACCACTCCATTGGAGTGCCAACCTAGACAGGGAAAGAACACCAGGTCCACTCCACCCAGTACCCAAAAAGCAAAGGAAAAAGCACATTTATCTGTAGCATTTTACAATTTATATGGTGCTCTACCACCTGTTGACTCTTATACTCAATTTGTAGGAGATCAAACCAACGATAAAAGTTCACCTTGCTCAGGGGCAAAGTGGCAGATTCCAGTCTTACACAGAGGCCCAGGACTCTGGAGCCAGCACTATCTTCCTGACTGTTCTGCTGCAGCCCCGGGGTCTCCCGAGAAGGTGACTCAAGCCTAGGCTCAGCCGCTCCAGCACGTTAGGAAGGGAAGGCAGGAAGAAGGGAGGGAGGGAAACCCTGGTGCACATACATGAATTAAACAGGGGCCCTTCCAGCAGATCCTCTCAGATGCTTGAATGTGCTAGCAAGCCTTTTTGAGGTCTAAAATTTAGTTTTTCCAAAGTGCTTGCACAGTGAACCCCTTTGAGCCCAGCATTTCTCAGGACTGACATCTCTAGGAGCCTGGTGTGAGAAACGCTACCATGGCTGTGCTTGGTGACTCCCAGACTTCTCCATGTCATCTGTCCCCAACATCACCCCGTCCCCAGCTGAGTCCTCCTCACCCATTCTCCTACTTTTCTTTTTTCCCCATTATCCCTTAACCTGCTACGCTGGTAATTCATTGATTTTGTTTACTGGCAGCCTCAGCCCCTACATCTCTTGAGAAGCTGATTCCCAGCTGATCCCTTCTCTGAAGGAAGGGTATCTTCTGCCTATTTTTTCACAATCTTCTCTTCAGCAGCTTCAAAAACAACTGGTACAGAGTAGATGTTCAGAAAATCTGCAGTGAATGAATGAATGATTGGCCAAAGAGAAATGTGGTGTGGGAGAAATTCAAATGAAGCTACTGTCTCTACAGTTAGGTCGCCTTTAAAAGTATCTTTCCTTTCCCCTTCTACTCATCCTTCACAATGATTTAGCAAAATAAACAGAAAAATAAAGTGCGAATTAACATGATTACATTTGTCCTAAATGTGGTGGCGTGTGCTACAATCCTCAGCCTCTGGGAGGCTGCGGCGGGAGGATCACAAGTTTGAGGCCAGCTTGGGCAGCTTAGCATGTGAGACTCTTGCTCAAAATAAAGAAATTTTAAAAAGTGAGGGCCGGGAATATAGTTCAGTGCAAAGGCCCTGGGTTTAATCCCCAGTATTGCAGAAAAAAAATGTGATTAGAGCTGTAGCAGAGCAAAAAATTGGTCAAGCAGAGATTGTTAAATTGGAATGGATCTTTTTAATTTGCTGTGCAACCACTGTAAGAAAAAAGAAACAGAGTAGATATTTCTAACAGTGGCTATGAAAACCTGACAGAAATGTGGATGGCCAGATTATACGGAGGGAGGCCTGATGTACCATCAGCTCTGGGGACTATTTTCTGTCTACTACAAACAGACAGGCTGAGATATAAACATTCAGCAGATTTCTCCTATAAAAATGTTAATCGCCAACTGGATTCAGATTCTGCGTAGGCCAAATCTCACTTGGAAGAATGTCCACTGGACCCCTAACAGAAGTGAGGAGCCTGTAACACCAGTGTTCAAGGGGCTTCCCCACCCTTTGACAAGGTCCTTGCAAAGTAAGAGCAATGCTTTGTGACTGGCAGCTAGAGTCTTTCTCTGGAAAGGTCAGAGTGCTGCGAACAATTCAAATCTAAGTAGGATGATGATGGGCCATCGCGCTCCGAAAATGACCCAATTGACCGATTCCACTCCAAACACAGAGAGTAACAATGAAGTGCAGAATGCATGGCAATAATGTAAGATGAGTGCTCTGCTCCTCTCTATTTCCCCTTTTATCCAAAAACCCCACATTTATGAAGCAAGATCTTTTAGTAATGAAAGTGGTATTTATTAAATACAGCAGAAACTACAAATCCAAACTAGCATTTCCCTTCAAAATAGTCACTTGGGGAGGCAACGTAATTACTTCAGCGATTCTGTGATTGCTCTAAACATTTTGGGAATTCCTCTTTTAAAATCACCTTCATGGCTGGTATAGGACTCATACAGAAAGCCATTAGCATGTTTTTATGGCTCTACTCTGTATAACAAAAATGCCACGTTTTCAATCCCTAGCAAACTTGGCTGGTCAGTGCTGCTGGTCACACACCAGCTGCCCCGATTCTCCCAGGGACTCATAACAGACACAGAGCACAAGCCTGACCCCAGCGCATTCGGTAGGGTCAGGACTCACAGTCAGGGAGGTTTCTGAGGGCTCCATGCAGCCTGTGTTCACGTCGAGGGCTGGAATGGCCTGCAGCTAGGGCAGGGTTTGGGGTCTGTGTGTGCCCTGTCATGAGCCAGTCATCCCTGCTCCTTGATCAGTGAAATGTATCTATCCTGTCTCCTTAGGAGGCGGAGACAAATATTAAGATGAGGGATTTATAATATTTATCACAGTGCTCATAGGCCTCAGTAAATACCAGCTATTACCATTGAGTACTTCTACACTAATGATTCTTCAGTCATTACTCTAGATCTGAAATCCTGACCTCCTTGTTTATTAAGTAACTTAACATTAATATGTAGTTAGAACCCCATATGCAAATCAAACTGACCAGGCACAAAACTGAAGTAGTTTCTGACCCAGCTTCTCAAATTGTTCTAGCTTCTTGGTTCTGAGTTGAAAGCATGAATAACTGTAGGATCATTCAGTCCCTGAGCCAAATTTACCTGAGACTCTGTCTCCCACCTTCCTTGACCTCCAGCAGATACACACACCCAAGCACACACTTACTGAAGCATAAAGTCCTGCTTCTTCTGCAGTGACTGCATGTCTCTCCATTCTCGTGTCTGTCTGTGTTGTAAACCAGCATGCATTAAGACATTGCTGTGTAGCAGATTAAAGAACAGTGCATGCATTAATTCATGTAAATCCTACAACAACCATGTGAATCAGGTGTCACTGTTATCTCCATTTTTTTTTTTTTGTTTTTTTTTGGTTTTTTTGCTACCGGGGATTGAACTCGGGTCCTTGCGTGTTATCTCCATTTTAAAGATGTAACAACTGGGGTACAAAGAGGTTAGGAAACTTCCCTGGGTGAAATCAGCACATAAGTCAAGAACTGAGAGTCAATTTTAGCAGCGTGGCCCATACCCGTGCAGAGCACTGCTGCTAAAATTTTTAAATTAGCCAATGTTTCCAGTTCATGCTGACGATAGCCATTGTGTGCAGTCGGTACAGGTACACAACACATCCTCCTTCTTTCCCTCTCCATTTCCTGGCCCCCTTCCCGTTTGCAAAAGATAATACTTTACAAACAACCCCAGCTTCACACTCAGATTTGCGAACTTCCTCCCTCAAGCTAGGTCTCTTCCTTATTCTTTAACAAGCATTTACTAAAGACCAGCCATACTCCACGCAGCGTTTTTCTCATTCACCCCTTGCACATCCAAGGTGAATCCGACATGGCCTGGCCTGAGATGCTCTTCCCCTTTGTTGACACAGGTGCATAAACCACTCATTTCTACAGCAGTGACTCGGCCCCATAGAGGGCCGCCTTGAGGGGCTCTCAGTGTCCTGCATTTTGTGGGTGCCCCAGGGGAGGCCACAAAGGCCACTGTCTAAAACACAAGGAAATGGGAGCAAGCACAGAGGAAGCCACCGTCAGCTTCTAGTCAACATGAAAAGTGGATTCAGAAAATGTGGCTTCCTCTATCACTCGCCTGCTGTGTGGCCTTGGGTAATTCAACTGCCTGAGCCTTGTCTGTTCCCGATCAGTGGACTGTGGGCCCAGTAAGGTCTCAAAGCCACGGACCCAGAAAGTCTGAAGCAGACATGGGGGTAGGAAAGGGCCTGGACCACGGAGAGCTGGGTGGTATAGGCCGCGGACTGGTCGTGAGGAGAGGTGGAAGAAAACAGTGATGAGAAACCGGTTTTACTCTCCACCCTATATTTCTGATCTGATATTTTGAATTTTGCGATTTACAAAATTTGATGAACTATGATTTCTGATGCACAAGATTCTTCCTGAGATATGAGGCTTCCAAGGAGAGTACAGAATGCTGGAGGAGGTTCACATGATGGGTTAATTTTCAGCAAAGAGCTTAATATGATCATAGCTTAAGCATGTTCCATGTGAATTCAGCTGGACAATTACAGTCAGTGCAACATTCTATCTAGTTCTTACTCCCTGGGGCTTCTCATGTCCAAAGAGGACCCCATGAGGCCCACATACAAATCCAGCTCCATTCCCGGCGTGGTATCCTGACCAAGAAAGCTACTCTTAATGTCATATCATCGTTCTTCTGGTCCTCAGACGACTGGGTCTCCTAACTCCAGTAACTGAACTCCTGTTTCTATATTAAAATCATCATCTTGCTCTAAACATAACCCTAGTAACTATTTGTTTTAAAACAACATTTACTGTATGTCACACAAAGTGTGGTTCTGGTGTGTGCTAAGTCTCAGTAACACTACCATAGTCCCACTAAGGTAGGAACTGTCTAATTTTACAGACCAGCATTCAGAGGTATTCAGTGTTTTGGTGGAGGCCATTCATTAGCAAGTGCTGCAGTCTGCCCGGGAACTGAGCTGCTCACCTGCCCAGCCTGAGGCAGAATGCTATGGATGCTCCAACCTGCTCTGGAATGCTGACCCTGGGCATGAGTCCTCTCTGATGCCTATGGTCCACCTGTTTTTCCAGACCACTTGCAACCGGTCTCACCTGGACTTGCCAGCTGTCAAGACCACCCCCCACCTACCACTCACTGGACTGCTGATGCTGAGTCCAGAGGCCCTGCCTGTCTCCATGGTGACAGATCCTGTGCACTGTTCCCTGCTCAGATTCTCTTTTTCACCCTGCACATGGACCATGCACCCGGCACCCACCCTGCCCTAGTAGCCACCTCTAGTTTCAAGTCTGTTTGTGTCAGCTTGTGATTTCCAAGCACATGAAGCTGTTGGCTGTGTGACCTTGAGGTCTCCTGGGGGAAACGTTAGAGGTCACGACATTGATACCAGCAAACCTGCTTTCTCCCTGATGCACTTTTTAGTTAAGCAAAATAAATCTTGGAACTGTATAACTGGCATTTTAAGGGCTAAATCAGAGGGACGGAAGCAGACTGTGATAAACTCAGTTTTCAGTGAGGAAGTTAAAGGTCAATGTGATATTCCCAAATTAGCAATCAAATGATGGATTTAATTTGCCGTGAATGGAAAACAAAATATATTCTTTCTTCCAAAGATGAAACATAGGAATAAAACCCTGAAAACAGTAATGCTCTTAAATGCAATCATTTCTGACCGTGTGTTTACTAACGGCATTGGAATCTCAGTCTAGAATTCCCATCAAGGGAAGGGTCTCACCCAATGGCAGTGTGACAGCTATGTCTGCTCTAAGCTGTCACACTCTAGTCAGGGAGTCCTTGCACACACACACACACACACACACACACACACACACACACAGAGTCTGGTCTCAGTATTCTTGTTTAGAAGTGATCCTATAACTATTTCTTGCCGTTACTTATTTCAGTGTGAGCTGAGATGACAGGGTTGCAAAAGACCTTGATGGATTTACTTTAGGAACTGGATATTAAGGCAGAAGAAAAGCTTTGGTTGTACAGAATTTTTTAAATCTCATTGATCAGGAGGGGTTTTCAGAAGCAAAAATTTCCTTTACAGCCTCTTGGATGAGATCAGCTGTTCTGTCACAGCCTGAAGTGGGCCTGCATAGCCTTGGGTTCTGCCCCCAAGGCCTGGAACCAGCACTGTCTCACTGCCTGCAGCCTTGGAAACCTCTCGCGTGACCCTAAAATGTGCCAAATCATTGCTTTAAACTGGGCGACATTGTGCACACTCTTCATGGCCAACAACAGACTTTGCCTAATGGTATGCTTTCACTAAGACCTTCGTATGCGTCAGTGGTTTAGCAGCTGCTCTGCACACAGTTCCTAACGCTAAATCTTGGAAGCAGCCCACACGCCCATCAACAGATGAATGGATAAAGACAATATGCTATTTCCACATAGTGGAGCACTACTCTGCCATAAAGAAAAATCTGAGTCATTTGTTGGAAAATGGATAACGGGTGGACCTTGAGACCACTGTGTTAACTGAAGTAAACCAGACATGCCACTTAAATATCATATGGTTTCTCTTAAATGAGAAACCCACATTACAAATAAAGAGCAAAATGACAGATAGATAATGGGAAACAGAGACAGATCTTTTGCAAATGAGAAGAGGACCCTGAAAGATGGAGGGAGAGGGAGAGGATGAGAACAGGATTGCAGCCTTGCATGCACACTGGCAACTCCCCATGACGAACGCAAGCTTATGCACT
Source organism: Heterocephalus glaber (assembly GCF_053883595.1). Taxonomy (NCBI): domain Eukaryota; kingdom Metazoa; phylum Chordata; class Mammalia; order Rodentia; family Bathyergidae; genus Heterocephalus; species Heterocephalus glaber. The sequence continues at coordinate 5,360,871 of NW_028258187.1, read as the reverse complement.
GCAAACCAGGCGCTAGTACAGTTACTTCAAAAATCTGCCTTTCTGTCTAAACTCCTTGGTTACCATTTATCTGGAACAGAAAAAACAAATTTAAACTGGGGTAATAAAAATAGTTTTAATAGATCTAGGTATATTGATGAGAGCGATCACTTTCGGTATTTTGTTTTTCAAGCAAAGCGAAGGCATTATAGCAGAACTCAAGTGGACTCATCTCAGTGTCTTTTGAGTGATGGTAGTAGCCTGGCTTAGTCTTCACACTTGGAAGGAAAAAAGCAGTGAAATTTGACATTCTGTCATGTTACATCCCCGTAAAAAACCTAAAAATTAACAAATAATATTTATTATGCTTCTTAGAACATTTGATAACATCCACCTTTCTAAATGTTCAGTAGATCCTACATGACACCAACTCTTCTGCCTTAGATAAACAGCTTAGTTCACATTAATTTTTCTTAGTAGTGACATTACCCAGCATTCAAAGTACAATCATAATTTATTCATGGGCGAATCAAATGTCAATGCTTCCTTGATAGAGTCCCGTGTGATTTCTAGTTATGTGCTTTTGCTTCGAATCACATACATACATATTGCACTTTCCGCCCTTAGGGTGAATTTGGAAAGTTTGTTTTATTAGGCAACAGGCATAGGAAAAGGTTCTGGTTCTTCTTAATAGTTGAATTTAAATGCAGATATGAACATTTCATTGTAGGTAGCTGGGACCAAAAGTTCACAAGGAAGTTACCTATTAAATATATGATCTCTTTCTATGCCTAAAGTTAATGCTGAAATGTACAAAAAACTCTCCTAAAATTCAATCTGAGCTACTTATGCACAAGGGCCATAGGATAGGCTTCCATACAATTATTTAAGATGTTATAAAGAGTGTTTTCCATCTTTCTTATGCTTGGAAATAGTTAGATTTTTATGAGTGCTGAGTCAGAGCCAAAAAATATAATTTTATGCCATAATATACAACCTTTTCCTTTGGCTGTGAAAATTTATATGTACATATTTATGTGCATGTATAGATAAAAATCTTCATAAACAGAGTGGCCCATTTGAGATGAACTCTAAAGCATGTCATTCTGACTGATGATATTACTGCAATGTTTTAAAAAGCCAGTTCTCTCCATAATTTACCACATTAAAAACAAATACCCTAAATTGATCTTCGAATCTCTGTAGTTTGGTTTCTTTTTTAACGTCTTCCTGTCTTTTTTACCACTCAAAATGCCTAACCTAGTAAAAAGAGACTAGATGTTCACTATGTTCAAAGCTTTGATTTTTTTTCAAATGCTACTATTTCCATGTCAAAATCCTAGAAATCATTCAAATATCTTCCTAAACATGACCCCTTTAAAGTCATTCTCCATCCCCTCTTATAAATATCTTTTCCCTATGGTTGGGCTTCTAAAGATCTTTCAAGCTTTCTCATGGAACGTTTTGCATAATCTGAAACAGTTGTTCTAGGATAAAAAATAAAAACTGTTGAATTAAATCAAATGGGTCTTGTTTTTAAAGATCATTACAATAATAGATTTACAACAGGTTGCAAGGGTCTCTGTTGAACTGCGACATCCGGTAGCCCATGCACATAAATGTAATGGGATCATCTAGAATACCAAGGCTTCACCCATGTGACAGATCTGGGACAACATCAAAGGTACCAAAGGAAACCATCAGCTGCTCAGTCCTCCAAAGTGCTCAGATATAAATCTGTAAAAACCACTGGAAAGAGTATTCCCAGAGGAGTTCATAGTGTGAAACAGGAATAAAAGTTTTCTTCCATTTAGATGTATGCAAGCTTACTTTACAGAGGCACTGAGAAAAAACAGAGACATTGGCTATTCTGCACTTTGGGAACTCTACACTTCATTCCACATATTTTTTTTTTTTACCAGTCACAGACCCAGCTCAAGAGACCACCATAAGCCTAGGTAAGAGATCTGAGGCCAATGTCTTGTTTTCTGATGGTCAAATACATTCAGATGTGTGTGTTTGCCTATGTTCTGGACTGAAATACATGAAGTAGCCTGTATTTCCAGACACGTAGTCCAAGGAGCCTGGGAAATAAACATTGAGAAAGAGATTCTTACCACATGTCATTATCTACTTAAATCAATTTAAATACTTTATAAACCACACATTACTTCTATCACCAAGCACGCTCCTGCCCTGGGGGTTCGGGGTTTGGGGCAAGGTTGCTTCCATCTACCCTACGGGCTCCCACAGCTAAGGGAAGAAGCACTGCAGAGGGAAGGAAAGTGAAAGTCATCCAACATTGAAGACAAAATGTGGGGAATAAGGCAGGTGACATCGGCAAAGTCAAAAAAACTCAGAAAGAGACCAAAACAGCCAAATGGGTAGGGACAAAATGGTCATAGTTTACAAGTAGCTCTGATGTTAGTGAAATCTAAGAGTTGTTAACATCTGCATTCCAGGACACACTGTGTCCTTCATGGGTCTTCCAGTTGCAGTAGGCAAACTCTAGCCTTTTGAAGGCAAAAATCATCCTTATTCAATTAATTTCTAATTCTAAGCCACATCATCTAGCTTACTTTGTGGCTCACTAGAATGCTACTCAAGTCTCACCTGATGTCCATCTATCAGGTTTCTCCTCATCAGCAGGACCAGAGACATATGAGCCACACAGGCCATTAGACCCATGCCACCAGGAATGCATGAGAGATGCTGCTTATCAATCCTAGGAGCCTCTCATGGACATACCAAACACAGCCTCAGGATTTTTCTCAGCACAGCACTCGGATAACCAACTGCCAAATACCAGAGAGAGTTGAAACAGCGACACCATCCCTGTGCCTAGGAAGCTCCTTCAAATCACCTGTCTGCCTTTGTCTGGATCTCATCCTCCTAAGCTAGACTACTGCCCAGAGAACTGCTGAACAATTCTTGCTTTGATCCCTCACTTCCTAATCCACCACATGCATCTGATCTTAGGTCTTAACTAAAGTGACTCCTGGTTTTAGTTTCCCACCTGTTAGGGTCCACTCCATTCTTTTCATGAATGTCACTCAGATTTAGAGGCCAAATGTCCAGGAGCTTTAAAAGAAACCTCATTTTTTATGGTTTGTTCCAAGTACACAGTCATTAAAAAATATCCTACCGAGAGGTCTCCATTTAAGAAGAGTGGAGGTCTGTCCCTGGGGCCTGGAGCCCAAGACACTAAAATCACCCTTCTTTCTTTTTACCACTTTCTCCAGCCCACTAAGTCTCCAGAGCTGATGTCAGCTCAGGAGTGACCAGACTTGCTCACGTACAGGATGTGATCTTCCGTTTCTCCACCCAACACTCTCCAAAACGAAGGTCAAGGTTTTGATAAGCCGCTGCTAAAAGGTCACTGAGTCCTGGCAGAGACTATAAAATAGGATGGGTTATCCAGTGCTGAAGTTAAAAAAAGGATTGTTCTGACAGAGATTCTCACTATTTCAAAATTCATGTGCAGATTAGTCCATGGCATTCAAAACTATAGAGGCTCTAGGAAGGAGCCAAAGAAGATAATCATCCTCAAAATGCTCATAGCATTTCACAACTTCAGAAACTTTCAAGACAAAAACCTTTTACTAGAAGATTTCTCTGGATTGGAATTTCTCACGACCCTCCTGGGAACCAAAGAGTGGCCCTGAAGCAGCTCCTGAATTTTTACCTATCGGCTCTGAGGTCACCAAAATTGCCAGGAAACGTGAGGTCACCTGGGAGGGCTCTTATAATGAAAAACAAACTATTTGCTCCTTCTCTTGATGTTTTTTCAAGACAGTAGCTCCACCCATTGAATATGAATTATTAGAATTCAGTGAAAGTGGTACTTGAGGGACTTTTCATGTGAACTCCTAAGACATTTTGTGGCTTCTACTCAAGTATATTGAAATATTCTCTCTCCAGACTCTACTCCTAGGTGCCAGTCCCCATGTTGTGAGAAGCATGTGCCATAGGGATCTAGGTGAACGGCCTTGCCTGAATTCTTAGACCACAGCCCACATCAACGGCCAAACATGTGAATGACCCATGTGGACTTCCAGCCCACTCAAGCCTTCAGACCTAAGCACAACCACATCTGCATGCAACTGCAGGGACCCGAAGGAAGAACTGACCCAATTCCTGACCTACAGAATGATGAGCCAAAAGAATGGTTGCTTCAAGCCACTACATTCTGAGGTATGTGGGCAGACGGTTTTCCACGGCCATATGCAACTAGGCAGAATGTGTTATCAGAAGGAGGTTGTGTCAAAAACATTTAGAACATGTGGCACTGGCTGTGGGACCAAGTGGTAGACATTAGCTCTTTGGGCCTCAAGGAGATGGTTTCTGAAAGGTGGGCAAGCCCTAAAGAAAGGAGAACTGGAAGGACAGATAGCAAAACACAAATGCTGATCAAAATAGACAGTTGTGCTAAGATTTTTTTTCATTACAATAAAGACATTGCCATTAATCCTCCTCAAAATATTCCCCCTTCCCTTGAACACACTTATTCCATCACCCTTGCCATTTCTGAAGCAGTTCTGGAAGTACTCTTTCATGAGTGTCTTTACATGATGTGATCAAAATGAGGTGAACACTGTTGCTGAGTGCTATCCAACAAAGGCAGGCTGGTAAAAACATGATGCTGTGTCCTCTTCCACCTCATTCACCAGATCTGGCACAGTACACCTTCTGGCTCTTCACCAAAGTCAAAATGACCATGAAAGGTAAATGTCTGAAGCAGTTCAGGACATTGAAGCAGCCACAGTAGCACAATTAAGACCCTCATGAAAGAGGACTTGCAGAACTGCTTCAGGAAGTAGCAATAACAATGGAATAAGTGTGTTCGAAGAGAGGGGGACTGTTTTGGGGAAATTAATGTCAATGTGTCTTTTATATTAATATTTTTTGAAAAATTATACATGTGCCATAGTTTTTTTGATCACACCTTGTATGTGGGGGCTAAGAAGAAACACTTGCAGAACACTCAGAAAAACTCTTGCCAAGAGTATCATGGGAAATAAAATAGGCAGGGCACCTAATGATTTTAAGAGTATGACAAAGCTCTCTGGATCAAATATGGAAAAGGGTTTCTTGTTGCTGCCTAGGCTAAAATTCAGGAAGAAAGGGATCAAATGAAGAAAAGACTGTTCAACAATTTTAGCAGAATTTAGTGGAATTACAAAGGATCCAAGATTTAATGCATTTCAAAATAAACTTTCTTATTTCTAGTCTTTCTCAAAAAAGGATTCTCAAAGAAAAAAGTGGTTAATGCAAGATAAAAGCTTAAATCCAAAGTCTTTGTTAAGACCTCAGAGAGATTTGAGGAGTGTCCCACTGAAGCTTTAAGCTACACAAAAGGAATTCCGAGGGTCTAGGATCAAGCTTTCTGGACACACAGTAAATCAGAGAAATTCTCAATATTTGAAGTGTATTTTTCTGCAGTAGCCTTACACAGGCCTCAAGATAAAGAAGGGTGCATTTTAAGAGATACAAAGGTGAGGCTTTTGATTAGCAAATTTCAATAAGTCATGGGAAACCCGTAAAAATTTTAAGAGAATTACATTGGAGGAAGAGCTACCAAACTTGACTAAAAGGAACATAGGCAACACACAGAGAAAAGAAGCATTTAGAGTCCCAATATTCTCCAAGAAAGACACAGGCTGAGAAAGCTACTCAATGGCAGACATGGACATTCGTTTTTCCTTAAGAAAAGTCGATTTAACAGTGCAGAGAGCAGACCAAAAGCCTCAGAGAACCATTCCAAGGCAGTAAGACTGCACTCTACCCAAGGAACTGGCAACAGGTGAAAGGTTGGATCTCAGAATCGCTGTGCTTCAGCCCTCTCCAGCCTCCATCCCACCTCCCCAGTTCTGAACAGGAGAGCTTCCACTTCCAGAAGTGAGCCCTGCACCCAGCAGAGGGGCGGGCAGATGACCTATCCTCAGGTGCAGGTAACCTGTCTTCAAGGCACTGCTCCCACAGAGCTCTGGCCATGATTGAGTATTATTTAGATTACAAAATCCTGAACTTCATACAAATGGTACCATGAGAAAAAGAAAAAGAAAAAAAGAAAAAAAGAAAACCATTGGGAGGCTTTGGGAGGGAATATTTTTCATTTTGGAAGAATATGAAAAATTTGTTACCAGAAGACAAACTGGTTGATTAAAAGTATCTGCCAACTCTTTGGACTGGGGAGAGCAAGGTCCTGTCTTAGTAAGTTTTCTATGACTAAACACCTGAGGTTGGGAAGTCTATAAAGAGAAGTTTATTGAGCTCACCATTCTAGGGTTTTAGCCTCAGCTACGCTCTGGTGAAGCATCTGACAGACAGCCTCACATGGGCAGGAGAATGTGCCGTAGTAGAGATCACATGGGTGGACCAGAAGCCAGAGTGAGGGGGTGGAGCCACTCCTGACACCACCCAAAAGGCTCCACCTCTTAAAGGTACATACACTCCCAACTCTGCCAGTCTGAGGACCAAGCTCCTAATCAATACCTGTTCCCTCGGGGACATACCCAAACCATAACCAGACTATCACACAGCTCTAATACTATAGATATGAGGCATGATCACAAAATACAGTGAGTATTCGAATTTGAAACACACATTGCCATGAATTCCTTTCAAAATCCACCCCCTCACATCAAATACACTCATCCCATTGTCTGGCCACTTTCTGAATCAGTTCTGAAAGTTCTCTTTCATGTGCATCTTCAGTTGTGCTCCTGTAGCCTCCTCAATATGTCCCATGTCAATGCAAAATGTTTACCATTTGTGGTCATTTTGTCCTTGGGAAAGAGCCAGAAATTGCAAGGTGCCAGATCTGGTGAATGAGGTGGATGAGAATGCACTGTGATGCTTTTCTGTGATGGAAATTGCTATAAATGTTTGATCAATGAGGGGTAATCAAAAACCACAGTAAATGTTTAAATTTAAAAACTGATTACAGTGAAAGATGCATTGCCTTTAATCACCCTCAAAATCCTCCCCTTCACTTTGAACACACATATCCTCTTGTGCTTGGTAATGTGTCTTTACTGCCATAAGTTTTTTATTTTTATTTAAACATTCACCATATCTTTCAATCATCCCTCACAAGATTCACTACACAGATCAGGAGAATTTTCTTCCCCTGAACCCCAGATAAGGAAAAACTGCTAAGATTTGAAGTTTCCCACTGGTTTGATATAAAATTGTAAATAGATACTAGGGAGAAGAAAATAACCAAGACTCAACATTTCTAGAGAAGGAAGAGTGCGCCTTGTTCTGGCCTGAGAAGTTTCCGGAAGCAAGCTGGTGCTCTCAGTGAAGTTGCCCTCTTCTGATCTCTGACTCTGACACAGAGGTAGAATGTGATTCTCAGGGAACAGCAATTTAGGCCAGGCTGAAAAACTTAGCTTTCCCTGGTCACGGTGTTAATTACAGTGATGCTCTAACTTTAGGCCAAAACAGAGTGGGAAAATTCAAACTCAATTGAGTAAGTGTTGAATCCTTTTTTCATTTACGTGATGATACATCACAGATGCACTGGCATTACTAATGGTCTGGAGTTCATTCTGAATATAATTCACTGGACCCAAATTCAAGTCACCCACATTATAATTTTTTTAATGCTTTTACTCCACAGAATGGGGGTCACCTGCCCCCTGCACACTGAGGTCCATGTAAAGGTCTCCATTCTACTGCTGTCTGAGAGGGTCTCTGTGTGTCCTCCTGTCTATCCTCGGCTTTTAGGGAAAAGCTGGATGGGTCTTTATGTATACCTGTGTTAGAATAAATACCTGGGCTGGCCTCAAACTTGAGGAGTTGCCTCAGCCTCCCGAGTAGATGGTATTATAGGCATGTACCACCATAGAATACTGCATTTAAAGAGTGATTTATTTGCTTTACCAGACTAAATAATTTATTGTCTCTCCACAGCACAGCCCGTGCCTGTCATGTGACTGGTGCTCAGTGAACATCAGCTGACATAAGGATCTCCTTCTTCACGTTGCATAATGCCCCTCCCTGCCTGCCCCACCCTCCTGGTTTCAGAATAACAGGAAGTGAAATTCTGTAAACTCTGACCATAGGGCCCTGCATTATCGGTGAGCATTACTAACTGCCCATCCAGCAACCTCTCCTGTCCCCTCCAGCTCCTCTGTCCTCCTCCTCCAGTATGCCAGCTGCACCTGGCCCTGAGCACCTCTGCTCCTGCCTCTCCCTGCAATGCTGCTCCCCTGAGTCCCAGAAGACTCCTTCCTCCCTCCTCTCCCTACAGTAGAGTTGCCCCTCTCCACCTGAACTCTTCATAGGCACTTCCCTCCTGTTTAGTTACTCATCTCTGGGATGCAGCACCCAATACTCACCAACTGCAAGGAGGAGAGGTTTATTCTGGCTCACTGTTTGTAGAGGTTTCAGTCCATAGTCAGCTGGGTAGCATGGGAGAGGAGCACAGCAGAGAAACAGCTCATGGATGGTGGTGGGAAGCAAAAAGAGATCAAGGGAGGAGGAGGGAGACAGACCCTTCCAGGCCACGCCCCAGTGACCTCCTCCTTCAACCAGCCTCCACTTTCCAACATCACCTTCACTACAAACTCCTCAGTGGACTCACTCATGATCCAGTCACCTCCCCAAAACCCCACCTATGAGCACGAGTCTTTGGAGAAACAGCTAGACGACACTATAATACCTTGCTGCTTCTTTTCTCCATGGTACTTTTTGTTATCTTATATTCTTTATACTTGTCTGTCCATAGTGTTTAATATCTCTCAGCTATAACACAAGCTCCTCATATGAGCCTTGGGAGTTTTTTCTGTTTCATTTACTACCCAGCACTCAAAACTGAGCTTGCCCAATATAAAACTGATGAATGAATGGGTGAATGAATGAATTTATAGCGGGCTGGCTTCCAATCCATAAACTAGTAGTTTTGAAGATATTTCTTAATGGTGATTTTTATTATAAGTGGATGCAGAAGGGATGGAAGACTGCATGAAAGATTTATTACTGTGTGATATTTCCCCCCAAGATCCTGATCTCACACTTGGCCTGTTAAAATGTCTGGATTCTACATAGACATTATAGATAAAATAGATGGAGATAGGCACTTTTCCATTTTGTAGATATAAATATCCTGATTATCTTGAGAGGAATGAATAAAGTCATCACTACGTAGCAGTGATTGCTGGCAGCTCCTAACTCTGGTTGTCATCTCATTGGCAATTTCCCAGATAGACTATAATGATTTGCTAGTAATTCAAACCGAACTAATATCAACCTGTGAGTTTCCTGATATGTTCAAAGAAGTGAGTTTCTGCAGCATGTATTGCACCTATGGGCAATTTTTTACTCAAAAGCTGAATGTTTTGACTGTAATGATGCTTATTTGAATATAATATGGTAAAAAGTAGTTAGGAATACCATGTTGTACAACTTAAGGGGAAAGCATCTCCTCATAACCCCTCATTGTGTTAACATCCATACCATAAGAACATTCTGACTTAAGTCTACTTCAGATATTTTCTGTTATAATTTTGACATCATTGATAAAGAACAGAAAATAACTCAATCATGCTACTGAGATTTTGGTAGCCAAGACAGGCTTTCCACAGGTAAGGACAGAATGTCCGGAGCTGGGCTCTGCTTTTTCTCCCCAATCCTGGCTGCTTGATCTTTCTTTTGAACCCTTGCTCCATCAGAACTTCTGCCGCCTCTCTGTTCATCAGCCAATAGGTTAATGGTAGGTATGGAGTAGGCAAGAATCTCTACTATTAGAGGATTGTGGCTACATTAGAAAACTTGGAGCCTTACTAATGGCAGTAACTAATTAATCCTGGGCAAGCTAATAAGCCTCATAAGATTCAATTTCCTTATCAATAAAATTGAAACTTAAAAGAATATTTAATTCACAGGGCTGTTGAAGTGCTTCATAAAACCAAACATGCCATACTGATGGTAATTATTGATACAAATAATAGCACATAGTGCTATTACACATATCATAGTGGTTGAAAATACTGGCTTTATGGTTCACCATAGCAGGGTTGAAACACTAATTTAGGTACAAGCAACTGTGGAGCCTTGAACAGCTGTATCACTTCTTTGAGCCTCAGTTCAGTTATATAGAAGACGGAGATAATTTCATGGAGTTTTTTAAGGACTACCTGAAGTTCAATGATTAAAGAATCACATAAAATCAAATAACTCAATGAAAGTAAATGAAGTCATTGTGATATAGCAAGCACTCAGCAAGTACTTGGTATTATTAAATATGTTAACACACCTATTTTCAGGTTCAACCTGGTGAATCTTTTTCTTTGGCTCTTTTCCCTAGATTGAATCATCTGAGGTCTTTCATCTGTACTAAATGATACTACTTATATCTTCAGCTTCTCTAAGATTTTTTGATACTCTCAGAACTTTCAGAGAATATTTATAGAAAGTAGTCTCTAAAATAATTCAGTTTAAAGGTCAAGCAGATGATATGTATTTAATGCTTCACTAAAAAGTCCAAAAGTCTTTGCATTTTACCAAAAGTTGTGCTGACCTTGTCTTTACAAATCTATCTCTGCCTCTGGAAAGCCCATCTGTTAGCATCTTCCTAAACTAATAATAGTAGCTAGAAATTATTTAGTGCTTACTGTGTGCCAGATCATGCACTAAGCATTTTACTGATAATAATAATTTCAGTGCTCCCAAGAACCCTCTGCAGTGAGTATACACTTACTAATCCCATTGTCCATCAGGAGAAACTGAGGAACAGCAGCCCCATAACTAGCCCAGTGTTATACCACTAATGTGCAGCTATGGAAAGAGATGAGCCCAGGCAGTCCAATTCCTAACATGAGCAGTTGTAAAACATGCATTCAGCTTGGCTGTCTTTGTGGACCTCGGGCACCAGAAAACTGTTAGACCTAGATATAACCTCAGAGTCCTAGCTGGATCCAGTCCTTTTTACACAGCTAGTCATTAAAATCTATCCAACTGGGCTCTCAGCTGCATGATAATCAGCCCTAATCCTCACTATTAAGATCAACAAGAAGGAATGACTGGGTCATTCCATTCAGCCACTGTCCTTTCTGCTTACACTGGATAGGGATCATACAATTTTACAAAGGAACAAAATAAACTGTATGTGCAAAAAAAATGTATAAAAGGCAGGAAATACTATTCTTTGGCCTTGCTTATCTACAAATCTACACACAGGGGACAGGTGTGGGTCCTTGGAAAAAGATTTCTAATAAAACAGTAAAAGATGCTGTGCCCAATTTCAGGATTACACAGAAGATTCTCGTCTCAATCTGGGGTGATGAAACTAAAACAGTCATATTCGTTACTGTACACAAACCGAATTCAAGCCAGACCTCCCACAAGTCAATTTTAATCCCAAACACTTCATGGGGCATTTATAGACTTAGCTTTGTTTCACCATAGCTAGAAGCTGTTTGCGTAGTTATGACTAAATTCAGCAGAATCAAAATACAGTTCTATCTCTATGACTCCAAGAAACAAGGGTAGCCCTTCAACATTAATCTCTTCAGAGACATGCTGTGAAAATAAGGCCGCCATGGACCTTGTGAATGTCTGCACCTCTCTCTGGATCTGCCCTGATGACTGAATCCTAACTTCTACTACAAAACAGAGAGAGAGAGAGAGAGAGAGAGAGAGAGAGAGAGAGAGAGAGAGCAAACTGAAAAAATATGCAGTGAACTAAAAAGCAAATAGCCCCAGTAACATTTCTTTTGTACCTGTCAACCATATTCCTGTGAATTTATCCTAATTTTATATGGTCCTATGGCATAAAAGCAGAGCAGGTTTTTATAGCACAATCTCTATTTTTCTTGTAGCTTGATTGGTTTTAGTTTACATAGGAGAGACTGTCTCTTGGGTAAATATTATATGATTTTAAAAATAACAGAAGCATTATGTGAAACAAAGGTTTGATTGGAAAGCAAATGTAAACTTGAGGTTTAATTACATTTTATGTCATAATGTAACTTCTTAGCCAGCGATTTAAAACACTCCACAGTTGAATCCCAACTTGTCTTTCCAGTTTCGTCTTCTTGGGTTTTTCCTATTACTGGTGTGGGTGAAGCTGAATGAGCCATGGGCTCACTCAGATCATTCATTCACAAACAGTTCCTGGGAAAACATTAGGTACAGTTACAGGAATAGGTACTGAGAATACAAAACTGAAAAATACTAACCATAATAATAAGTAAATGTTGCTCCATTCCTGAGGCGCTCACAGCCTAATAAAAGCATACATGAAGGTAATTATAATACAGGAAATATGAATGACAGGACCATGCAAAATATACAGTGAGATGCTTCCTCCTGACCTTCTCCAAGGCACCTGCTGCAGTTTGGATCTTAAAGAGCCCATGTGTTAATGGCATGGTGACAGCCTGGGGTGCTCCTGGGAGTTTGTGGACCCTTTAAGAGGTGGGGCCTCATGGGAGGAGGTTAGGTCATTGGGGTCATACCCTTGAAGGAGACACTAGAACCCTAGCCCCTTTGCTTCCTGGCTGCCATGAGGTGAGCCACTTCCTCTGCCAAATACTCTCACCATGATGTGCTGCCTCACTACCACCTAGAAGTAACATGGACCAAAACCTCTAAAACTGTGAGATAAAATAAGCCATTCCTCTTTTTAAGTTGATTGTCTCAGGTATTTTGTTACAATGATGGAAAGCCAACAAACACAGCCCTTCACATGCAAACTCTCTCCAAACTGGGTTTCTTCCAGTGTACCTTTAGCCCTGTGACCAGCTTTGCTTCCATCCAGGAGTGCAAGAACCACAGCCAGGCCCCACTGCTCCTGCCACCTCCTCTGTCTCACTGCTGCCCCGCCCCCACACACACTTTCATGGGGCCCAGCTTTTATTCAATCCCTTATGTGTCCTAAATTTCCTCTTAACACAAGGGTTTTGCACACACTCTTCACACTGCTGGCAACTCATTTTTCTCCCAGTGGTTAAGTCACCTTTACCCTTCAGCTCAGGCACACGTCCTTGGTGAAAGTCCTCCCTGTAACCCCTTAGGAGTTCAAATCCTCCTGTGTTGGGCTAATCATTGTGCCCTTTTCATCATGGTGCTTATCACAGTTGCAATTTCACATTTACTGTGGGAATATCCAATTCATATTCACCTACACCATGAGACTGTAAGCTCCTTAAGGCCAGGGACCACATCTATTTCTGTCATTACATCCAGTGCTTATCATCACACTTAAGGGACAGGTATCAATGCACCAGAGTCTGTGGAATAAACAGCACATAATAAGGAAAGAGCAATGAGCTTTTCCTGGGGGAAAGTTGAATTAATCTCACAGGAAGGGGTCAGCAGTTTTGGATTTTGAAGGATATGTAATCATTTATCAGACACAAAAATATACGAGCAGAGACAGGGAAAACTATCTGCCATTCATTGCTCAGTAGGACTGGAGCTGTGGGTGTGATCTATTTTGGGGAGGGGAATAGTAAAGTTTCAGAAACGAGGCTGGAGAGATTTAGGGACTAAACCACAGAGGGCCTTTTGTGCTCTGCAAAGCAATTTGGATGTTTGCCATGGGAAATCACTGAAGTGTTATAAAAAGGAAGTAAAATGATGATCAGATTTGCATTTTAGAAAAATCACTCCCTGGTATCAAGGATGTCCTTGATAGGCTGAGAGTGGGGACAGGGTGACCAGTTATGAGGCCATCCTAGTGGTTAGGAGGTGCAAACCAAGGTAGGATTGGGGATTAAGTGAAATGAGAGGTTTCAAAGGAGATGAAAATATGAATAAGGTAAAATAAAAAGTCAAGGCATTTCACTCTGTTCTCTGCAGCAGCCAGAGTATACAGCCATTAACCAAGTTAGAGAGTATAAGATAAAAAATCAGTTTAGTAGATGGCAGACTATGGTTTTGAACCCACTGAGGTTTGATATCTAAGCATGAGTTTCTTATGCAAAAATGAGGGCTGTATGCTAAAATCCTTTTCCCTCCACCTTCATCAAGTCTTACCAGATGAGCCCAGAACCACACAGGAGTAACCACACTGTTCAGCCTCCCTTGCAGCTAGGTGTGTCCCTATGAGTAAGCTCTTGACAGTAAAATAAGTGAAGAGTACAACTTCTATGTTATCTGCTCAAAAGGAAATTTCTTGTCCTGGATTTTATAGACAACTTGGAGTTGAGTCAACATAGCTGTACAATGAAAATGTACACCTCAGGGAACAACAGGAAAACAATATGGGAAAAACCAAATGGCCAATTAAGCTGACAGGCCAGGTCAGTCTCTCCCCTCATTGGACCACTTGTTTTGTGAGAAAGAAATAAAGTACTTATTCAATCCACTGACTATTGGAGTCTCACTTTTAAAGAATCTTATCTTGTACCCTAATATAGACCTTCAAGTAGAGATTTCCCCATAGATAATTTCCTACACTTGTCTAGGCCTTCACAGAGAGGTGAGGTACAGACTAACAATGAAGAATTGTTACCCATTACCATGTTGGTGGTAGGTAAAAAGAAAAACTCTGAAGACAAATCCTAGATTTGCAGCTTGGCTATACTTTTTATTAGTTATATGATTAAGTTATAACTATAAGCTTGTGTTATATAGGTCTGTAAAAACACATGTATTGATACCTGTAACTCTAGTTACTATAAAGACAAATCTCCACATCTCAGTAGCTTAACACAAAGAATATTAATTTTTTCATTCACGTAAAGCCCATATGCAGATTCAGCAAGACCTAGCCTCCTCTACCTGATGGCTCTTCCCTCCTCAGATTTTTCATTCATAGCCATTCCCTTCAATAGTCCATGGTAGGAAAGGCACACATGATTCTTACTTCATTAGCTAGAAATAACATACTCCTTCTATGACTGAGAACAATCACTGGATGACAATTTAGTGCAAAGAAACCTGGGAAATGTTGTCCCTCTCAGAAGCCACTTCCAGCAGAAAAGCTACACAGTGGACAAGGCCCACAACAGTCAGTAAGAATCCACCCTGCCTGTGTGAGGATGGACATGAAGATAGGTGGACAATATGCCTAGCACTGTATAGTCCCCAAAGGACTTTCAATAATGTTAGCGCACACCTTCTTCCCTGTCAGTGCTTCTTCTTCCTCCATCCTATATCCATGTTGATGTCCCCAGTAGATCTTGATTTTCCCACCTGTGTGTCTTTATTCACATTCTTGCCTTTATTATACAACACTCTAAACACATGGCTGCCTTTTCTTTTTTATCAGCTCCACCTTTACCTATTTCTGAACACCAATCTCAGAGTGACCTCCTGGAGAAAGCTTTCTCTTCTTCCATTGTGGCTGCTGTAAGCCACCACACAGTGCTCATAACCTTTCACGAAGCACTTGTCAGATGTCCATCCGGTATCACTACAAGGTCTCCTCCTCCTTCCTGGCTGAGCCCAAGGGGTCAGCTGAACTATGTTTAACTCTTTTTTGTTCAAAGTAACTAAAGGAACAAACTGTACTTAGACTTTGAACTTAGAGACCAACACCTGGAGATTTGAGGTCTCTCACAAAGAACCAAGAGTTAAACCTTTTTTTAAGGCAACTCTGGAAGGGGAAAATAAGAGGCTTGTGTTGAATATTTAAATATCCAGGCAATAACTTTCTGAATTATTGGGATATTACTATATTGCTGCATTCCACTCTGTATAATCCATGAGAAAGCACATATGTTAAGACCTGATTAGAAATAAAGTGTGTACTTCAGAAATAAAGCTAAATTTTGTTTAAATACATATGATTCTTAAAAACAAACAATTTTGAGGAGGCTTCTTTAAGAATTCTCCATGTGCATGAGTCAAGGTGGTGATGTGGCATCTTCTGGTAACTTGACAAATGTCAACAAACTGTTTAGATCTATCCATCAGGTACATGCACCACTCTTGAGATATTAGGGCAGTGGCCAAGTCACTTCATTCTTTTTAGGTACAGCCATTGCATGCAGAAAAAAAGAAAAAAGCTCAGTGGTGTTGCTGCCTGCCTCACAAGTGCTAGGTCCAAAGTTCGATCCCAGGTACCAAAAAAAAAAGTCCGAATTGAGGATGGTGGTGTAGCTTGGTGATACAGGACTTGCCCAGTATGTGTGAGATGCTAGGTTCCATCCCCAGCTCTGCAAAAAACCCTTAATTAATAAATTCAAACTTGTGAGATAACCACTAAGCACACAGGGGTATGTATTATGTGTGATCAGAAACGTCTCCTTTCCCCTCAAAGTATCTTCCTTAGTGCTGAATTAACTTATCCAAATATTTCAATGTGTTTTGTATCTACACAGACTTCAGTGCTTACACTCTCCTGTGCTTCTACATATCTTTTAAACTGGGCATGGTAGTGCATGTTTTTTGATTCAGCACCCTGGGAGGCTGATACAGGAGGATTACAAGTTCAAGCCCAGCCTGGGCAATTTAATGAGACCCGGTATCAAAAGCAGAGGGCTAGACATATAGCTCAGTGTGAAGGCACTGGGTTTAATCCCCAGTACCACAAAAAAAGAAAAAGTAGAAGGGGAAGAAGAAAAATGAGGAGGAGAAAGAAGAGGAGGAGGAAGAGGAGGAGGAAGAGGAAGAGGAGGAGGAGGAGAAGGAGGAGGAGAGGGAGGAGGAGGAGGAAAAGGAGAGGCTAAAACCTTTTGAATATGGAGGATGCAGCATTTCCAGAGTATTGAACAGGACTTCCTGTTTTATGGAAATAAAAGGCCACCCCGACACAAGCATTCAGGAAGAACACAATCTTAGAAATGCTGAAGAGACAGTGGGTAGAAAGCCCTGGACTTGGCCTCAGAGGCCTGGGTTTGGCCTCAGGTCCGGGTGGCAGGCTCTGTGTGGTCCCAGCAATCATCTGAAAGCCTCGAGTTCCTGTCCTGGGATGTGTAAGACCTTTCTTAGCCTGCCTGGCTCCCTATCCATCTACCTCGCAGCACCATATACGAAGGTATCTACAAAATTCTGCCTTGAGACCTGGTAGGTAACAAACACATGCTGTTCAATAAATCTGTAAATCTGCAGTTAGCTGAGCATTCTCTAGCATTCAACAAACCGTATCACAGCACAAAAAGGGTTTCCGGTGGCTACTTACACACAGGTAAAACAGAGATGGACCGACAGTGCTGTACAAATCAATGCCCGGCAGCCTGGCAACCTGTTCCAGAGTATATTGGACTCCTGCTTATGGACCTGGTCTTGGCCAAATCATCGTGAGCAACATGGTGCACAGCCACGGTGCACAGAGCATTAAAGTATCTCCTCAGCTTAATATCAGACCTTCAAAAAGCAGGCTCTTCAATCTTAAGTAGGCAAATAGCTAGAGTAAACTCTTTGGTTGACATTGACATATTTACAAAAGGAAGGTTCTTGCTAATAAAGTATCTATCCTCATTAATAGTAATTCACTATTGCTTAAAAACTGGAATGCACTGGAGTACACACAAGGATGCCTGCATATGGGATTCTCCATTTGCAAGACCCTCCTGGAGTCTGGAGTGCCCTGGTTAGTGCTGCGGCAGTCTCAAAACACAGCATGGACTTCCTGAAAGGACCGAGCCTGGACTGATTGCTTTCCAACTTCGTGGCATATGCTGAAGCCCGCCATTTGGACTAGATCAGACATTGCTTGTTACTTATCTCTTATGCATAAAACAGCAAAACAAATTCTGTAAAGAAAGACCTCTCCCCAAAGAAAAAACTACTAGAGATTTCCAGTTTGTAGACTACCTCCTATGTTTCCTGTACATGAATTCATCGTCATTTGTAGTCTCTTTGTTCTCTCTCTCTGATTCTTAAACAATTAGATTTTAAGAGCTTGTCACATGGCTCAAGCACCCACTGGGTGACCTGCAGATTCCCTGGCTCATTGATCTGTGGCTAATTCTAGTAGCAAGAGAATTTTGCAGGACTAACTTCTTGCCACAATGTTTCTTTTCTGGTTAACACTGACTTTCAGATGCTTCGTGCTTTGATTGCGATCTATTTTCCCTGCCTATGTCCTGGGTCCGGACTAACAAATGTGATTGATTATAGGGCTTATGCAGGTAAGCAAGTGAATAATCAAGCCAAGTTGGGTAATTCTGTCACAACAGTGACAAACAGCCCCATGTGATTATTACCATAGAAAATGAAGGAAAGCAGCCCTAGTATTGCTAGGCCTTTCAAGGTTCCAACAGAAGCCTGGTACATAATAAATACTCAGTAAATACTTTTTAAATCAATTGATGTAGAAAATCAGAATCAGATTTTCTTCTGAAATCTGTACATTTTAAGTTTTCAGCTGCAGAATGTAATAGGTAAGGAAATGAATGTCAGAGCCAGAATTCCTGGGTTCAATATCTACCACTGCCACCTTTCAGCTATAGGCAAGTTATATAAAAAAATCTATGTCTCAGTTGCCTCACTTGCAAAATAGGGAGCTAGGATAGCCCTTACCTGGTAGCATTGTTTGAGAATTCCCTTTTTTACTTTCATTTCCCCAGTGCTACTGGAGATTGAAGGCAGGGCTTCCACACATGCTGAGCAAGTGCTCCACCCCTGATCCTCACCCCAGCCTCATTTTTTACTATTTTTTAAATCTTAGGCTAATACCTGGTACATTATTGGTGCTACCTAAACACTAAAAGTTAAGAAAGCCTTATTAATACATCTCCTGAGTAGGAAACATTTCCACATGTGGTTTCCATTTTTATCCCCCACCGTACCTGCAGGAAACTGTTTTTCTTGGGATTTCTCAGGATTTGCTCAGGGTGATGGCCACGTAGGTACTCCTGGGCCCTCCAGGGATGCTGAGGGTGGGAGATCACAATGTGTGCAGTGGCCTGTCCAGTGTCACAGTCCAGCACACCACACGTCCAGTGCAAAAGTCCAGTTCAAGAACTTTAACGGTCAAGACCAGAAATCTCTAATCCAGGTTCGCCTCAGGCCTTCCTACTCAATGGCTCAATAATTAAATAAAGATCTGGTTCAAACCATTTTGTGGGTTATTTTTAATCAACAAAATGATTGCCTAGAAGGAACCAATTTGAAACAATACCCAAAGCTTTCGCCTTCAGTAACGACCATCTATATTCTTATTCTTCTATTAACTTGTCTTAATAACGCTTTGCAATCGTTTACCCTTTCTTCTGTCTGAATACAAGGACTTTCTCCCAGGAACTTTACAAGCAAGTCACCTGACACTCCAAGCTGTGTCCTAGAAACTGCTAAGTTGGGAACAGCCTGTCAGCCTTCCCTTTGATTTTCCTGGTTCTTGTTGGTTTAAGGCAGATCCTTAATGTTATTTAAACAGAGGAGACTATTTGAAATTTCTTGGTAGATGAATTTGATAGTGATAATTTTTAAAAAACAATGACTGTCATCTTGTGATAAAAGATCTCATTCATTAGACACCTTATGTCAATAAATGAGGACTTCTTCGAATAAAAAGATCAATGTAGCTCTAGTTGTTTTCTTTTCTTAAACAACAGTGGTAACTTTATGTAGTCTCTGATCACCTACATTTGATATAGTTGTTTACAGAGTACAAAAGTCTTCTTTCATTTCAACTTTAGAGTTTTAAATTCTGTGTGTTGTGTCCAATGTGAGTGTGAGATGCATCTGCTGTTAAAAATCACTACTGATAAACTGGATTCATTAAAAATATTCATGAATTACATGGAGTTATCAAGAAAGTAAAAAACAGTCCACTAAGTGGACAATAATATAAATATTGTGAATCATTCTACAAGGGTCTAGTATTCAGAATCCATGCAGAGCTCTTACAATTGAAAAAAATTTTAAATGGACAAAGGTCTTGAATAGCATTTCTCCAAACAGAATATACAAATTGCTAAGAAGCACATGAAAAGACACTCAACATTCTTAATTATAAAGTAAATATAAATTTAAACAAGAGGGAAATACCACTTACATTCCACAATAGGGCTTTTTGAAACAATGAAATAAGTGTGAAGAGGATGTGGAGAAACTGTACCCTTCATATACTTCTGGCGTGAATTTAAAGATTACTCATTTACTATGGAAAGCAGTATGGTGGTCCCTACAAAAGTTATTCACGAAAGAACTGAAACCATATGTTGAAACAAAACTTTGTACACAGATTTCCATAGCAGTACTATTCATAACAGTCAAAAAGTAGAAACATAAAGTCCATCAGCTAATGAATGTGTAAACAGAACTGGTTCATCCATACAATCGAATATGATTCAGCCAGGAAGAGAAGTGAGGTGCTGACAAATGTCACACAGACACTGAACATTGAAAACCTTGCATCAAGGGAAAGAGGCCAGAAAAAGGCCACACACTGTGTGATTCTTTCCAGTGAAATATCCAGAATGGGAAAATCCACAGACACAGAAGGCTGGTTGGGGGCAGAAGAGGAGGAAGAATGAAGAGTGACTGTTTAGTGGTCTGGGTTTCTTTTGGGGGTGATAAATATTTCGGATTTAGAGAATGCGTGCACATCATTGTGAATGTAGTAAAAGCCACTGAACTGTGTGGTTTAAAATGGTTAAAATCATGGATTTTATGTTATGTAAATTTTACTACATTTAGAAGGTAGCATTGATTTAAATCCCACAGGTTTTCACTCCTAGCATTCAAGCCCACACATACCAGGCGAACACTCTGCCACTGAGTTAAACTCCTCACCCCAGGCTAGGTGATTTCAGGGGTGAAATATCACATCTTGCACATCAGTAGCTGACAAGTTGTGCTAGTCCACTCCATCCATCACCAGTCCTTTGCTCTGAAATGGCATTTGGGGTTTGTCAGTTTGCCAGTGGGCGCTTCAACTTTCCCAGTAGTATAGTAGATTTCCACTTCCACATGCCCCCTGCATAAGTTCGGCCATTTTGGTCATCAGTGAATGAGGCAGATGTGTGGAACTTTCTCCCTTATAAATTGCATTAAAATGTAAAATCAAAATAGTCACACATTAATTACCCCAGAAAGATGAAGGAGATGATTTTTCAGATCTCTCTCTTTTTTTTTTTTTTTGGTACCAGGGATCAAACTCGGGACCTTGTGCCTGGAAAGCAGATGGCAAAACCACTGGGCTAAATCCCTGGCCCTGATTTTTCAGATCTCTGACATGAGATAAATCAATCAGAAGCTACTTTGCATCTCCTAGAAAAATAAAGAACTTTGAAGACTAACTGTTCAGCAAGTCTCCCTGCAAAAGATGACATACATTCTTCTTCAACC
This sequence comes from Heterocephalus glaber, assembly GCF_053883595.1. Taxonomy (NCBI): domain Eukaryota; kingdom Metazoa; phylum Chordata; class Mammalia; order Rodentia; family Bathyergidae; genus Heterocephalus; species Heterocephalus glaber. Next base: position 5,339,697 of record NW_028258187.1, on the reverse strand, counting down.
AAAAAAGTCTTTTTTTTTTTTTTTTTTTTTTTACCATTATGATGTTGACAATAAGATACTGCTTAAGTAACCAGGACAACATAATATATTATGTGCTCCAAATTTAATTTTTTGAATAGTAAACTTCTGTCAAGTGGACCATACAAGTGGAAGAGTTGGACAAATTAAAAAGTTGGAAAAAAATTGAAGAACATACTTGTTAAAACAATTGATGGCAGATGAAGATGGATCAGAGAATATAATTTTTTTTTTGTTTTTGTTTTTGTTGGTACCAGGGATTGAACAGAGAATATAATTATAAAGAAGAGTGGTAAAGAGAGAGCAAGGGCAGCTGTCATTTAGTTTCAAAGGTGGTTTCCTGAAGTTATGTTAAGGACCTGCTCCATGGTTTAAAAATACCTCGAAGAAACGGTCTGTATAAAAAGTCATGTTTAGCGGAGCATGGTGGTGCACACCTGGCATCTCAGCACTTTGGGAGGCCGAGGCAGGAGGACCGTAAGTTTGAGCCCAGTCTGGGCAACTTAGCAACTGTCTCAAAATGTAAAATAAAAAGGAGAGCTGTGTAGATGTAGATCAGATTCAGTCCCCAGTACTGCAAAAAGTCATGCTTATCTTTTATGACGTGTCGATTTCAATGTTAATATTAATAAATATATTCCAAACAGGCAGAAGAAAAAGAGAAGGTTTGAATAATTTGGGTTAAAGAAAGAAAAGCAAACCCTCTCACTTTCCTCTCAAGGGTGTGTCTAATTCAGACGGAAGCCAAGGCAGTTTCAGCCAGAACTACCTGCAGAATTGTGCTGCAAGTAATTTTGCTCCAGAGAAGCTAAACAGATCTGGTTCTTGCTCTGTTTTTATAAGGAAATTCGAGAAATAAAGAAACTGAAACCAACCTGTTGAAGGTGAATAGAACTTGATGGAAATAAGCTCTTTTACTTCACGTCCAAGCTAAATGAGGTAGAGGAGGACACAGAGGACTTTGTAGGTCGTGACTGTATCTGTGGTTGAATTCTAAAAATGCGCATCCACAGTACAGAGCTGACTGACTGAGTGGATAAACTAGTGCCAGAGCCCAAGAGATCTGTTTCTTTCACTTAAGGGAGAAGAATGAAGTCAAAACTGGCGAGGCCTACCAGGAAACATCAGGTTAACTGAAATTCTGGGTCCAACAGAGTCCCTTAGTTCTTTTCTGGGCTGTCCCTGGTCCCCTCCTCCAGCCATCTGAGTTTGGGCCTCAGTTCTCTGACTAGCAGTGTGTAAACTTAAGGTCAAATGAGCTCCAGGAAGATGGCCCTCAGCTCACTTCAGCTCTCACCTCTTAGCAGAAGTCTCTGAAGTGAGAACGCACGGAGTAGGGAGTAGAATCGTTCCAGGGCTGGCTTCCCGGGGTCACATCATCCCCAGAAGGATGGTGCTGGGTGGGAGAAAATGGAAAAGGAGATCAAAGTCACTGCTCTGCCTTTTAGGAAACATTTGGCCAATGCCTCCATCCAAGCACAGTAATTCTTTCTTATAGGCAGGGGTCCAGCTGGGAAAAAGGGGAAGGGTAGCTGGGGCTGGCTCTGAGGCCATTTTAGTTCCAGTGACCAAGCCACACTGGGTGAAGGCTGGAGGACTGGAGATGGGCTGGGGACAGGAGGAGGGACTGTTCTACCCCAGCAGGAAGTTTTAGGAACTATGAAATTCCCTTGGCCTGGGACAGTTCAAGCTGAATACCGCACTCCAGATGATTCATCAGCCACAAGAATCACAACTTAGGCACTGTCAGGTGTTTGTGCTCTGATTACTTGTGACCCCGCAGACACTGCTTGTAACTGAGTTCCAAGACCGAGTCAGAAGAGCAAGGCCTGAGCACAGGTGGCTGTCCCTGTCAGGCTGCACATGCTGTTCCCTCATCACCTCTGCTAGGGGCTTACAGGTCACAGACCTGAAGAATTTGTTAAGGGACGATCCTTGTTGCTGCTTTCCAGGGTTCCCTGGAAATAGATTATTTTGGAAAAAATAAAATTTTTTCTTCCTTCACTAATTGATCTGGAAACAGACAAAGCTCCCATTTTGTACCCACACCCCCCCCCCACACACACATATACTATGTTTATTCTGTACTTGTGTCCGGATGGTACAAATACGACTTCTGCTTGCAATGAGAAGAGTAGAAACCTGTGGGCAAAATCCAAGGGTCTGGAGGGTTTTCATTTAAGAAGTGTGGAGGGACAGGCCAGAAAGGAATCCTGCTGGGGACCAGAAAACTAGGATTGCATGGCACCATGCCATGTGTGGGGTCCTGAGGCAGAGCTCAGACTCTGAGCAAACCAACTTCACTTCTCCAGTTCTCAGACCCCACCAAGGGCAGGCAAACTCTTCCGGTTCAAGAGATTCCTGAAAGTAAAATGACTTCCATTCTTGCTCTTCTCCACCTCCAGGACCCAAGTCCACACCAAGGTGGAAGGGCCAGGATTGTAAGAGGGGACACCTGGTCTACCTCATTTTTGAGCACCACCTGAGCAATGCATGCCATGGAAACTTTGGAGGCAGGGTCTCTGAATGCCCGTGGTGGCCTCCAGGTGTTGAGGAAGCTGAGAAGGGTGGTCACTACTGCCTGTCTGTGGCCAGGGAACCTAGGGTGGGGTGTGCTGTTCTTGGGCTAATTCCTCTGCTCTCAAACGACCCAATCTTTCTAAGAAGACAAGGAGGCAAACAGCTAGGAAGGGGTTCTTCTCTTACCAAGCCTCTCTCCATCTTCCTCTTGTTTCTTACTTTTGTCGCAGCAAATCGGAACAGCTCAGTGCAACATCCAAGGGTTATAGCTGAGCGTTACAGCCAAGTGCCACAGTTCTGAGGCACAGCCGAGCGTTACAGCTCAGCATCACAGCTACAGCAATGTGAAGACTCGAGAACCCGAAGGTCACTGGAAGAGGTGGAGAAAAATCGCTTATTACACCAGAAGCTCAGAGGAGTTCCTACCCTGAAGTCTGAGTGCTTCGCTGGAAACGGGAGCCTCCCTATATGGGGGGGGGGGTGTCTGTGGGGATGGGCGCATGCTCACTGAAGCAAGGAGGCGGGGTTAACAACATTCCTGAAGGGTCACACAGTTCAAACAGTGACAAAACATTTTAACACACTGGGCAGGAGCTGCCCAGCAGCACAAACTGTTACATTTCAGGCACAAAACATTCTGTGGAAAGAGAAACACGGGGGCAAGGCAAGGGCGAGGCAAGGGCCTGTCTTACTGTACAGCGTTGCCCCGTCGCTTTGACCTCCTCCCCTTCCCCTTAGGGTTTAGGAAAAGGACCCGCAGCTCAGGCAAACCCCCACTGGGAAGGCTGAGCGGGATTTCCGGTGGGGAAGGGGGGAGGAGAATTCTAACACACAGCACCTCCAGCGCCCCAATTCTGAAGTCTCGGTCGGTGCCACGTGCTCCTAGCCCTGAAGCTGCAAGCCTCCATCTGGACCAGCTGCGCAGTCGTCCTAAGAGCCGCCACTAGGTAATGCCCAGGGCAACAGCAGAGCGCACTGCTTCGAATGTGGCAGGTGAATTGCCAGCTGTGCCGGCAGCCTGGGGAACCCTGAGGTTTCAGGGCCAGGTGTGGGCGCGCCCAGCCAGGTCCAAAGCCGCCCGTTGGGGCAGTGTGGACTTCTTCGGGAGGGCAGCGAGGCTGCAACACGCACCCCTGCCCCAAGGGGAACCCCGGGAGCGCCCGGAGAGTAGGTCCCCCAGATGTGGTGCCGCGCAGGCCGGGGCTGGGTCTTTGCTGCCCATTAGTCCATCAGCAAGGGTGGTCTGGGCAGGTTTTTGGAGGTGCAGCCAGTTTTTGGCGGTGTTGTGCATCTTGTGGCATCCACTGTGTTGGGGAAAGTTCATGGCAACTAAGAAGTTAACGCAGGGGCGCGGCGAGGGCGCAGGGCTCTGCAAGGGAGAGCCGGGTGAGGCCGGCCAAGGGCTCCCTGCCTCCCAGCTGCTCAGCCCGCCAGGAGCTCTTATTTTCAGCCAAACTGACCGGGCTCGGAGTTGTTTGCAATCTCCCCCGCCGTCCATGGGGTACTGAGGCCCGGGCGGGAAGCACACTCTGCTGGGATCAAGGCGGCAGCGGCCCTGCCGAGCCCCCAGCTCCTCGCCAGCTTTAGCCCCCTGCCCCGCGTGGACTGGGGTTTCTGCCACGCGGGGCTCCGCTCCAGGCTCTGGCTTGGAGAAAAACGGGACAAGGTCAGCGCCCAGTGGCCGACCTGAGATCCGCTCGCACCTCTGCCCTTGGGCGGGAGCCGCTGGCCCCCGATGGCCCCCGCTGGGAGGGGCGATTGGAGCCCTAGCGCCTGGATGTAAGGACCTGACCCTACTTCCGGCCAGCCCCGCCGCGTCCACGCCCATCGCGCCCGGGGACGCAAACATGTGAAAGTGGAGCGAGGGCCCCAGGGGTGAGGGGAGACTGGCCCTGGAAGCGGGGAAGAGGGGCGAGAAGCTTGCGGCCCTGCCCGCCACGCGGTCCGGCGCGGACTCCCGGGGTCGCGGTGCCAGGCGCCTCCTGGCCGCGGCGAGGGCTGGCTTCCGGGCTCCCGCCGGCTTCCTGCGGGGTGCTTGCTGCGCGCGAGGCCAGAAACAAAACAAAACAAAACAAATCCCGGGACGCCGCCGAGACAGGCTGCTCTCAGCTCTCACTGCGCCGGGAAGAGGGCGCGAGGCCCGGACGGCCGCGTGGGACCTACACATAGCAAACTTTCGGACGGAATGGACCGACAAGTGAGAGAAGCGCGCGCACTCTCGCTCCGCACCCCCTTCCCGGGACGACCCGGGGACGACCCGGCGCCGCTGCCTCCAGCGACACGCGCCTGGCCGGGCAGAGGGTGGCCTTTAATCTTACTAGAATTTCCAGGAGTTTGGTTACTTTGGCAAGCCAGGAGGCCCGGCCTGCTCTGACTTCCCGCCCGCCCGCCCCCAGCGACCCTCGCAGGCCGGCGCCGAGGCCCTGCGCGCCGCGGAGGCGGAGGAGGCTCGGAGCCCGCGCTCCCCAGGCGCTGCCGGCGGCGGGTCAGGACCTAGTGCCAGGGTTTGGAGTGCGAGGACAGGATTTGGGTAAAACCGAAATTTGGAGAAAAGTGCGAAAAGGTGAGTTCAGAGGCGCAGACGAGAACCTGAAGCAGGACCTTTTCCCAGAGGCAGAGACAGCACCCGCTGGCCCCAGGTCACCCTGGCTGAAGTCTCCGCCCCGTCCGGCTAGGGGAGCGAGGCTCAAGGCGCAGTCGCATCCTGGCGCGCTCGGGGCCGCAGGGCCTGGGAGGCGCAGGCCGGCGCCCCGGGGTTTCCCCCTGAATCCCTTGCCCGAGCTGGGTAGGACACCGGTGCCCTGCGCCCGCGGCACCTGCCCTGCAAAGGGGGCGACTCGCTGTCCTCCCTCCCCCTGCGCCCTGGCCAGGCCCAGCCCTGGGTGGTGAATGGGTTTAATCTTCATTTTCCCTGTAGAGCTGCCCAGAAAACCCTTCGGGACAGCAGACACTTGGTGCCCGCTCCCAAAGTCCCACTAGAAGAGGCAGTGTCCCTGCATTTACCACGGCTGAGCCCCCAAATACCTAACAAACCCAGGGCAGCTAGGAGCGTGGACACACCAGGCTGGGTGGGGCCTGGAGAGACGAGAGCGCTGACGGAGCGGCCGCAGGTGAAAGGAGCGGTCAGGCGCCCTCCCCAGGCTCAGTGCGCCCGGGCCGGGCCGAGAGAGGCGGCCAGGTGCGCCCAGGGGTGCGGAGGCCTCTGGCTGGGGAGGGAGGCTCGTCCTTTCCTCTCCAGCTCCGCCCCGCGCCCGGACGCGGCAAGGTCACCCCTGTCCTCCTCGCCCAGGGCCAGGACGAAGGCTACCAGACTCCGCTAAGGACGTCGCTGCCCCAGGGCGCTTTTCCTACACCACCAGCCGGCGGTTACCTACGCATCCCAGCAAAGTTCATTTGTTTGCCCCAGATCCCAGCCGCGTTTGGGAGGAGCGCGAAGGAGGTGCTTCCTGCGCGCGGGTGGGACGTCTTCTCTCCACGCCGCGCTCTGGGGCTTCTCCAGGCGCCTGGAGAACGCAGCCGCTCGGCCTAGCTGATCCTGAGGGCTCAGCAGACGAGGCTGGATGGACACAACCCGGGGGCCCCGGGGCAGCCAGGCCCGGTTGTGCGCCCTGAGCTGCATACCTGTACCTTCCAGTTCCGGGTGCAACCCTGCCACCTCCTCCGACTTCGCCCTTGCCCTGCCCCGCGCCCTGAGCTGCTGAGGACGCCCAGCCAGATGCCAGGCCGTCTCTGCCAGGCCCTCGGTTTGGGCAGCTGACCCCCAGCCAGCCCCTAGGCTCTCCCGAGGCCGCGAGGCCCTGTGTGGGTGCAGGCCAGCGCCTCATCTGTGCCCTCTCCACCCCTACATTCCGCCCAGAGCCCCGGCTTTGAGACTGGCACTGTGCATAAGAGGCGGCTGGGAAGGCTCCTTGCGGGCCAGGGTGGAGGGCAGGAGGGTGCTCTGGAAGGTTCTGGGTGTTTGTACTGGAGGAACAGCCCCTGTGGGGACAAAGGTGAAGACTGGGCTGTCTCCAGCGCCAGGTGCTCCTCTAGTGTTTTGCGCCTGGGGGGAAAGCTGCTTGGCATGATAGATCTTTTTAGATCCCATCACTGGAAGAAAAATCCTGGTGATAACGATTATCTCCTCGTATGATCTTGCCATCACCCCAATTCATCTCGCTCTCAGGCCAGCCCCTCGGGGAGACAGCAGGCGGAGGAGCTGGGAGGACTGGCCGAGCTGCTGCCCTCGGATGAAGCGGAGCTGCTGGGGTCCAGGCCTCCCGGTCTTCCCTTCCGCTCCCGGCTGGGGAGCGAGGACGCCCAGGGCTTCTCTGGGCCGAGCCTCACTCTTCTTTCCAGTGATTTTAGTCCGGTGCTTTGGCCTACCCGTATACGCTTCCAATCTCATGGCTCATAAACGATTAGCAAAATGGTTTCATTATTCACCTTCGGTATCCTAGGGAAGAGAGAGATGACGGGAAGGGGCAGTGGGACACCAGCTAACAGAGGCGCCGCGCTCAGCTCCAGTTCTGGCCCTTTCTCCAGGGCCTGCAGCAGACCCTTCTGGCTCCTCCTCTCCCTCCCGTTTCGCTCCGGCGCTGTCCATCCATCCCTGTCCATCTTCTCCGGACGCTTAGGCGTCTCCAAAGACCAGCTGAGCAGGAAGCTACTGGAGGTGCATTATTTGCTTCATTAGGTGTCTTTGGTAAGACACGCCCTGTGGATACGACGCGCGGAATTAACTGGTTCCAAGTGCTGTCCCTGGCCCCCTTTTGGGTGCTATCTGGGATGGGGTCGCTTGTCGTCCCCGACACCAAACCGCCTTAAGACAGCAGCATCTGGAATGACAGCCGAGTAAACCAGCAGGTCAGGGGTGGCTCTGGGCTATCCGCGTCCCCCGACCTGTGGCCTGCAGCCTGGCGTGGGTGGGTGCAGGCCCAGGTGACTATGGGCCGAAGAGAAGGGAACGGAGAATCCTGCTCAGGGGTCTTTGATTCTGAGCGGTGGCAAAAATATGTCATTAAATGAGAACACTTCAGTGCAAGCAGATCGAAGCAAAGTGGCCAGGGGCGCGTCTACTTTTCCTGGACGAATATTTTCTCTAAAGTGCCTCTCCTCGCCCTGTCCTCCCCTACACTTTTTTTTTTCTTTTCTTTTTGCAAATGCAAAGGCGGCCGGCCGCTGAGCGCGGTGCTGAGCCTGGATGCGGAAACCAATCTGCCTCAGAGGCCCCTGCGCGGTCTGCGCCCGGCCGGGCTCCCTGCGCTGAGTCACCGCGCCGCGAGGCCGCTGCTTAATATACATGGGGTGGGACGGAAGCCCATCTCCGCGCCTGCCCGTCCTGGAGAGGGAAAATCAATTTGCTATTTATTTTTGAAATATATAGATTTGAGAATTTTTTTCCGGGCCGACCCCCGTCCAGAATGGCGGCCCCACGTTTAATTACGTCTTTAATGACTTTCCCCTGATTTGCGTCGCTGTTTGGCGCTCAGGGCGCGGGTGGGGTGGAGCGGGTGGGGGGAGGGGTCCATCCTGGTAGCTTCAAAAGGCTTTGCCTTAAGTGTTAATTGCATGCTGCTCCGCACATCTGGGGCTGCGCTGACCAACTCGGACCAACTTTTAATTAACACGTTGACCCGGCGGAGCCGCAGCCGCGCAGCCTCCCGGTGGAAGACCAGCCGATCAGAGCTCGGCCGAGCCGCCAGATGCGCACAGGAATTGCCTGGCCCAGGGCGGAGGCGCTGATTGCCGCCCGCTGCTCCTCTCCGCCTGGAACGCTTTCCCGCCTCACCTCCAGGAACACAACAAAGAGAGTGAAGAAGCGGCCCGGCTGCAGGCTTCGTAGAGCCTGGGCCAGGGCGAGACGCCCAAAGGCCTCTCTACTCAGCCTGACGTGGGCCTGGCTCAGGTCCGCAGCCGGCTCTGCAGTACCCAGTGCTGATCACGGATGTTCGCAAGCCTGGGGATCCCGGGGCTCCCGCCTCCCCACCTGCCTAGGCCCGGCTCTCTGAGGCTGAGCCGCACACCCCAAGCCTGTCCCAGGGAGGGCAGGATAGGTATCTTCCGGCCCCTGGCACGCTCCTCGCCAGCTCCGGGCAAAGGGAATGATTGGCTATTTTTAGGGTGCCAGGCCCTTTCCCAGGGGCGCAGCCCACTCCGGAGATCTGCAGGCTAAGGCCAGTCAGACCCCTGTGCAGGCTGAAAGGAACCTGGAGCGCAGCTCAAAAGATACCGCCTGCAGATATGCAATTTCACCCTAAGTGATTTCATTCAGAATTGACGGTGTTTCCCTGAGTGGTGCCTTCAAAGTGAGTGCCTCGCCTGCCTCCCTGCTGAGCTCAAATGCAGGTTAATCCCCAGACACGCGCTCATTTTCTCTTTCCGAGTCTAATCTCAATCGCCCTGCTCTTCTAAGTGCTTAGCTTCCGCCTGCAAACCCATAAAGAAACGCTATCGCGCGTCTCCTTCTCGCAGTCATAAAGAAGTTGGAGTGAATCACTCCCCAGTCACCGGTTAACGTCCTCTCCAGGTAACCCCTGAAGTTTCTTGTTTGACATTCTTCATTCCCCAATACAGAACTTCTCAATAAATACGCAAAAGCAGCCCGAGGACAAGGACATGCCACAAGATGCACAACTCTTTGCTATGTGTCCATGCTTTGCAAAATTTAAGGAGATAAGATTGGTCCCCAAATATATTCACATTCTCTCTCTCTCTCTCTCTCTCTCTCCCTCTCTCCCTCTCTCCCTCTCTCCCTCTCTCCCTCTCTCTCTCCCTCCCTCTCTCTCCCTCTCTCCCATCTACTTATCGGAAAAATCTGCAAAATTTGAAACTAGAAGAACAGAAAAGGTAAAGACAAGAAAACAAACTTGTATTACTCACTATTCCTCTCATTTCCTGCAGGTCTTTTTTTATATTCAGATAAAGATGTAATCAAACACATCTTTAGACAGGGAAAACCCAATCCCTTAGTAAATTACAATGGCCCGCTGCACAGATAAGGCCTTTGGGAAGCTAGCACAGACACTGCCAGTGAAGTTTTTCTTTGGGGTTTCAGGTGACCTCAGCTACTTATTTCAGCTCACAAATTGATCTGCAGAATTGAAGCACACACCTGATAGCCAGGGGAAAACAAGCATTGGTAACTCCAGCTGGCTCTTCTTTTGATTTACTCTGCCTGCGAAGATGTATGCTAGGGTGTTTTGATAAGGAAAAAAAAAGGAGTCAGCAGTTTGATTTGGAAACCCTTTTATTGCTGAATATGGTTGCAGGTTTAAACTAAAGACCGTGCTTCTGCTGGGGACATTTGCATGACACATCCATATGCATTAGCAGCTGCAGGGTGTGTATCATCAGTTCCAGGGAGCATTTATCTTTTCTTCCCCCTTCTGTCTTTCTCAAAGGAAGTAGGTAAGTGGCTGAGAGGAAAACCATTTAGACTAGAAGGATGCCTAAATGGTCCGGTGTCCTTCAGGCCCTCAGTACTTCCTTGGCCTATGACAACCTGTTTCTTTTGAAGATTTTGGAGTATTTGAAGTAGGTAAGCTCCCTGGTTACTTGTTAAAAATTCAAGTAATGGATTAACAGTGTCTAAAGTATGATAAAGGAATCACCCAGAGAAAGGGGCCTTGGTGGTTCAACTGTACTCAGGAGGAAAGGTGTCAGCATCTGCTGATTTGCTCAGTGGCTCTGCAGAGAAGCTTTTCACTAGAAATTCTTCTTGAAGGCATCCTTTTTTTTTTTTTTTTTTTGCTTAAATTCTTTTATTGGTACATTTTAGGTATACAATACATTACATTTATCATTGGGTGCTTGTACCTGTACATGATGTATCTTGGTTCTTATTTTTTCCCCATTACCTGTACGCCCTTCACCCCCTCCACCCTTCCCTATTTACATAAACTTTGTTTCCATTTTTTTCTTTTCTCATAATTTTTCCTTTCCCTTCTTTCCTTTCCCCTTCCCCTCCCACTTCCCCAACCCCTTTGAACCTTTTCTTCCCATCATCCTTCTTTATTCACTTCTGCTTACTGGAGATAACACTTTGCAATCAGAGCAGCTAAGACCTTGCCATACATCCAAGAGGAGTGTCTGAGAGCAAATCAACAGATGTGGGGGTGTTTGTTGATCACATGCTGCATCAGCAGTGCACAAGAGCCACTGTCTAATTTGCAGAGCAGTTGTCCACACTGAATCTGACCTCAGCGTATTTCATCATTCCATGCATCTATCCTCCATGAGTTCCAGTGGAATAACCCACTCTGTCAAACTGAAGTCAGAAGGAGACTGGGTTCTTATTTTGACTGAGTCTGTTTGGTCACTCAGGCTATTTTTCTTACAAAAAAAGAGACATATACGTTGTACTGGTGGGATGGCCAGTATAAGACCCCTAAACCGAGAGACCGAACATAAGTACATTTTTGCACATCATCTCATTTCTGGGCAAAGTGTGTGTTTCATGGAATCATTTGAGGGTGATTTGAATCATGCACGGACTTTTGATCAAGTCAAATTTCAAAGTGAAACAGCGAATCTTACACATACACACAAATTAAACAAAGCAAAAACAGCAATCCTTATTAGAAATTTCGATGACCAATGAAGATATATATCTCCTAGAGATCCTAGGGGTTTTTTCTTCCATTTTTTTAGATCACAAGAGAATTATTTAGGAATACAATGAGATGACAATAATTAGTAAAATAGTAGCATCCATTTTGTAACATATATGGCACTAATATACACTGTTGTACAAATGTGCATGCACAATGACACATAAATATGCATGAGTCTAAATAATAATCTACTTTTATGTCCTGTTTCCAGATGTTTGCAAATACTTCCAGTGCAGTGATTTGACCTAACCAACAATGGCTAAGATCTCTGCCATTTAACAGTGTCTCAGGCACTGTAGGTATCACACAATTGAATCACTTTCTCTTTCCCTCCACTGAGCCAAAGTTATTTGACTTTTTAAAAACTCTTCATCTTTAAAATAATAATTCACCATAATGTGGACATAAGTGAAAACAGTTACTTGCTATTATATAATAGAAAAGTTTATTATTATTGTACTCCGTGATAATCAGAATACTCAATTGCTAAGGCCAGTTAGCTAAGTTGTTTAGATTAGAACATGACCCAGAATTGATAGTAGTTAATTAAGTCTCTTTTCTAGAGCCACATATGACTTCCTCCAAACCCCAAGCAGCTGGTATAATTGTGTACCAGAAATGACAGGAGGGCCAACCTGGTGTGTTGGTGGATCTACATAAATGAAAGAAAAAGTGTTATTTGTTTTAAGTGTATGCATTTTGTGCAGCATTTAATACAGTAGAGAAAGAGGGAGAGAGTATGCCTGCAACCCACATGAAATCTCTCTGGCAAGATTTACAAGAGAGCAGGACAAGAAGCAAGAAATTGTCAGTGGAGGAAAGAGCTTGGCTGCGATGAGGAACCTGACCATGTCCACCTCGGAACTGACTGCCAATCATTCAAAACTCTTGCGTCGAGGGTGCTACTGCTTCAGCATGTATCCACGTGGTCTTTAAGATAAAGAACTCGCCTGGTCTGAGAATGCATGTTGATATTAAACATTCCGGATGTATTAATGGTATCCATAGACTGAGGACATGGTGGAATCTGAGGAAATGACTCCTGGTTCTATTTACAGCGTGATTCTGTTTCTCACTCAAAGACTTTCTTTGCCATAGGTCACAGCATCATGGGCTCCTTGAAATATGATAGCAAACAAAGTTAAACCGTAAACTATTGCAATGGGTAGAGCTTCCTTCACAAATCAAAATGCAGATATAAGCTCTGTTATGTCAGCACTTGATTCTGTGGTCATTCACTCATATTAACTTCTAGGAAGTATGAACTAGCTAACGTCAATCCAAAAGGGGCCTAGGGATTGTCGCTCCACCTGAACAAGTCAAAAAGACTGAATGAACTGAACAATCAGCAGCATTCCTTCTATCTGCTAGAGAAAGGAGTTTGTAGAGCAAACCACTGCTTTCCACATCAGAGAGACAGATAGTTAAGAGAGTCACAATTCACCACAGTGGAAACCTAGGAGTAGAAATCTCTGGGAACCAGCCCCAGGGCAAGCAAAACCTAAACCATAATTGCAAAATTGCTGGCTGCACAATGTGGACACGCCTGAGAGTGAACTCCACAGTGGGGGACCCATTCATAGGCTGACCTGTGTACCTCCTCCTCCAAGAGCTCCTGCAGGGTCTCTCAGTGCACGTCTGACAGAGACCCCTGAGTGCTGCTGTTAAAAGAAGGGAAAAGGAGGGCTGGGGATTTAGCTCAGTGGTTCCTCCACCTGCTCTGCAACCACAAGGATCCGAGTTTGATTCCTGGTACCACCCCCCCCCCCAAAGGGGAAAAGAAACTGTTTAAAAGCAAAACATTTATCGGCACATTTTTGATATAAATAATGATAACATTCATCATAGGGAATTTCCCAGCTATTCCTCAGACAAAGGACTACTATCTGTATATAAAAAGAACTAAAACAAAGTCAGACCCCCCCCAAATTTAATGACGCAATCCAAAAATGGGCATCTAAAATAAATAGACACTTCTCAGATGAAGAAGTCAAAACTGCAAATAAACATATGAAAAATGTTCAACATCACTGGTTATTCAAGAGATGCAAATTAAGACAATGCTGAGATTCCACCTCACCCTGGAAAGAATGGCTGCTATCAAGAAATCAACCAATAACAAATGTTAGAGGGGCTGTGGGGAAAGAGGAAACCTCCATTGCTGGTGGGAGTGCAGACTGGTGCAACCACTGTGGATATCAGTGCAGAGATTCCTCAAACAACTAAAACTAGAGATTCCATTTGACATAGCTATTCCCCTCTTTGGTATCTTTTATGAAATAATTAAAAGCATCATACCACAGTAATATATACACACCCATGTTTATAGTGGCATAGTTTGTGATAGTGAAATCTTGGAAATAGCCCAAATGTCCATCAACTGACAAATGGGTAAAGATGTGGGGGGTTTTTATACAATGGAGTACTACTGTGCCATAAAGAAAGATGAGTTCAAGACATTCATAGCTAAATGGATGCACCTTAAGACTATACTCTGAAATGAAATAAATTGGACACATATGTTTAATATAGTATTGTTTCTCTGCTATAAGAGAGCAAAAATGGAAATCAAGAGTAAAATGTGTAATAGATATTGGAAAATGGGAAGAAAATGTTCAGATGGGAAAGGGGAACAAGGGAGGAGGAGGGAGAAAGGAAGGGACAAGAAAAAAAGTAAAAATCGAAGGAAAAAAATGGAAGCAAAGCTTTTGCATATAAGGAGGGAAGAGAGGCTTGAGGGGAGGGGGGAGAATGGGAAAAAAGAAGAGGCAGGATATAGCACATACAGGTGCAAATTCCCTATGAAAAGAAACCAGTTTGAAACATACCAGAGCATTCTATTTTTCTTAACAGTGCCGAACCTCAGGAGAAACGATGCTTTTAGAGCCTTAGTAGAGTTTTGTCAGAGCCTAATCCACCTGAGGGAAGGAAAATCCCAACTCTAACTCCCCACAGCTTTCCATATGAGGGAAGGGAAGTCTCAACTCCAACCCCCATAGCTGTCCTGAGTCACCAGAAGTGAGACATCGTCCGAGAAGCACGCATACTGGTCACAGCCAGAGGCACAGGTTCTCCAAGACTGAGACTCCAAGGGGGCTACAGAGCATCTCATCCCCTGCCACATGACTGCTGATTACTAAAAGTCTATCTGCTTCTGGTCCCTTTACCCACTGTACCCTGTCCACTTTTCAATAAAACATTTCAGCGCACACTAAAAGTCAAAAACGTTGAAAGAGATCAAACAAATGTCAGAAACAGAAGGGCAGGTAAAGCAGGAATGTTGGAATTCTCAGACCCAGAATAAGATCAATGTGCTAAGGGGTTCAGTGGAAAAACTAGACAATATGCAAGAACAGACAAGATAATGCAAACAGGTATAAAAATTCTAAAAAACAATAAAAATGAAATGCTAGTGATTAAAAGTATTGAAGCATGAATGGAGACCTGCCCTCAGCCCATTAGTAGACTGGACCCAGCTGAGGAAAGACTCTCTGAACTTGAGAACATCTCAATAGGATCTTCCACAATTGAAATGAAAAGAGAAAAAGACTGGGAAGAAAACAGAACAGAATATCCAAGAACAGCGGAACAACTGCAGGGGTTATATACACACATTACGGAGGAAGAAGGCGGAGGGGGAGGGGAGGGGAGGGGAGGGCGGGAGGAAGAAGATGACAAGAAACAGAAGCACTATGTGAAGCAATCCTGACTGAAAAGGTTTTCATGTTATATCAGACACCAAATTACAGATTCAGGAAGCTTGGAGAACTCCAAGCAGGATACATGTCCACACAACTATGCCTGGGTATCTGGTGTTCAAACTTTAGAAAATCAAAGACAAAGAAAAAAAAATCTTTAAAGAAACTAGAGGGGAAATAAATCTTACCTAGAGAGGACCAAAGATAAGAATTACACCTAATTTATCCTCAAGATCCATACGGCACGAAGAGAGTGGATGAAATATTTACTGTTGAGAGAAAAAACCCTCACCAGCCTAGAATGTTGTACCTTATCAAATTACTCTTCAAAAATGGAGAAATATTTTGTCAAACAAAAATTGAGGGAATGTGATGTCAGCAGGCTTGTTGCACAAGACATGTTTTTCAAAGCTCTTCAGAAAGAAGAAAAATGATATAGGTAAAAATCTTGGATCTATACACAGACAGGAAAAGTATCCAAGAAGGAATAAGTTAAAGTAAAATAAAAAATTTTATTTTTCTTACTCTTAGAATTTTGTTCAAAATAATAGCAATAATATATTTGATTATTGGTATATATACATATTTATATGCACTTATGTACTTACATATATATGAATGAATGACAACAATCATTTTAGCGATAGAAGGGAGGGATTAGGAATATTTTGTTATTATACAGAACTCACATTAACTGTGAAAGGTTGTGTTATTTAGAAGTGGAATTGAATTAGCTATAAATGTATATTGCCAACTCTAGAACAATTACCAAAAAGTATTTTTTTTAAAAAAGGAGTATAACAGATATGCTAAGAAAGGAGTGAAAATAATATTATTTAATATTCTCAATTAAACCACAAAAGGAGATGCTGGAGGTGTAGCTCAGTGATAGAACACTTCCGTACATGCAGTAGGCTGGGGTGTGACCCCTAGCCCTGCAAAAATAAGACAAATACACAAACCTATAAAAGGCAAAATGCAGTGGAAGGAAAAGATAGAAACAAAGATCAAAAAAGTAAATAGAAAACAGTGATAAATATAATAGATACTAGTCAAAGTATATCGATAATCAACAGAACATTAAAAGATAAAGATTGCCAGAGTGAATCAAAAAACAAGAGCCAAACAACAGGTTTTCTGGCTATGTGAAGCTCACTTTAAATATAAAGGCACGTACAGTTAAGTAAGTAAAGGAGTAGAAAAAGTTACACAAATCAAATGGAAGTGAGAATAGCTATATTAATTTCAGACAGGGCTGATTTCAAAGTAAGGAAATTTACCAGAGATAAAGAGAAGACTTACATAATGATAAAAAGGTAATAATCCAAGAATGGTGTAACAATCTTTACTGTGTCTGTATGCCCAGAATGACAGAGTATCGACATGTTTGAAGCAAAACTGATAGAACTGCAAGGAGAAATTTATCAATCTACTATTATATGTGGAGACTTTAATACTGATATAGCAGAAATGGATCAACAGAAGGCAGAGCATCAGTAAGGACTCAGTGGCACCCAATGACATCATCGATCAACTGGATATAATTGACGTCCATAGGCTGTTTCAGCCAACTTCACCTGGAGCATTCACCAAACAGACTCCACCCTGGGCCAGAAGATTCCTTCTGGGCCAGAAGACACCTCCAAAACTAAAAAGAATAGAGGTCATACAATGTCTGAATTCAGATCACAATGCATTTAAGCTACACGTCAATAACAAAGACAACTGGAAAACCCAAAGTGCTTGGAGATAAAATAACACAGCTCTAAGTTAAATATGGGTGAAATGAGAAATTTCAAGAATACTTTAAAAATATTTTGAACTAAGTAATAATAAAAATATACTGTACATCTGTGGAATCCAGTGAAAACAGTGGTTAGAGGAAAACTTGTGGCATAAATGCATAAATGAAGAAAAAAGAGGTATCTAAAGTCAATAATCTAAGCATCTAATTTTAAAAAACTGGAATATGAAAAATGAATTAAATGCAAAATAACCAGGAAAAGATAATATAAATTAGATCAGAAATCAAGATAATAGAAAATAGAAAGTCAGTAGAGAAAATCAAAAGAACCAAAAGCTTGTTCTTTGGAAAGGACTGTGATGCTGATTGTCCCTAGCAGTGCCAAGCAGCAAAGAAGATGCAAATGACTAATCTCGGTAAAGAAAGAGGAGAAATCACTCCACAACTCCTGTGCATTAAAATGATGGAATATTATGAACTCTATTACAACAAATCTGATAACAGATTAAATGAGCCAATTCCTTGAAAGACAAAATCTGACAAAACGAAGAGAAATAGACCATCTGAATATGCTTCTATCTGTTAAAGAAGTTCAATCAGTTATTAACCTTCCAAAATAAAAAACACTATTCCCATATGAGTTCACAGGTTTAAGGAAGGATATAAATGACATTTATACCAATTTTTAAAATTTATTTCAAAAGATAAAATCAGAGAAAATACTTCCTAATTCATTTTATGAAGCCAGCATTGCACTAATATCATAACCAGATAGACATTCTACAAAAACTAGAGACCAATAACTTTTATGAACACAGGTTTTAAAAATCCTTGAAAAGAATATTAGCAAATAGCAAATAGAATCAAACAGTGTATAAAGATGTACCACAGCCAAGGAGTATTTATCCCTGGTATGCTATAAGAATGACCCAAATCCAAACACCGATAATACCAAATTCTGGTGACGCTGAGCAATAGAATTCTCATTCACTGATTGTGAAGATGAAGAAGAGCGCAGTCATTTTGGAAGATAATCTGAGTTTCTTACAAAATTAAACTTATTCTCTCCTACCAAACAATCCACCAGTCATGCCTTTGATATCTCCTGAAATACATGGAAAATGTATGTCCACATCAGCATCTGCACATGGATATTTATAGCACCTTTATTCTTTTTTAAAACACTTTATTAGTGCATGCTAATATCACACGATGATGGGCACTATTTTGGAAAGTGGGTACAGTGTATTTAACATATCTTGACCGATTTCAATCCCCTTACCCCGTCCCTAGCTTCCTCCCTCTTTTCATTGCCCCTTTCCCCTCTCCGGAAATCTGCCTCTTGGTTTCCTGTCCTCACTCCTGTATTTCATGTATGTAGGCATGTGTGTATGTATGTATGTATGTTTTAGGTTTCTCGCTGTTAGGGTTTATATCTGGATGTCTGCCCAAAGCCTTATGTGCTCACTGGAGGGATTTGTGGAAGGTGATTGGATTATGGGGTTGCTACAGCTGGCTTGGTTTTAGGAGGTGGAGTTTGGTTGGATATGTTGTGTCATTGGAAGGATAACCCGGAAGGAAGGAAGGGTGTATCTCCCTCCCTGGTTCTGCCCTTTGCTTTCTGCTTCCTGGTTGCCATGAGGTGAGTAGCGTTCTCCTCCAGACCCTTCCACCATGCTGCTTCTACCTGGAGTCAGCAGATCATGTAAACTTCTAAAACTTGAGTCAAAATAAACTTGTCCTCCTTTAATTTGTTGATTTTGAGTATTGAGTCTTAGTGAGAAGAAAGTGTCTAGGACACTCATATATGAAAAAATGTGATTTTTAACACATTAAATTTAATAGTTAATCAATCTGGTTAATTTTATCAACATGATGGTTTCTAGTTTTACCCATTTTCCTTCAAATGACATTTCATTCTTCTTTATGCCTGAATAATATTCTATTGTGTCTATACACCCCAGTTTCTTTGTCCATTCATCTCTTGATGAATATCTAGGCAGAGGGAAGAGACATCCCCCCAAATGGGAGAGAACCTTTGCTAGCTACTCTTCTGTAAGCTTTAATATCTAGAATATACAATGATGCCTCAGTTCAACAACTAGCTTGCAAATCACTATTCAGACAGGAAAGCTAGGAAAAGAATGTGCTTATTGTTCCTTACTTTGCTTGATAGTTAAACAAAAATCCTACTTTATAAAGCATGTGTGGTTGGGCTGGGGATTTAGCTCAGTGGTTCTGCTGCCTGCCTTGCAAGCACAAGGACCCGAGTTCGATCCCTGGTACCAAAAAAACCACAAAAAAACCCCAAAACACCAAAAAACAAATAAATAAAAAAACAAGCGTGGGCCAAGAGTGAATCACATGTCACATCTCACAGCTGACATGAAGCGGGGATGTGTCAGTCTAAGTGCTGCTCTCTCAGGCAACATATAGCGCCTGTGTTAGTGCAATAAAGCATTCGTCATTGTGTTTCCTTTTGCACTTTATTTGCATAAAATATTGTAACCGTGGCTCCAAAGAAAATTAGTAATGCCAGCAGTAAAGGCAAGAGGAAAACAATGAGAATCATGGTAGAGTTAAAAAAAGGAATTATAGAGAAATTTGTTAAAGTCCTGGAAAAATGAATTTATAAGTGTCATTTTGGGGCCTCAGAACCAATTATTTGGTTTTTCATTATTTCTTATGGGAAAAATATGTTTGGTTCTCAAATCTTTTGATGTTCAAACATGAATTTGGAAGGAATTGAGTTTGACAGCCGAGGTATCTCTGTGTAATGAGCTTTAAAATATTAACCCCCATAAAACACAGAATCCAAGAAAAAAGCAGGCAAATGAACTGAGTTGATGCTTCCCCAAAATTGAAGCCCAAGTGGCCAAAAAGTATGTGAAAAAATGTTCGACATCTTTCCTCATCAGAGAAATGCTACACTGATATTCTATCTCAGAGTATTAATATCTGGCATACACAAAACACTCAAAAATTAAATTCTCTCCAGAATAAAAGACTCAGTAAAAAAAAAAGGCAATCGAAATAGACACTTGTCAGAAGAAGTACAAATGGCCAATAAACACATGAAAAAATGTTCAACATGTCTGGTCATTAAAGAAATGCAAATAAAAACAACTCTGAGGTTCCATTTTGCTCCAGAAAGAATGACATCCCCCAAGAAATCAAATAATAACAAATGTTGGTGAGGCTGAGAGAAAAAGAAGCCCTTCTATATTGGTGGTGGGAATGTAAACTAGTACAACCACTATGGGGGTTCCTCAAAAAGTCTAAAACTAGAAAGTGTGACTGCTCACAGTGAATATATTCATTATATATCATAAATGCACTAATAAAAATTACTTAAGAAAAAGAATACAAAAAAACATCAAATGCTGGTATGGATGTGCGGGGGGCAGCTGGCAAAGGAACTCTTCTACACATTGCTGGTGGGAATGTAAACTAGTGTAACCCTTGTGGAAATCAGTGTGGAGATCTTTCAAAAGGCTAAGCATTGAAAGACCAGTTGGACCAACTCTACCAGTCTTGGACACATTCATGAACAATCAAGAACTGGACGCTAGCAGTACTCATGTCTGCACTCATGTTTATAGCAGTGCAATTCACAATAGCTAAGTAGCTTTGTTCGTGACTAGCACAAACTGGAAGCAAAAAAAGAGCTCTTTCAGTAGGTAAATGGATAAAATGTGATACATGTAGACAATGCAATTATTATTGAGTGCTACAAAAAAAACACTATCAAGCCATGAAAACAGATAGAGGAAACTTAACTGCATATTACTAAGTGAAAGCAGCCAGTCTGAAAAATCGTCATACTCTGATTATAAGACATTCTGAAAGCAGAGACTATAATAATCAATGGTTGCCAGGGGTTAGAGAGGGGTGGATGATAGAAAGAACATAGGTGGTTTTCAGGGCAGGGAGAATATTCTGTATAATACCATGGTGGTGAATATATGGTATAATACACATACCAAATCTGAGTGTAGACACAGGAGGGAGCCTTGATGTAGAACACAGACTTGCATGATTATGGTGTGTCGATTTAGGTTCATATGATAGCAAATGGACCATTAGGTGGGGGATCTGGATAATGGGAATGTGTGGGCATACGGAAACTACAATTTCTGCTGGGAACCTGAAATTGCTGGATAAAATAGTCTGTTAATAAACAATTTTTAAAAGTCAATGATTTTCCAATGATTTTTAAAGCAACTGGCAACATATTCAAGCTTTTAGGCTCTATGTCTTGCTGCTTAGCAAAATCTTCCACAAATATGTTTTATTTCTATACCTCAACTATGAGAAAACGTAAACCACCACTGTCTGTGGAAACAGCATCATGAATAGCATAAATTAGTACAAGAAAGTCAACTCTGATAAATAGTTCTAAGACAGAAAACAAATATTTTGGAGGATCTTAACATTATATTACATGGAACAGCAAAATATTATATGACTAGGAAACAGTTATTGTATTGTTTAACATAACTTTAAATTGCATTTTCCAAATAAAGCTCTTTAAAACCAGTTACTGTGCCTACTTTGCAGACATTTATGTTACTACAAGATGAACAGGGGGAAGGGAAATTTGTACTAATTTAACTCTGTAAACCACTGTTCCCAGCAGGTGTGCCTTCTACTGCCCAAACTCTGTCCCTCAAAGCATAACACCCAGGTTGACCTAAAGAAAAAGCAGGATGTGCAGGTCATACAACTAAGCGACTGGGAGAGCTAGGGCTTAAACAGCAGTGAAGTGCTATTCTGGTCTTGTACGCCAGTCTTTTTAAAAAAAATTTATTTTATTGGCACATCTTAGGTATACAATATAAAGACATTCATCATTGGAAATTTGCAACTTTACATAATCTCTCTTGGTTCTTATTTTTCCCCTTCCCCTGCCCTCCCTTCAACCCCTCCATCCCTCTCTATTTAAAAAGACTTTGTTTCCATTTTTAATTTTCTCATATTAATTCCATTCCCTTCTTTCCTTTCCCCTACTCCTCCCACTTCCCCTTCCCCTTTGCCCCTTTTCTTCCTATTTCACATTATCTATTATACCTTTTAATCCTTATTTACACTTTCAGTTTCTCAGACTAGAGAAACTCTTTGATATTTACACGTGTGTCCTATTTATTTCACTTAAGAGTATGGCCTCAATGTGCATCCATTTACCTATAAATGTTGCTAATTTCTCATTTTTTATGGCTGAGTAGTAATCCACTCTATAAAAAAAAACAAAATGCACTTTCTTTATCCAGTCTCCAGTTGATGGGCAATTGGGCTGCTTCCAAGTTTTAGCTATTGCAAACTGTGCTGCTATGAACATGGGTAGACATATATCACTGTGATGCACTTCTTTTAATTCTTTGGGGAAGATACCCAGCAGGGGAATAGCGGGGTCAAATGGGACTTGCAGTCCTAGTTCTTTGAGGTATCTCCATACTGATTTCCACAGTGCTTGCACCAGTCTACACTCCCACCAGCAGTGGAGCAGGGTTCCTCTTTCCCTACAGCCCCACCAGCATTTGTTATTGGTTGATTTCATGATAGCAGCCATTCTTTCTGGAGTGAGGTGGAACCTCAATGTTGTTTTCATTTACATCTCTCGAATGAGCAGTGATGTTGAACATTTTTTCATATGTTTATTTGCTATTTCTACTTTGTCTGAGAAATGTCTGTTCATTTCAGATGCCCATTTTTGGATTGGGTCTTTAAATTTGGGAGGTCTGATTTTTTTAAGTTCTTTATAGATTCGAGATAGTAGGCCTTTGTCTGAGGAACAGCAGGTGAAAATTTTTTCCCACATTGTGGGTTGTTTCTTCACACTGCTGGTGGTTTCTCTTGCTGTGCAGAAGCTTTTTAATAAGAAGAGATCCCACTTGTTGACTGTTTGTGCTAGTTCACGGGCAACTGAGGTTTTGTTCCTAAAATCTTTTCCTACACTAATGTCTTCAAGAGTTCTACCTAACCTCTGTTCCAGCCAATTCAGCATTTCTATTTTAATATTTAGATCTTTAATCCATTTCAATTTTAGTTTAGCGCATGGTGTGAGACATAGGTCTAGTTTTAATCTTTGGCAAGATGAAGCCCAATTTTTCCAGCACCATTTATTAAAGAGGCTATCTTTCCTCCAGTGAGGAT
Source organism: Heterocephalus glaber (assembly GCF_053883595.1). Classification (NCBI taxonomy): domain Eukaryota; kingdom Metazoa; phylum Chordata; class Mammalia; order Rodentia; family Bathyergidae; genus Heterocephalus; species Heterocephalus glaber. The sequence goes on along the minus strand of NW_028258187.1, from coordinate 5,316,970 downwards.
GTTTGGCTCCTTTGTCAACAATGAGGTGGCTGAGTGTGTCTGGAGTTGTTTTGGCATCTTCCAGTCTGTTCCACTGGTCCTCAGGTATGATTCTTTGCCAGTACCATGCTGTTTTTATGACAGTAGCTGTGTAGTATAATTGCCAGTTGGGGATTGTGATACCCCCTGCCATGTCTCTGTTACCTAGAATTGCTTTTGCTATTCTGGGTCTCTTCTTGTTCCAAATGAATTTTTGGATTGTTTTCGGTGAAGTGTGCTGCTGGGATTTCAATTGGGATTGCATTAAATCTATATAGCAGTTTTGGAAGTATGGCCATTTTCACTATGTTGATTCTTCCTACCCAGGAGCAAGGGATGTCTTTCCATTTTCTGATGTTGTCTTCAATCTCTCTTTTCAGAGTGCTACAGTTTTCAGAGATGAGGTCTTTGATTTTTTTTGTTAGGTCAATTCCTAGGTATTTCAGCTTTTTGGATGCTATTGTGAAAGGAATTGTTTGCCCTATTTCTCTCTCAGTGAGTCTGTTGTTCATGTAGAGGAAAGCTATTGATTTTTGTGTGTTGACCTCGTATACAGCTACTCTACTGAATTTAGTTATTAAGTCTAGAAGACTTTAGGTGGAGTTCTTCTGGTCTTCTCTATATAGAGTATCACCATCTGCAAATAATGACAATTTGACTTCTCCATTTCCTATCTTTATTCCTTTTATTTCTTTCTCTTGTCTAATTGCCATCGCTAATGTTTCCAAAACTATATTGAACAGGAGTGGTGATAGTGGACATCCTTGTCTTGTTCCTGATTTTAGTGTGAAGGATTTCAGTTTTTGACCATTTAGTATGATATTGGCTGTTGGTTTTTCATAGATGGCTTTTATCAGATTGAGGTAGAGACCATCTATTCCAATTTTTTGTAGAATTTTTTTTTATCATAAATGCATGTTGGATTTTGTCAAATGCTTTTTCTGCATCCATGGAGACAATCATATGGTTTTTGTCCTTGGCTCCATTGATATAGTGTATTACATTTATTGATTTTTGGATGTTGAACCATCCCTGCATCCCTGGGATGAATCCCACTTGGTCAGGGTGTATGATCTTCTTGATGATCTTCTGCATTCTATTTGCCAGTATCTTAGTAAGAATTTTTACATCTATGTTCATTAGTGAGATTAGCCTATAGTTCTCGATTTCAGTTGTGTCTTTCTCTGCTTTGGGGATCAAGGTGATGCTTGCTTCTAGGAATGAATTCGGGAGTATTGCTTCCCTTTTAGTTTCACTGAAGAGTTTAAACAGTAGTGGCAGTAGTTCCTCTCTAAATGTCTTATAGAATTCAGCAGTGAAGCCATCAGGACCTGGGCTTTTCTTAGTTGGTAAGTTTTTAATTACATTTTCAGTTTCATTGATTGATATTGAGTTGTTTAGAATCTTTAGGGCTTCTTCATTCAAATGTATCTAGGAAATCTGTTTGCATCTGTTTTATGGATTCCATTTGTTTCCTATGTTGGGATTCCATCATGTTCCTCAGCTCCTCTCTAGATTTATTAATCATGTCTTGCACTATGAGCACAATCTCTGCTGTTATCTGAGAAATTATTTATGATTCCTTTTTTTCCAGATCCTCTTTTTTTGCCAGTTCAGGGAGTCCAGGTGGTTGAGTATTAGAGTGTTCCATCTTGTTTCCCTTTGGGGTTGCTTGAGGTGATCTGGAAGTCTGGTTTTGAGACTTGTTTATGTGTCTTCTCATTTTGATGGGTAGGGGTATGTTTGCTATTGTTGCCTGCTCAGCTCACCTCCTCTGCACTGGGAGTGGTGGTAAGGCGACCTGGAAGAAACTTCCTCTGTGCTGGGAGAGGTGGAATGGAGGCCCAGAAGCCCCTTCCTTTGTGTTGGGAGAGGTGGAATGGTGTCCCAGAAGCCCCTTCCTCTGTGCCGGCAGTGGTAGAATGGTGGCCATGAATCCCCTTCCTCTGTGCTTTGTACATCAGTCTTTCATGAGCTGTGGCAACATGAGCCTAAGCTTCGGAAGTGGACATAATCTTGACAGAACATCAAAACCGAGTTTCTGAACAATTTCATTCTGGACCTGGTAGAAACTCTGAGGACTGTAAAACACTGCTTTGGGTATTCCTTACCAGGTTGTCCTCTGTCTTCTTACTCCTATTCAAAGTGAAGCAGGAATTTCATAAAGGCTACAAAAGGATTATTTAGAAATGCATGAATTTACACCATGCACAGGGATGATTTAATATGAGCAAAAAGATAATGTAAGCAATTACATGGTATAAAGCAAGGAGATTAACTTCTTCACTATTTTTTCTAATTATTACACAAATGTGAAACTTATCCATGGTTGAATTTAGAAAAATGCCTTTCCATTTTTCTTCTTTCATCCTTTCTTTCTGTGCACTCAATTGTCAGGTCAGGATGGACTGAAATTGTTTTCTTGTGTAAGGGGTTTTAGTAATAATGCAAAGCATCCCCAGGCTCTCAAATCTTCACACCTCACATCCCATCTTCATCAACCACACTGCTAACTTCTAGCCACTTTCCAGACTTGCACAAAGCCAGCATCTAAGAGGATTCTTTCCTCCAAAGGCCCCTGCAAAGTGAGTGTCACTAGCTGTTTATTCCTGGGGAATAGTTTTGGTTTGTGTCTTTCCTCTTCTTGGTTTATATTTTGTTAGGGTTCCAGGTTGGAAGTGGAGAGTCACACTTACAATCAGCTGGAGCAGTGGTTTCCAGAATGAAATCAGAACAACTTCCCCCTCCCTCCTTTCATCTGTGGAAACACATTTTCCCCTTACAGCTGATCCATATGGTGACCATCATTTTTGGCTGTGGCCATGCAGATTCTCTGCTTAGCTCTTGTGGATGCACTGTAGCTGGAATGTAAGGACTGTGGTCACAGAGTCCTCACTCTAAAGCCTCTGCAAAGTGTGTTTGTGAGAGGAGTAGGAGGAGAGAGAATGAGCTGGCACCAGCTTGCTGCTTCAACTTGGAGCTCAGCTTTCTGATGCCTGCTCTTCAGATGAGAGGTTCTGACCCACTTTGCTCTGCTTTGGAGGCTGGGTGTGAGCAGCACTGGGTCCCTCTTTGTAGAGCCTTATGGGGGGCCAGGTCGGGGTGTGCAGAAAAGGTTTCTTCAGTGAGCTAAATCCAGATTTAGAGGGCAACAAGTCTCAATCTGGACTTGAAATTAAAAAATAAATAAGGAGGAAGATGACAAAGAAAGAAGAATCCCTTGCGCCTTTTAAGCAAACTATCTCTCGACTTTGCAGGGTACACGGCTCACACAGTGATTAGGAGTCTGCACTGTAATTGTTCTTGTCATCCACACACTTGGCTACAGTCGATATCTCTTTATTATATACATTTTTAATCATGTATTAATAAACAAGAAGTTTGTATCTTATTGATGATTGGATTATGTTATTGACTAACACCACGATTCCACACATGGCTTCTGAAAATATAAACAAGGTCAAGATGTAATGATCACACAAAGTGCTTCAAAGACAGGAATTAGTCTTTCTGTAGCTCTCTGTATGGCTCTGGTGGAGATGGTTATAAGAGCAGAAGAATTTTGAAATTTTTTATCAGTTGAATAAGTGATTCAGTCTAAAAAGAATAATATAAGAATTAAGCTCCAATTAAGTTATTTTAGAATTGTTATTGGTACATGTTTGCAGTACATGATGATTAGATTCATCCTGGGGAATTGGTACACGCATATAACACGTTTTAATTATTTTTACTTTTACTTTTCCCTTCCTTCCATCATCTTATTATATCAGAATATGGAAAATGTTTTTGCTTTTCATACATTTTGGTTGTGTTTTGTTGAAAGGAATTTTGTCTGGGATGTTTTAAGAGGCATGATTGAGGTTATATGGAAATATGGCCCTGCTGGTCACCATATGGAAATGTTCTGTTTGGGCAATGGATTTTACTTCTACACCTGCCACAAAACGACTAGGACTTGTTTCCTCCCAAGGCTGGGCTCTTGGTACTCAAGTCTTCCCTCTCCCTCCTGTATGCTTTCCCACTCTACAGTGCCATTGTCCCCACCACATGCTCTTCCTGGTACGGACAATTCAAGGAACCACAGACTTCCACTGGCAGGAGATACCCCACTGGGGGCACAAACTCTGTGAATATTAGGTAAGTTATGGGTAGGAAAACCTCAGCATAGGTCAGTTCAATTTCTCCACTCTTGAATACATCATGCAAATTAACTGCTCTTCCCTCTTCATGACAACCTCAAGATGGGTCTGACATTATCTGTAACCACTAGGAACTGAAAGGATACATATTTCTCAGCCCCACCACACCTTCCTTCATTATGATGTGCCCATTAACTCTGGCTTCTTTCTTCTATAAACCATCCTGCCACTTCTTCTTCTCGATGGGGCCACTCTGGAATCTGACTCCTTGGTTCTCGTGTCTTTCTTCTGTAAGTTCCCTTTAACTTTCCATCACTTCTCAAACTTTGTCTTTAGCTTTACTACTGTAGTCTGGTTAGTTGTGTCAATGTCAAATACTGAGTTTGGTTGCAGGGTCTTGCTATGTTGCCTAGCTTGGCCTCAACCTGTGGACTCAAATGATCCTTCTACCTCCATCTTCTGAGAAGCTGACTGCAGGTCTGCACTACCACACCCAGAAATCCCTGGGTTTTAGTAATTTTATTAGTCAGTTTTCTCATTGCTGGGACACGATACCTGACTCACATCTTAAAAGAGGAGAGGTTTAATTTGGCTCATGGTTTCAGAGGATTCAGTTCATGGTCAGCTGGCTCCACTGCAGAAACATCATGGTGCAACAAACAAAGATGCTTAGTTCATGGTGGCCGGGAGCAGACAAGAGGAAGAATACCAGAGAGGAAGAGGGCAGGGACCAGATACAAACCCAATGGTCACATCTCCATGGCCCATCCACACACACCCAGAAGTGTGCTTTACTAACTCCATAGGTGGATCCCAAGCCAATCAAGTTGACATAATGAAACTTAACTACCACATTCACATACTATGGGTGTGTAAGAAGTTACCGAGGGCAATGAGGTGCTGGTACATGGAACATCACGTTTTATAGCTTTTTTTGAATATATAGGAATATATAATCACTTCTAACTAAAACGTTTTAAAACATTCAGAACTATATACACTGAAAGCTACTCTCACCTATACTTCCTATTTACATATATTATAAACGATTTTGTATTTTGTGGACATAATCCTGTAACTCACAGTTACTCTTGCGGTCAAGTGTTGAGGAGAGATTATCTTTTTTATTATAGGAATTATCTCTTATTTTAGAATTGTAACTGTTTTCAGAGAGGGGCTACTGGAGGCTTCAGAGTACAGAGGGAGAAACAAATTTAAGCACACACAAAAAGATTGCTTTTTCGTTAGATTGGAAGGAGATAATTGAAAGCTCAAATACTTCTAATGTTCACATAAAATTAAGTCCTATCTTTCACACGATAAAATGTATTCAAATAGAATTAATACTTCTTTGGAGCTCTTCATTTGCATCCATTAAATATGATAATAACACCTTATGTATATAGTGATTTACAATTTTCAAAATTCACATTTATTATCTCTTTGATCTTCATAAAAATTCCATGACACAGGCAAAGCAGCAATTATTATTTCCATTTACATATGAGAAAATAGCAGATCAGATACAAAGAATGTACTTTCTCAGGAGAAGCTAAGGGCCAAATCAGTATTTTCTAATTCCTAGTCACTAATTTACCATATAGTATTAGAATACGGGAATTGGGAATTTATTTTTATCTGGCTTAAGGAGCAACAACCGTTGTTAACTTTGCTTGGAAAAAAAATTGCTTTTAATTGTACCAATATCCTGAAAAGCTCAAGCTGTGAATGCAAGTTAGTGAACTATTTTGCTTTCCTGTGTTATTTTATATCCTTCTATGTGGGGAACTTGAGTCTCACTTCCTGGCTCTCCATAATACCTAGGCTGTTATTCCAGGCATTCTCCTCTTGGATTAAATCAGGAACCAATTAGCCAGGTATGGTGGTGCACACTTGTTCCAGCTCTTGGGAGGCAGAGGCAGGAGGATCTCCATGAATTCAAGGCCAGGCCAGGCTATATAGGGAGGTCAAGGTCAGTCTCTACTACATAGCAAGACCCTGCCTCAAAACAAAAACAAAAACAAATTAGAAACCATTTATTAATAAATGAATTAATTACTAATTTTTGCACTGGGCATTGAACCTAGGGGCTTCACACTAAGCAACATCCCAGCCCTTTTCTATTTTTTCTTTGGAGACAAGTTATTGATAAATCACTAAGTTTCTGCCTTCTTCCCTCAGCCTCCCAGAGTGCTGAGGTTACGAGGATACACCACCATACCTGGTCCAAGAATATTTTTTGTATTATTATAATCATTCAATAGACTTTTTAGTCACACTTCTGAGCTTAGAGAATCTGGAGAATATCTTCAATTTCTCGTTTTTTCAGCTAAATTATTTTTTTCCTAAGTAGTCCTTTTTTAGTCTTATCTATGTGTTTGGTTTTTTAAAGTTCTTGGATTCTGTGGCCATCCAACTTTCCCAATCAATCAAATTCCTTTTCCCTAGAGAGTTCATTTTGGGTATTAAAATTGATATCCAGGTGGTATACTCCTGTAGTCCCCATTACTTGGGAAGCTGAGTTAGGGGGATCACAATTCCATTCAAGGCCAGCATGGGCAACTTAGCAAGACTCTTCTCAAAATAAAATAAAATAATAAGAATTAAGAATGTAGTTTAGTGGCAGAGCACTTGCCAACATATGGAAGGGCCTCAATTCTCAGGACAAAAAATATTAATATCTTTTATTAAAATTATGAACTCTCAACTTTAGTTTTTTCTGAGCCTTTTATGTATTATATGTTATTTTTAAACTTGTAGGTTTGATCATTCACTTAGAAGGCATTTTATTTTATTTTTTTGTTTATTTATTTTTTTTCTGGTACCAGGGATCAAACTTGGGTCCTTGAGCTTGCGCAGCAGGCGGCGAAACCACTGAGCTAAATCCCCGGCCCTTTAGTAGGCATTTTAAAAAATGTGTATTATTTTTTTCAGACTTAAAATGGAACCATATGGTACTTATGGCTTTTTCTTTTTGAGATTAGTTCTTTTACTCAACACAGTGTCTCCAAAAATCACCCAAGTTTCTGCAGTATCAATAGTTTGTTCCTTTTGGTGGCGGTGTATGGATACACTGCCATTTGTTTACCCATTCACTTACTGAGGAATCTTAGGTTGTCTCTCATTTTTTGCTGTTAAGGATAAAGTTTCTATGAACATCTGGGTACAGATTTTTGTGTACAAGTGTTTTTATTCCTCTAGGGTAAATAGTAGAAATAGGATTCCTGGGATGAATAGTGTATACCTGATTTGGTAAGAAATTGGAAACTATTTTTCAGAGTGGCTGTACATTTTCACCATCAATGCATGAAAGTTCCAGTTATGTTTCCATCTATGATTCATCTTGAGTTAGTGTCTGTATAATGTATGAGATTTAAACTAAAGTTCATGTTCTACCTTATAGATGTCCATTTTTTTCTGATGTTATTTGTTAGAAATGATTTTTTTTACTATTGAATTGGGTTTGCATCTTTGTCAAAAATCAATCACCTGTCTTTATGTGGATCTGCATCTGGATTCTCTATACCCTTCTGGTAGCCGGTGTGGTTATCCTTCTGGTAACACCCTACTGTCTGATTACTGGAGTTACACAGTGAGCATAAAAAATGGCTCGTGTGATTCTCCCAATTTTTTTCAGCAGTACTGGGGATTGAAATCAGGATCTTACCACCGAGCTATGCCCCCAGCCGTTTTTAAATTATTTGAGACAGAATCTTGCTAAATTGCCCAGGCAGGGGTTGAACTTGCCAGCCCCCTGTCTCAGCCTCCCAAAGTGCTGAGATTAGAGACATGTGCTAAACTTTATTCTTACTTTTCAAATGCTGTAGGCTATTCTGTTGTCTCTCATTTCCATATAGTTTAGAAAAAAGCTGTCTATAAAACTCTTGCTAATATTTGTTATAGTAATTATGTTTAACTTATAAACCACTTTGGGAGGAATAAGAATCTTCCAACCCATGGACACAGTATTGTCTCCATTTATTTAAGTTATTAAGTTTTTTTAAGTTTATTAAGTTCTCTTTGATTCATTTAATCAATTCTTGTAGTTTTTTTTAAACAGAAGATGCTATATGTGTTTTCTTATATTTATACTTGGACAATTCAATTTTTTGGTGCTACTGTAAATATTATTTTCAATTTCAGTTTCCAATTCTTCATTGCTACTCTATAGGAATATCATTTTTGCACGTTAACTTTTTATCTTGCAACTTTGTGAGCTTCACATTTATGTTCTAGATCTCTTGGAGTTTTTCTACATAGACAGTCCTTTCATTTGCAAATCATTTTACTTCCTCCTGCTTTGTTTTTCACAACTTATTGTGCAAGTGAGGCGTTCTCAGTAGATTTAACCAAGTTTCACTGTACATTTTTGGATCAATATAATGTGTACTTTCTGATCTCATAGATTTCAAAGCTATTTCTTCTAGATATCATCATAGGAGATTTTTCTATGCTTCTTATATATAGGGGGTTTTTTTCTGTTTCTCTTCCTTCTTACTTTCAACCAGTTATGCCAGTGAGGGAGACTATATCAGTATCTGTTGATTTTGTATTAACTTTAAACAATTTGCCTTTATTTCCCATAATACTGAAACACAGTAAAATCCTTTTAATATACAGAGTACCCTAATAAATCAACTAAGATTCTAAGATTCTCAGTTTAATAATTTTGTCATCAACAAATTACTTTATCTTCTAAGAAGGCTAGGGTATTAGAGTTTTTTTTTTTTTAATTTATGTTTGAGACACTTGCTATGCTGCAGAACATGGCTAGACATAGTTAAGTTAGTTCTAAGTGGAGTTATAGGGAAAATCATGATCAGAGAGTTGTCAGAGCCCCAAGTTGGCAGGAGTCAGAAAGCACAGGGTAAGTCCAAGCCAGGTCAATAGTGACACAACTAGGTACGCTTCAGAGATCTGATTTCAGCCTCTAATCTCTCAAAAATCCCAAAGCACCCAGTTTGTGCAACTGGAGTAAACCTGGGCTGCTCTTGAACAGAATCAGGTACGGTGGGAGAAGTCAGAAGGCGACTCTTCAGTCCTGGAGTGGCCACCAACGAGAACTACTTCCAGGTCAAACATGGATTCCCAGGCGCTGGTCTGGAGTGCTTCCTTGAAACCAGCAGGGCTTTGTGGTGGGTATTGGAGTCTGTGACCCACAGGCTTCCAACAGCACTACCGAGAGCAGGAAAGGCTTCCTCCTCTTCACTTTTTATGCTCCTGACAGTGCAGAGGGTGTTTGTCTTATTTTCCAAACTGATTTTGAGATTACAGACATTAATATTTGAAATAAGTCATGAGTTTCAAATATGTAGGTTTATAGAATCAAATTTATTGCACATTGACCAAAGATCTGAGGGTTAGTAGCGGCTTTCTGAGAGATCTTTCTCATTATTAGTATTTCCATGAATACCCTTTTCCTGAGGAAGGAAATGGTTACTTTCAGGGTAGGTGCTTTAGAAACATATAGACAACTTACCTGGGATAAATGAGCAGGCATTTCCTTGACTTGATTTCATTATTACCTGCAACCAAAACATCTTTTTCTTATTAGTACAAGTGTGTAGCACATAATGTTTGTATTCCTTGTGGGGACTTGGCACGTGTACATGACATATCTTCATTCCTTTTCCACCCTTTTCCCTCCCCCATCTCTCAATTCCCTTCCTTGAGGTGTAGGTGTAGACCCACCAGGATAGAAAGGAGCAGGACAAACTGGATTGAACGAATACTTGCCCCAAAGTCTGATCCACTGTCATGGTTCTATACTTCCTCTTGGACTTCCTTTTACCATCTTACTCCTCTAGGGTTATGGTACTGAAACACCTGATCATTTATCACAGATTAGCTGTCTATATGCTTCGAAAACACATACTGGGTGATTAAACATTTTCCCTCCTCAAGAAAATGGTATTTGTAGGAATGCTAAAACTAAACCTAAATCCCTTTCTGAATTCAAGTCACTCACAGCACTGATTTGGCTCTTGCAGCCTCCTAAAGGTCACCCGTGCCTTTATTTGCATTCACTATTCCATCAACAAATATAAATTAAGCCACCTGCAAGAAAAGGAACTTTAAATTTAGGCAGTGGGCATAGACTGGGCCCAAAGGATCCATTTCCACTAAATGAGGCCATAAAAACTAAACATGACCTAAGCATTCTTCTGCCCTCCAAAACAAGGCTCAAGATGCCAGTAAAGCCAAGAAAACATACTACCTGGGAGAAAGCAGAAGACTGCATAGGCACTCACTCACCTCCCTTTCCTGGGTAAAACACAGGACTGGGGAAGCCACTGGTCTGATGTAGTAGCTTTTCTTACATGTCTCAGGTGGGAAATCAGAGATTTATACACACACTCTCACACACATGTACAATACACACGTCTGCCCTGTTCTCACAGTAAAATACCATCTCTGAAATGCACTGGTGGAAAGCACAATCTAAAAAAACAGAATAAGAGCTCCCAAAGGGCTCTTGCTTAGATGTAGTAAAACATGCTTCTCTGCAGTGCAGAATCTGGGGCTACAAATGGACCCAGTGGAGCCCCTCCAGAATTTACCCTAGAATGCACAGGAAATAGCCCAGAGAAGGTCTGTTGGGAACACAACTTGGTGGCAGTGGGGAGAAAAGGCAAGGCAAACTAGATACCTGGTATTGTTCAGTGTAGTGCCTTTCTCTTGTTGAGGAATAGTCTGGGTTCTCTGTGGTAAATGCCTCTTCCCAAGGAATTCTGGAAGACTGTCGAGGTTTCCCTTACATTAATTAACCATGAAAAGCAAAGTGCTCAGGTATTTTCCTATCATGGAAGAGTTAGATCAGTTTTCACAGTCCAAGATGAAACCAACTTTCTACACACGGTTTCTCGAAGCGATATTAAACGATAAGCAATTCTTGGAGCCCATGTTTAGGAATATTGTCTGAAACAAAGTTAAATATGTTGCTTTGCTCGGAGGTGTTGAAGAATCTGTAATAGGCTAAGGTTCATTAAGAAGCCCCTGGAGGAAGACCTGGCACTCAGTGTTTCCAAACTTGCTTGGCCACAGAATCCTTTTCTTGAGGACCATCTCATTTGGCGGGTGTTTTGCCGCACACTCTTTCATTAACTCCACTTCAAATGGGTTGCAACAGAAGCAGTGTTAAAGCTGGGAGACCTTTTTGCTCACTCTTGCACCTGGCCACAGAATACTGGTGGCAAGGACCGTTCTGAACGCTACTTTGACCTTTCTTTTCCCCACAATGAAATGCTGGGTATACCAGTTGCCCTGATTGGTTACAGAGAACTGTATAGTCAGTCTGAACAAAATTACACTGTCATCAGGAAAACAGTTTTGGGGATTCAAAATAGGCAGTTGGCCCTTCTTTAGTGGATTACAGAAAAAGAGCAATGATAACATTTTCACATGGCAAATTTAAACTACACCCTTCTTTACCTTTTTCAATCTGCTTGCTCTCAGTGGGTGAATATAAGAAATTTTAGTCCGTATGCGCACACCTGTGTGAATTAACCCTGGTAATAATATCAACAAAGATATACTGATTATAGAAGGTACTGTACTTTGTACAGAAAAATTCTAACTTATTTTATAAGGCCAGTATAAAATCTCATGTGGGGAAGGAATATAGATGTCCAAATATTTCTTCCAAGATAAGTAGAATGTATATAAAATATATTTATGTAAATACACATACATATGCTACACACATGGAATGCAATTATTGTAGAAACTATTCTCTGTGTCTCCTCTCCCCCAAATCAGATGAGCCTTCCATATGACAGTAATTCAATCAAGCCTGAAAATCCAGATCATTCTGTTGATACTTTCATTGGCTTATAGTTTCACATCCAACAAATCAGTTTTTGGTGGCACAGTCAGGGCGGTGTGGACATTGTTTGAGAGCACGCAGCGGATAAAGACCCAAACAAAGTGGCAGAAGGAGAAGCCATTCTGTCAAACAAGTAGCTGATTCCATTATGCAGTTTGACTAGCTTTTTTCTCCTATTCACTTGATAAATATGTGTGTGTGTGTGTGTGCACGCGCGCGCGCGCGCATCTTCTAGCTTCAGTCTTCATATCTGTGGGGAAGGACAAATAAGGAAGCACAAATAAAAATTTGAAAACATACAAAAAGAGAAATTGTAAGAAATGCAAATTAATGCTGAATTGGAAGGAGACTTTCCTGAGGGAAGGAAGTGGAGTAGGGAGAAGGGCAGCGGCTTCCTTACCTCTCTTCCTCTTCTTTCTCCCACATGACGTACCTTGTGATTAGACTGTAGCAGAAAAGCAAGCACAAGGCTTAGGGTACATCACAGGGACACGTGTTCAGTCCACTAAGTGAGAAGCAATGGACACAAAGAACAAGACAGAAAGGTTGGTTACAGGGGAGATAAGTTCCAGGAAAATGACTCTAATTTGACCATTGTCAGATGGGAAGTCTTAAGGTAACTGTTGACACATTTATATATTATGTGTTGAGTACAGGAGAAGTAACTTGAAGTTTCAGTACATACGTACATAACTACAAAGATACCTATATTTATTTACTGATCTATAGATATACACATTGTACATAGATACATAAATATACAGCACATATTACAGATCTATTGTACATATTTAGATAGACGAGTTAAGAGAGATAAATACAAATGCATGTATTTGTTTTTATATATACATTGATATATATATGGATGTGTTGATAAGCAGAAACAGCTAAATAAATTATATACACATATAGATATATCCATATGTGAAATCTACTAACAAAAAATTTTTTTACAGGAGTGAGTGGACTGCAATATAAGAGAAAAGTTAAGAGTCAATTATATTATATAAAAGGTTATTGTCAGAGAAATTATTTTCCTATGTAAAATTGTTTTGGTCAATATTTATAAATTTAAATTCTAACAGTAGCTCTTACAGACAGTCTGTAAAATTTGTATGGTGAAGGGCCAGCACCCAGTGAAATAGGGCCTTTGGGGGGTAATCAATGTTGAATGAGGTCTTAGGGTGGGAGCTAATCTGACCAACTGGTATCCCTGTGAGAAGGGAGGAGATGCCCGAGGTCTCTCTTTCCATGCACACATGGAGAAGAGGCTACAGGAGGACACAGCAGCCAGGAAGTGGCTGCCTCCAAGCCAGGAAGGGAGGACTCAGAAGAAACCAACCTCAACAGTACCTTGACCTTGAACTTCCAGCCTCTAGAACCATGAGAAAAATGAATCTCCCTTGTTTAAGCCATCAGTCTGTGACATTTTGCTATGGAACCTTGAGTAGACAAATATAGTGACAATTGCTGTAGTCTGCTCTTCTCTTCCTTTTCTGTAGCATTCCTTATTTTGCCTGATTCCTTCTACTTAGTCTTTAACACAGGCAGAGGAAGGACAGTGACTGAGGTCTTTGCAGGGCTGGCAGAGTTTCACTTCCTCTTCCTCTTAGGAAGTTCATTTCCATCTTGGTGGCACCACTGTATGTGTGGAGCAGCGGTCTGGACAATATCATTTCATATCTTAAGTGGCGGAGGACATCTCTTTCTGGCGCTTGAAACAATTCTTTTGCTAGAAAAAGTTATTAAACACGGCCACCCAGCCCAGGATGCTATAAGCTAGATAGGAATTTTTGTAAAGCATGTTTATCAGTTACATACAAGCCCTTGATCTCCTCCAAGCAAATTTTGTTGATGGAAGTATGACAGATTTAGGGACATTCTACAGCCTAGCCATGTATTAGCTTCTGAGATGCAGGATAGACTTAAAGCCTGAGTGTTCTTTTTCCATTTCATGATCAGCTGTCCCTGCCCTCCATGGACAGAGGGGTGTCTTTGGGCTGAGCATTCTGAGGGTTCATGTGATCTGAACTCCCAGACACCGTCTTGTTGGCTATGACTTAACTTTTCTGTGCATTGTGTATTTCTGCCCCAGTTTTGAATGGTCTCCAGGGTATGCTGTGAAGGAAGCCCGGGAGACTGATCCGTCCTAATGCTGTATTTGGAGAGCTAGAGTTGCAGCAAAGCTGCATGGGAAATACCCTGCTTCCACTGGGTGGTGTTTCCAGGGCAACATAGGTGGAAGGGAGTCTGCCACATAAGCCATTAGAAGCCATGAACACTGAGTGGAAGAGTGGAGCATAAGCAGCTGGACAAAGACAAAAATAAACTTCCTTTTGCAAAGTCCAGCAGAACTTGATCTTAGACTAAGGGCAAACTTTCTCTTAAAAACAAAACAAAACTCACGCATCAGCATGTCAGTGTTTACAAAACGAAACACCAGATTGTATTCGATGCTGGCTTCCCTAACACACCACCATTGCACGCACACACACACAAGGGCTTGTGTACACATGCACACACCTGCTAGGTTTGTCTCACAAAGCTCAGGATGTTTAAACAGCCGTCCTTAGGGCCTTCCATCACTGAGACCAGGAGGCAGAGGCAGGAGGAGGCAAGGCTGAGGTGTTTGTGGTGCTCAAATTGTCTTCTACACTTGCCGCGTGATCCTGTGAAGCTCTGTTGAAATGCAGATCCAGAGTCTTCCCGCCCTGCTTCAGCCAGCTCTCAGTGTATCATTAAAGCACTGCAGCCACATTTGCCACCAGGACAGACACAGCTCCCGCCACTGCAGGACGGGACGCAGGGAGCCAGTTGCTAATGCCCAGCTCCCTGGGAACTTGTTGAACTGCATTGATGACTTCCCCGGGTCCCTTGGTGTCTCTCTGAAATTGATCATCGTTGTAAAGTAAGCGGACTTTAGTCTGCAAAACGCCACTCCCCCACCGGAGCGTAGCTTTAAGCTTCCAGTGACACACTGGGCTGCATAAGTTTCATCTGTTCGCTGCTGCAGGAACTGCTAGTCTTAAACCTAAGAGAAAAATTCTATCTCATTAGCACCCTCTCTCCCGCCTCCTTCCTGAAGCCTAACCTCTTCCAGAACCTCCACATCATCACCTGCCTGCCTTCTATCTCGAGCCAGAGCCTCCCAGGGTGCAGCCCGGCTGTGGGTGATCCTGAGCGCCCCTCTCTCTGCACTTGGATCATGAACACAGCCACTAGGTCCCTTGCAATGCAGCAGAAAGAGGGAAAGCTGCTCACTGAAGGGGCCATCAGATGCTTACTCATGGGCTGTTTGCTTTGCACAATATATATATTTTTTAATTTTTATTTTTTTCTAGTACATGTTTTGCAGTACATGGTGAGCACGTTCCTTGGGGAGTTGGTACATGTACATAGCATATCTCATCTCAGTTCTTTCTGTATCCCCTTCGCCTCCCTTACCTCCCCCTCTATCTCTTGGCCCCTTTGCCCTGTGAGAAAGATTTATCTCCCTGTTTCCTATTATCATCTTTTACTTTGCTCTTCAATTTATTTATACGTTGGGTTTCTCATAGAAGAGAAACCACGCAACATTTTGAAGCTTGGGTGTCTGATATATTTCACTTAACATTCTGTTCTAAAGGAGCATCCATTTTCCTACAAATGACTCACGTTTATCCTTCTTCATGAAGGAGGCTGAGTAGTGCTCCACTGTGTGTAAACACTGCGCGTTCTTTTCCCAGTCATCTGTGATGGACAAAGAGGCGACTTTCAAGACTTAGCTAGTATGACTTGTGCTTCTGTAGCATCTCTGGATCTCTGTAACATGATATCTTTAACTCTTTCAGGAAGATACCCAGAAGGGAAAGAGCTGGGTCAAATGGAATTTCGATTTTTAGGGGGTTTTGGACAATATTTTTAACAAAATTTAAGTTATTTTTAAACTATATTTCCCCAGGGACTCAGATTTCCTGATTCTCTTAAAACATTGGCTTCTGCATTCCCACTGGCCCACATCCGCCCAGAGGAGGCTGCTGGTGAGGGGGTGACGCCTCTCTGCACCCCACAGCATGGTCCAGCCTGGCCACTCACTTGGGGAAGGAAAATGAGTGCTTGGGCAGTCTACTTCCCCTCCTGCCGTACACAACCTCTTGGTCCCCCAAGGCATTGAGCCAGTTGTGGATATTGGGTGTGTGGGCTCTGTTGTGGACAAATGCAGGGTGTACGCGCCCTGAGGTGGTTGGGAGTCATCCTTTCCATGGCCACAAACCTTTCCAAACTCATCCCTATGATGCAAGGCTCCTGGGGGTGCCCTGGGAGCCCAACTACAACCAGAAGCGCTGCAGGAGTCATGTGAGCGCGACGTCCGGGCACTTCCGACCGTGGCCCAGCCGTGCTGTGCTTGGTTGTTTCCTGAACACCAAGAAGAGGTGGATGCGCTCCAACTCTAGACCTTTGCGGTCTAATGCCTGTTCTTACCTTTTCCTTTACTAGAGCAGGAATGCAGGGCGGCCTGAGAAACCATGAAAAGCAGGCTGGATCTTGGAAGGAGTTCCGTTTCCAAGATCACACGGTAACCTCGTGCACCAGAGGGAGCGGGGCCTCGGCCAGCTTCCCCGCCCCTAGGTGTTTACTGTGTTCCAAAGGGCCGGTCATCGCGTTTGGAGCCGCCCTCCCCCGGTGCCCTGAGGGGGACTGAGACAGCGTGAGAAAATTATCAGGTGCTGTGGTAATGTAGGCCCTAATACTACTTATTTCAAAGTAAGCTCCTCGTTTCTCTTTAAGGAAAGCCTTGTTAAATGGAAAGACCAAGTCCTACAGAGACGGGAGGGAAAAAACCCAGCATGTTATGGACAAACAACTTGAGCAGGGCATGTAGTGAGTTGCAGGCCACACGGAAACCTTTCAGGCCCAAATCTGAAGTTTCATCTCTTCATCATTCCACCAGGTCTTCATAGAGAACCTTATTTGTAGCTGAATTTGGGAGCTGTATTTCTGTTCCAAATGCCCCACTTGTAAATGACTGTGGTTAATGAAACAGATTTGAAATGCCCGTGGATATTTACTTCCAGGAAATATTGAAAGACGCTTGAATGAATGAATGAATAAAAGAGGGAAGAAATGAAAGGCTTTTCACTGAGCTGGATGTTAGCCGAATGTTACATAGAGGCAGACAGGTCAGAAGAGGAATAATCTTTTCATGCCTGCTTGTTCCAGTTTTGGAACATAACAACGGTACATAATAAAATTTTTGCTCTTCAAATTCTTGTTCCTTGAAGTTTTCCTACGTAGCATATATGATACTCATGCAAAAATTCCAAAAATTGCAATTTTTGGCAAAAGTGGGTTAAGAACATAGTCTTAAAATCTATGGCTCTGTACTCTACATATTCTAGAAGGCTGAGGCAGGACTGCAAACTTGGATCCAGCCTGAGCAACTTATCAACTTAGCAAGTCCTCCTCTCAAAATAAAATAAAATAAAAATAAAAAATTAAATAAAATTAAGGGCTGGGATATAGCTCAGTGCAAAGGCCCTGGGTTCAATCCCCAGCATTGAAAAAAAAATTAAATAAAATACTAAGACACTAAAAATCATCCCTGCCAATTTTTCAACCAACAGGTCCTGAGAAGCCCCTAGGACTAAGAGACAAAAGACGAGTATGACACTGTCCTTTGAAATAGTCTGAAACTTACTTGGAGGATCACAACAAATAAATATACAGAGCCATTTTTTCCATTTCTCATCATTTTTTCCTTTCCCTTCTTTCCTTTCCTCTGCCCCTCCCACTACTCCTACCCCTTTGGACCTTTTCTTCCTATTTTACATTATCAATTATTCATTCTAATCATTGGTACATTTTAGGTATACAATATAATGACATTCATCATTGGAAATTTGCACCTTTACATAATCTCTCTTGGTTCTTATTTTTCACCCTTGCCCAGCCCTCCCTTCAACCCCTCCATTTCTCCCTATTGACAAAGATTTTGTTCCTAGTTTTCCATTTTCTCATATTAATCCCATTCCCTTCTATCCTTTCCCCTAGCCCTCCCACTTCCTTCCCCTTTGCCCCTTTTCTTCCTTTTTCACATTACCTATTATACATTTAGTCCTTATTTACACTTTCAGTTTCTCACACTAGAGAAACTATTCAGTATTTACACATGTGTGTCCTATTTATTTCACTTAAGAGTATCGCCTCAATGTGCATCCCCTAGCTATAAATGTCTCTAATTTCTCATTTTTTATGGCTGAGTAGTACTCCATTTTATTTTTAAAAACACATTTTCTTTATCCAGTCTCCAGTTGATGGGCATTTGGACTGTTTCCAAGTTTTAGCTATCACAAACTGTGCTGCTATGAACATGGGCACACACGTATCACTGTAAATAGGGAAGGGTGGAGGGGGTGAAGGGAGGGCTAGGAATGGGGAAAAAATAAGAACCAAGATGCATTATGTAAAGGTACAATTCCCAATGAGAAATGTAATTGTGTTGTATACCTACAATGTACCAATAAAAGAATTTAATAAAGTGCAAAAAATATATACAGAGCCATACAGGAAGCAGGTGGATGTGATGTAGAAGAAGCTATAGTTTTAAAATTTTGTTTCTTGTTATTTTTGTTCTTTCTTTCCAGCAGTGCTGGGGCTGAACCCAGGGCTTCACACCTGCCGGACAAGTGCTCTACTCCTGAGCTCCACACCTGCCCCAAACCATGGGCCATAACTGGCCCTGGTCCAGGGACTGCTCCCTGCCCCCGTCAGGGGGTCCATGAAGCTCGTGGTGCTGGGATTGGGCTTTCAACCGCCGGGTGGACTCCGCCATGAGGGGAGACGAACTCACTCCCGCCCACGATTCCTCCCATTGGCCGGGGAGGCTGATCTCCCAGATCACGGTAGGTCCCCGTGGGCTACTGCTCCCTTAGGGAAGAAGAGGGAAGAGGGGGAAAGTGACCCAGAAGATGGGGCGCTGTCCAAACCACAAGGAGGACCAAGCCAGCCTGTGTCTCCACTGGGCTCCGCGGGCCAAGCTTTTGGGACACAGTGGGCAGGGGCGCTGGGGTGCAGCCCCTGGAGCTCTGCCTCCAAACACAGGGAAGGCAGCAGCGACCTTAGAGGCTAAAAGAGAGACAAGTCCCCACCTCTGTGCACCCCATTGCAGCTCCTCTTCAACCTTTTAGGGTTAGTCCCAGAGCCTCCGCAGCCTGGGAGGAGTCTCGCCTCTCTCTCCTCTTTCTCCTCTCTCTCTCCCCTGCACCAGCCTTGATTGTCCCTAACTGATGCCGGGGTCCACCCAGCAAGGCCACCCCTGGAGGCCGAGGAACGCTGCTACCCTATTTCAACCCATTTCCCAAGGGAGCTGTGATCAAACCCAAGTCTACTTGCCACGTGCCTCTTTTCTGAATTTTAAATTTTGATTTAATTTTAAAAGTTAGAGAAAAATTGCAAGAATACCACAAGGAAATTCCATGTTTCTGTTTTTCCCAGAGTCACCAATTAATAATTTGTCCCACTTGCATATTTTCTATCTCTTCCCACACACACACACTCACACATGACCCCAAAATGTGGTGAATATTTACATTTTTAAAAATTTATTACAGTAAGAGAGACATTGCCATGAATCCCCTTCAAAATCCTCCCCCTTCACATCAAAGACACTCATCCCATCACTCCTGGCACTTTCTGAAGCAGTTCTGGAAGTCCTCTTTCCTGAGTGTCTGCCTGCATGGGTGTGGCTGCCTCAATAACCCAAATCAATGCAAATCATCCACCTTTCATGGTGATTTTAATTTTAGGGAAGAGCCAGAAGTTACACAGCGTCAGATCCAGTGAATGAGGTGGATGAGGGAGCACTACGATGTTTTTATTTCACAGAAACTGCCATAAATGTTTTGAATCAATTCAAGACATTGAGGCAGCCATGAAAACATACATTTTTCTCTTTGTTACTTGAAAGTTAGAGCCACTGAATCATTTCCTCCCTAAATACTTTATTGTGCATGTCCTAAGACTACAGATATTCTCTTATATACTTAGAATGTAATGGTACAATAGAATGTGACACTGGAGATCAGGAAATTTAATGATAGGGATTGGCTGTAATACTATTATCTAGTCCACAGTCCATTTGCAAATTATGTCATTTGTGCCAATGATGTCCTTCATAGCCTTCGCTGCTCAGCTCCCTCAGCCCAGAATCCAACCCTGGACCTTGCTCTGTGATGAATCCTGACACATTTCAGTCCCCTTTCATTGGGAACACTTCCCCAACTGCCTGTCCGTGTCTTAACTTTCACGTCCTTGAAGAGTTCAGGACATGGGCTTTGTCCAGCAGTCTGCACCAGGGCTTCCCGGATGTGCCCGTATGATCAGTTGAGCTCCTCCATGTCTGGAGGGAACCCCCGGCAGTGACCCTGTGTCCCTCTTAGAGCTGTCAGGAGCCACACGCTCTGCCCTGACATTGCCCATGTGACTGTGACCATTGTTGAGCATGCATCTGCCAGGTTTCTATGTTACAAACTTGCTGTTTTAAGTTTGGAAATGAATTGTAGAAGACCCTTGGGACTGTGTGAATAGGCTGTTTCAAATACAGGTAATTTCTTACTAAGAGGATTATTCTTCTTTTCCAAAAGAGACAAAATTGGAGATGATCCTGACACCCGCTGCTCCTGATCTCTCTGGTGTTAATATAGTCACCACCCTGTCCAGGCTGCTGGCCACTTGGAGTCACTGCTTATCTCTGCTGGGTCCTCATAAGGTTCCTTGGTGGAGCAGACAGAAGAGGTTGATCTAAGGCTCAGCAAAAAGCTCAAAGGGACCCTTGGGATGGGACTCGGTCCTGTTGCCATTCTTCCCTTTCTGGTCACTGGAAGCAGCTGTCCCTTCCTGTCCCCTCCAGTTCCACTAAGCGTATCTCACCAGCAGGTTTCTATTGCTTTATTTACTTCTGAGGTCTGAGTGGTAGAAGACTGGCCTAATTGTTATTGACCCAAGTCATTTTTCTTGCTTAGGAAACGATTTAATAGTATTAGGAGCCGAACTCTGGTAAAATTGGAGTCAAAATCGTCTTGTCCGCAGACCTTGAAGAGTAATACAAGGTTAAGGTCTCTGCCTTTGAAAGCTATGCGAGTATTCACAGAGTTTGAAACCAGGACTTGCTTTCCTTTGCCGAGCGCCCATGTCACCACAACCTCAGTGAGGTCTATGAGTCATCCGTGAAGCACTGGGACAGGGTTGGGAGCTTTTGCTCATTCCACCCTAGAACAGGATCTCCACACATGGCACTGCACAGCATTCCCAGCTTGTGGGGTTCCCCTGTCTGCCGTGTGGTGCAGAACATAATGGAGACTTGGACTGACTGAATAAATGAAGGAATTACTGGGAGACGGGGCAGGAGGGCTACAAGTTAAAAGAAAAAATTAAAAAGGAGCTAGAGATACAACTCAGTGCAAAGGCCCTGGATTCAATCCATAGAATTGAAAAGAAAGAAGGAAGGAAGGAAGGAAGGAAGGAAGGAAGGAAGGAAGGAAATACGGAAGAAATTCAATGGTCCCAGTATTATAGACTAACCTTTGCTGCAGTCATTTTTTAATTAAAATATTTCAATCCAGGTTCAAAAGGAACATAGGCTGTCTATCTTTGGCTGTGGAGAATTATACAATTTTATTTGAAAAATATAAAAATAAATATATAGCTACCAATGCCACAGATTATCTTTATATTTTAGAATAGATTTTGTCATGAGATAATTGAACACTCACAAGAGGGTGCCAAGATGGCCCAGGGAGTTTGACATGAAGCTGGGCTCTCACCCTGATTTTCTTGGGAGCCACCTGGGGCTCAGCGCGGTGCTCCTCTGGGCATGTCTGGAGCTGTGAGCTTGGGTCTATGTCCTGCCTGGCACCGTCCTCTCTGACAGGGCTCCCTGCTTCCCACATCTCCCACCATGCTGCTTCTGCCTTGGAAAGAACACTCTGAAGCCATGAGCGAACGTAAATCTCCCCTTAAATGGTGGGCATCAGATACCTGGTCCAGCTCAAAAATGTGACTTACAGGGAGTCTTCTTGCATCATTCAAGCTGCCCTGTTGATAGCACTTGACAAAGTGTGATGCCCAAACCCTGAAGTGGACTTCGCTACAGCACCAGCAACTATAAAGATATGGTGTGTTGTCCAGTGATGCAGGATTCCTCGGATTTTGTGAGTGGCATATTTTGTTTGTAGTTCTGAGGAATTTTACCCCATGTATAGTTTTCTGCAACCGTCACTATAGTCAGAATCTAGACCTGTTCTGTCACCACAAAGAAACTCGTGCTATCACTTAGAATCACAGCTTCCTCTCCCAGACCAACTTTTGGCAACTTTCAAAGGGCCTCCGTAAGTTTGTCACTTTGAGAATCTTGGATGAATGGAATTGGCTTTGTCTTCCCTTGAGGCCCATACAGGGCTCTCTCTGTCTGTGCTGCTGGAAGCCTCCCGCCTCCTCCTCCTCCCTTCTTCATCTTCTACTTCCACTTCTTCTTTTCCTCCTCCTCCTTCCTCCTCGTCCTCTGTCTTCTTCCTCTTTGCACTATAAGAAGCTTCTCTTAATTGTAGTGGTTTTTTGCACATATTTAAGATGCACAACATGATGCTTTGGTTACATACGCACAGTGAAATGATTACTGCAGTTGAGCAAATTAATATCCATCATCTCACATAGCTTTCCTTGTGTGTGCAGTAAAATGCCTAAAATCTATGTTTTAAACAATGTCCAGTATGCAAACACAGCGCCATTAACTGCAGCCCTTCCACAGAGCATTAGATCCTGGAGCTTACCCTACAGAACTCTGCACCCTTTGACTCCCACCTGCCCCCCTCTCCCCATTGCCATTGTTCTACTGTTTCTGTGTAGTCTAGGTTTCTTTCTGCTTCAAGATTCCACAATGAGATTATGCATTTTTTTTCTTCCTATATCTGGCATAGTTCACTTCGAATAATGTCCTTTACATACATCCATGTAGCTGAAAGTGACAAGATCTCCCTTTTTAGGGTGAACAATACTCCATTACATACAATGCACACCCAAGCCCACACACATGCATACACACGTTCATCCCTCCATTGACAGATACCTCGGTTGCTTCCACCTGTCGGCTGTTGTAAATAAAGCTGCCAACTACATGGAGGCACAGGCACACTTACAAGATGGTAATTTCATTTTCTTTGGCCAGAAGATGGCCTGCTGGGGTTATGGTGGTTTTGTTTGTAACTTTTTGTTTTATTTTTTTCATAGATCTTTTTCTGGTCTCATGGTTTTAAATATCAACCCTATAACTTCCAAATCTGTATTTCCAGTTTCCTCAAAATCCCATCTTGGATACTCAGAAGCATGACTTCATTGAGGCTAAACACATTCCTCAAAATTTACCAGACTAAAACAATTTTCCCTCTACCTGAAAAAGACTGGAGAAAGCTCTGACCCTTTTCATCCAACACCCATAGCTTAGCAACACTGTGCTAAATTGCTCAGGAAAAATATCGAGGAGCTCTCTCTCCTTTATTTTTCTCATCAAGTGTATTAGTGATTCTATTGATTCCGCTACAATCAGCTGGAGTTCCAATGCATTTGTGGTCTTTGGGGAAAAGTGTGGAGCAGAGGTCAGGAGCCCGGGCTGCAGAGTCAGACTGCTTGGGCAATTTATTTATTTATTGTGGTTTGGAGGGGTTGAACACAGAGCTACACTCAGATCTTTTTAGGGTTTATTTTGAGTCGAGATCTTGCAAAGGCTGAGTTTGAACTTGGAATTTTCCTGCCTTAATCTCGAAGAGTGCTGGGATTAGAGGTGAGCGCAACACGCAAGTTTGTTTTGAGATGGGGTCTTGCTGTGCCGCTCAGTTTGGCGAGGAACCTGTGGGCTCCAGTGATCGTCCCACCTCTGCCTCCAGGGGCTGAGACTACAAGAGCCAGGCTGGCTTCGTGGGTTCGAGCTCTGCCTCTGCTCCTTGAAGTTAAACCTTGGTCCAGCTGCCTGAACTTTCCATACCTTGTTCTCCTCATTTGTAAAATGGGGGTAAAAATAACAACCTCCCTAATGGAGCTGTGAGAATGGAAATGAACATTTTAAAACAGGAAGATGTTAAGTACATATAAAGAGCCACCCCGAGTGATTTGATCACAAATGCTGCAGAGTGACGGCTGTGGGACAGGGGCTGCCGAAGACTCCAGCGATACAGCCACAGGCAGCCCCCAGATGATGCTAACGCTTGCAGAGCCTGACATGAGGAGTGTCGTCCGCTGATGGCGTCTACCTGTCACAGCATGGACCATTTCCGGTGTTCACATAGAGGCCTTTTCTTCCCCCAGGCTGAATGGGTCACCCTGGCTTGCTGTGGGTTCCTCCAACGGCCGGGCTGCAGGGCTCCTGCCGGCCACCCTTCCTGACTCCCCTTCCTCCTCCCTTGTCCTTTTACAACCATCAGCCCTGCACCTTGCTGGAAGGCCTGGCCCTTCTCCTCCTTCTCCTCCTCCTGCTACTCCTCTTCCTCCTCCCTCTCCCCTTTCTCCTTCTAAGGCACCCCCATCCTCACCCATTCACCTCTTACACACTGAAATCCATCTCAGCATCTGCTCCTTGGGGAACCAAACTGACTGGGGTCAAAAGAGACGACTAAAAAGAAGGGGGCGCATAGAAGTTGACTCGGGCACCCAGGTGTTCCCCAGGGACTTTCTAGCCAGAGAGCAGAGTCCAAGCCACGCGGACGTCAGGCAGAGGCCCTGAGAGGAGCTGAGAGGTCTGGAAAGACTTGGGCAAGGGGTGGATGGAGGGAGGAAAGGGCAGGAAGCAGTGGCGAGTGGATCCCTCAGGAACCCAAAGAGCAGATTCTCATTCATTGAGACGGGAAACTGTTGGAGTGTGATGAGTAGAAGACTGAGCTGATCTTGCTTAAAAATAAAGAAAGCAGGGTTAATTATTCCACCTGCCCTTTGGGGAGCCCAGCTAAAGTTGGCATGATTGACAGGATTCTGGGCGGACCCCAGTAGCCTGTCCCCAGGTATCCGCTTCCCGTATCGCTCCTCCCTTGAGGGTGGGTGGGTCCTGTGAGCTTGTCACCTCGACCTGACAGGGGGACCCTTTACAGAGAAGCAGCAGCTGGAACAGCCCACCTTGCCCAGAAGGTAGGCAGTGAGGTCACCACGGTGATCGCCTGGTCAGGAGCTATAGGAGGGCTTTAGTAACGAAGAGTAGTCCCTGGCCAGTGACCAGCAAGAGATAAGGACCTGACTCACACAAGCACACAGGATGGAAAGCAGCCAGCAGCCTGTGAGCTGCAGAGAGGGCTCTGAGCCTCAGCGAGGTCCAGAGCAGAAGGTCCAGCTAACCCAGCCTGGACTGCTGACCCATGAGACTGAGATAACAAGAGATTGTTCAATAACACATACTAAGCAAATAAACATAACAAGTACTAAATTGATGTTTTAAGGTTGTAGCAATTTACCTGTTAGGAGGTGATGCAGGGGTTCAAATGGAAGACGGTGGTGCTTTGGATTGGGGTAGAAATGCCACATAGCTCGGCTGTCGTAGCACCAGGATTCACACGTGGGTCAGACGTGGAGCGTGAGAGTGAGGTACCGAGGATGACTAAGGGACCCTGACTCGAGGGACTGAAACTTCAAGATGGTCAGTTGTGAACAGGAGGACTCCAGGGGGAGTGGGCTTGGAGTCTCTTGCCAGGTGGGCCCAGCAGGAATTGCAGATTCTGTTACACTGGGGCGTCCAGGAGGCAGCACAGCAGAAATGCCCAGAGGCGCCGTTGAATGCAGGGTTCGGGAGTCTCAGAGGGGCCCCGGATGTATAAGGGCGCGGTCACCAGCAGACACGTGACATTTAAAATTCTGAAGCTGAGTGAGGACATGGGGACTATAACTGTTAACTATACCCCTACCCAAGCCCCATCTCCCACCTGGTCACACCGATTTTCCAAATGGTCTCTTTGCTTCCCCTGTGCTCTACCTGCCCTGCACGCTGCTGCGGGAGGGATTGTTAAAGGTGAGCTGCAGAGCAGATGAGGCCCCGCTCTGTCTAAAGCCCTCCCACCTCGCTGAATCAACTAGCTTTGGTTTTATCGCAAACTACCTCAACCTTTAGTGATGTAAAATAGCACGCATTTATTTTCATTGTTCATTCTGGGGGTCTGTGGAATGGTTACTCTGGTCTCTGGCCACCGGTGAGCAGGGCTGGACTGTAGGATGCAGGCCTTGCTCTCCTGTCTCCCGGTGTCCAGCTGGACGGGGATGGTTCCGTTCCTCTCCTCATGGTCTCATCTTCCAGAAAGCTGCCCCAGGCATCTGGGGAGAGCCAGGCCCAGTGCACAGGAAGGAACCTGTCTGGCCGGCATGTCATACTTGCTAATGTCCCAAAGTCGTAGGGCCTGTCCAGTACAAGGGGGCAGAGAAACAGACCCCTCCCCTTGATGGAAATCACTGCAAGTGCATATGGCAAAGAGGAGGGGCATTATAATAACCCCGAAGACAACCTCGAAGCCTTACTCAGGCTTTCAAAGTTCTGCGTGACCTGACACCCATCCACTTCTTCAACTTCGTCCCAGTCTACCTTCACTCTCTTTAAATAGGCTTTAGTTTTCTGGAGCAGTTTCAGGTACACAGAAAGAAATGACAGAAGGTCCAGAGATTTCCCTTGTATCTTCTTCCCCCATGTACATAGCCTCCCGCATCATGAACACCCCCACCATCTCCCCACCGCCCCCAGTACTGGGAATTGAATTTAGGACCTTATGGTTGTGAGGCAGGCACAGTGCCACTGAGCTAAATCTCCAGCCCATCTCCTCTTTTTTAGACCCAACTTTTGAGCCAAAATGTTCTTCTTTCCACAATGTAATTTAACAACTTGTTCTTGGTTCCAAGAGTCTGCTACTCTGTCATCTGGAATGTACCCCACCCCCAGATTTGTTGAGGTATAAATGACAAAATTGTGTAGATTTAAGGTGTACGTTGAATATGCTATGTTATGACCTGGTATACAAGTTGTATTGTGAAATGATTTCCACAACCAATCTACTTAACACATGCCTCAACTCAGTTATATGTCTCTGTGTGTGTGTTCAGAATATTGGAAATCTATTCTTTTAGCAAACTTCAGTATACAACATATTATAAACTACAGTCACTGTAGCTTAGCCTCAGGTCAGTCCCCGATCTTGGCACGACAGACCCTCTTCTTAATCGAACCGTCGAGGGCTCTTATTAAATGTTTTGTTCTGAAAGAGACCTCCCTAATTCCGATCACTATCATCTTCTCAGGGTGAATTCTCACATCACTCATTACCACCTGATCTTTTTCTCTTTTGTTTTCTTGCTCGTATGCAGATTTCCCTTCAAAAGAATGAGGAGACTTGTAGAGTAGAGCACCCCGGAGAGGAGAGACTTAACTTTATTCACTCCCGGGATGGAACCTTGCAGACAGTGGCTATTTAAACAACAATCGTGAAAGAAAATTCTCAAATGCCAGGTGGAGTGTGTTTTCCTGTTACAGAAACTTGAAAGTTGGCCACCATCCAATGAAGTTTAACAATCCAGTTAAAGTTTATAAGAAATCTGACTAAATAAAAATGATAACAAAGTGAGAATTTTTTTTAAAATAGGAAAACTTGTGTTTTAGACACCCAGGTAAAAACTAGTCTTTTTAAAAGATTTACAATGTCAAATTTCTTTTCAAAGGACTTCTGTCTTGGGCGTGTGACTCAGATGTACCCCCCAAAAAGTGGCAGATCTCAGGGCTAGCAGCGCGTGGGCTGCTCATTCTGAACCTCTCTATCCTGAGTACAAACAAGTACTAGGCAAATGACCTTTCACAGAAAGGACCGTCTCCCAGGTTTACTTCCTATCCTTTCTGACACGTTTGCCATTCGCGAATACGTTTTATTTCTCAAGTGACCAGCTGTTATGGGTTGAATGTCTGTGTTCCCCAAAACACGTGCATGAGGCCCATGTGTTCATGAAGGTGAGAAGAGATGGGGTGAACAGGGTCAAACGGGGCCACAAGGGTGGAGCCCTGGTTATAGGATTAGTGCCCTTACAGAGAAGAGGAAGAAGTGCCAGGACTTGTTCTCTCTTCCATGCGAGGAGGCAGCAGGGAGCCCAGGACGAGGTCCCCACCAGCACGCAACAAAGGCGGCACCCTGACTTCAGACTTGCTTGAGTTACCTAATATGTGGTATTTTATTATGGCAGGTGGAGCAAAGACCCCTCTTTTCCTTATTTTCTCGGTGAGTCCATACCTGGCTCAGTCAGCTCAGCAGTCCTGCTTTCCAGCCGTCTGCTTTGCATGTCCGGATCAGTCCCCTCGCGTCAGACTCCTTTGGGAAGAGCTCCAGGAGATGGAGTGGGAGAGAGGCGGTGCGGGTCGGGGCAAGAGCAATATCCCTGGGGCCCTGCAACGCTGGAAGCGGCCCCTGAGCAGTCCGGGTGCAGCGAGCACGCTGTTTGCTGCCTGTTTCCGTTTTCTGCCGGCAGGGGAAGCCCTCACGTCCAGGTCTCTCACATCCAAGTGGGCTTGCAGGGCTCGTTCTGTCTAGCGATAGCTTTGTGCCAATAATCCCCACCACCTCTCGGTCTGGCGCCAGGCTGGGTGTAACCGAAAAGGGAGGAGCTCGACACAGTGGACGATCGGAGCTCCCTGAGGAGCGTCCACCCAGGCAGACAGACAGACAGACAGACAAACGCAGGCCGGGGCGAGAGCCGGGCGCAGGCGACTCCCGCCTCTCCCTGGACGGAGACCACGCAGGACGCCTTCCTGCGAGGTGGGGGAGCGTGGGGACCCCGGCTGTAGGAGCATTCGCACTCACAACCTGGGGAGGAGCGTCCCCCCTAGAGCCAGGCAGAGCTCCGGGAAACCCCTCTGCTCTCTGGCAGGAGGAGGGACCGGGCCGTGGAGAGGACCCCAGCTCTCTCCTGTCATGTCTCCTCCTCCTCGAACCCTGCCTGCAGGCAGCCGGGTTGAAGGAGCCAGCATCGCTCTGCTCCAGTTGAGTCGCCCCGGAGGCGGAGCTGGGCTCCAGCCACCTGGGCTCCGTGGCACCCCAAGCCCTTGTTGGGGCGAGAGAGGTCTGTCAATCCTGTGGACACTGTGTCCCGCGCCCAGCGTTCCCTCAGCCTCTCTTGCTTTGCTGCCCAGGGCTTAGTCTAAAGCACTTGCTTTGCCCTAGTGACCTAAGGACTTCATAGGCCCGGCTCCCCAAGGTTCTGCACCTCCCGAGCGGACCAGGCCTCTAACCATGGGCCTTCGGGGATGCTCTTCCAACCACCGAACCGCCTCCTCTGCAATGCGGCCTGGCTTCCCTCCCACGGCAAGGCCTCGTCATACCCTGGGCCCAGCTAAATCTCCTGGCCTCCCATGCCTCCTCAAAACCTTTGTCGTGGTGTCTTCTCTTACTCTTTGAATCCTGCTGAGTTTATGCTTTTAACTTCCCAGGGCCACGGCTGTGGGTTAGGAAGGATGGGGAGGGAGCTTGTGTTTTCAGGTTGTTCTTCCCAGTAAATTCCTCCTCCACCGCAGTTCCAGGGCCACTTCCTTGGGAAACTTCCCAGACTTTCCCATCAGAATGGTCCAGTTGTGCCTTCTTGTAACATCCTACAGGAGTCTGTATGAATCCCAGCCTCACAATTTGTAACT
This sequence comes from Heterocephalus glaber, assembly GCF_053883595.1. NCBI lineage: Eukaryota > Metazoa > Chordata > Mammalia > Rodentia > Bathyergidae > Heterocephalus > Heterocephalus glaber. The sequence goes on along the minus strand of NW_028258187.1, from coordinate 5,287,326 downwards.
CCATCCTAATTAGCTGGTTTTCCTCTCTCCCACTAGAATCGCAAGTCCATGAGTCCAGGCCCGCATTTTTTTCTGTAAGTCCCTGTACAGGAAGGGGCTGACAGGTGGACCATCCCAGTCCAGTGTGGCCTAAATAGATCCAGTCCCGTCTGCATAGAGTCAACCATGTACTCTTTCTGCACTTTCTTCTTAAAGACTCAGCTTTGAGCTGATTCAGAATTATGTCACTGAGGACCAGTTCTCAGGTACAGGAGCGTCCTGCAGACACACATCCGAGCTGGTCTAGGGAATGGAGACAACAGAAGAGAAAGCAGAAGAGCACAGAGCCAGACTTCATTCAGTTTGCTCCAGGCTCAGATAAATTCACTGCCTGACTTCCAGTGTCTTCTGATAGAACTTCCCACGAAGGCAGAATTGCCCACCAAGTCCCTGGCTCCTGGGGTCCTGATGCTCTGGTGCCTGTGGAGAAGGATTCTCCCCCATGCCCCGGGGCCCTGATCCTGCCTGGAGACAGGCTTTGGACACCGTCTCTACCCACAGCTCAGCGGCCTCAAGGAACAACTTGCCCCAACCCTGGGTCATGAGGCAAAATAATGCATCAGAAGGGAGTCTGCAAAGTCCTGTTTAAATGTAGCTTCTTGACTGAGAAACAAAAACAAATGATTGCAATATCTGGGGAATTTAGGGAGAGACCAAAGATTACTCGGTTTAAAGAAACAGGAAAACCCACAAAGGGACTGAGGAGCCCCGCCCTTTCCTCGAAGGTCCTTCATTTGACATCCATCTTCACACTGCCCCTGACTTTAAAACTAGCACCTGTATGACGTGTGATGCAACATTTATAAACGAAGGCAGCCAACCTCTTTTAAGTGAGATTCTTTAAATCTCCATTTCTGACAGTCCTACTATTTGCACAGTAACTGTAATAGGCGTATATTTTGGAAAATAGTGAATAAAAACTGACAAGCTATCTGGGGAATCTGAATGTATAATTGATAGGGGCATAAATTAATACGATTAGGCCTTTATTGGGTGCAGTGGCTGCCAAGCCTACAAAAGGAGCCTGGAATGAATCACAGCCGCGGACTTGGCGCCGATAGACATCAATATGTAATGTGGATTATCTCAAGCTTTCTCATGTGGTCTGCTCACGACAGCACTGAGCTTAATTGAAATTTTTATCTTTTTGTTGCATACAGAGAGTTTTGGCTGGTCACTTCCTTTGGAAAGATGAGCAAGCCAGGTGATAAAACAATCAAGGTTTCAGTGAAGGTCTTAATAAAATCTTTTATGAAGTTTTGAGAAATTACTGCTTTGTAAAGACGATTTGGAGAACCTGACTTCTAGAAATTCCTCTGCACTGTGATTTTCTGCATATTTATTAGGCATGTTCAAACCCAAATAAGGGAGACAGAAGAGTCAGTCACTTTGGTGGAAACTGTTATTTCTTCGTAAAATCACTGCCAATAGTTCAGCCTTTTTTTGACAGAGGGTAAAACCAAGTCCTAATGATTACGGTAAAATGCATCTTTGCAGAATAATATCTATACCTGCATAAATAGCAAAATTAATTTTCTTTAGTTCTAACCAATAAACACATATGCTTCAGTGAGACGCTAATCATCCCTGTTTAATGGTACTCTTTATATACAGTTTTCCACCATATGTTTGAGACTGTAATTCTGTAGCCAAAAACAGGAGGCTGAAATTGTATTTATCCAATGACATGCTACAGCTCAGAGACAGAAGCCCTTACATCTGTAATTTTTCAGAACTTCATCATTTTATAGCATATGAAATATTAGTCACATTTTACATCTACCCTTGGCTGCGATAAGGTTAAGATGGAGAAAGGAGCTCAATATGATTTTGGGAACATTTGTGTATTGCAACCAGAAAGGTCAGTATGTTTTATGTACTTTGTGATAAAAGTGAGTGTTGATATCTAGGGACAGGACCATGAAAACTAATGGTGCACTGGAACTTTCTTGGTGACCTCATGAAGCAATTTATGATCCTTTTATCACCCCTCATATGACGTTGTCATAAAAATGATCTTTTAATTAAATGTAACAGGGAAGCTCTGTACCCTCACTGGGGTGTTTCTGGTCCTGGTGAGTTAACATTTTTAATGGCATGCCTCCAGCAGGAAGCAACATTTTTAAAAGTGTCCTAAAACACTTTCAGAGCTATGATATGTGGCTATATCTACCCAAGAGACTGAAGAGCCCAAAGAAGGCAGCTGAAATGATTCTTCCTGCAGGAAGCCAATACAGTATCATGGACCCGTCACTTTCTAAGCTCCTCCTCTGTGCTAGACCTTCTGCCAAGGCTTCACCATAACTTCTACCTCATTTCGTGTGGTCCTTGTTCTCGGAAGCACTGAGCTGTACCTCTGGCTGTGCCACTGTTTGGGTAGATAATCTGGGGCACTTAATCCCCACTTCGATTTTCTCTACTGAAAATGGGACAGGAGAGAAAAGAATTAGAGCAGATGATCTCTAAATTCAGGTTTAAATTTTTGTAGAAATAAAATGAAGATCGGTGTTCTCCCTGTTCTGTGTCAACAGGCCAAGGATTAAAATCGGGCTGGAAGCCACTCCATAGTGGCTTTCCCGCAGCCTTGGAATGGGAATGTCAGCAGCACAATACATTCAGCACAGTTTCATTATTCTTCCTGCAAAAGGATGCTGATAAATGATCTCAGATGCTTTTCAGACCAGCCCACTTTCCACTCTTGCTGTTCTGAGTGCCTCTGATGTCTCGATTGGACTGTGTGACAGTTTCTTCCATGGTCTCTGTGTTTCCTAGAACACCCTGCATTCTGGGCTGCTGGAATTATGGTCCTTGACCTATGCTGACCCTTCAGTGTCCCCTTACAATTGTACTCTTTGAAAAAAGTCCAAATTCCTTTATTGGTGTGTAGCTCCTTAGGGTTCAGCCGATGCCTATTTTCCAGACTCAGGTGCTGACACTTTTCCTCTTAATCCCAGAGTCCCAGCCAAGTTACACCATCTGCAGGTCTCCTCCTGTGGTTTCCCCAGCTGGATGCCCTGTATGAGTCCATCAGGGTCAACTGAAATCTCACCCTGGAGCCCAGTTACCCAGGCTGTGGGGCTGGAATCCAGACTCCACCACTGACAGGAGAGGCAGCCTTGAAATACTGCAGCTTCTAACCATCAGACCCCTCCACAGAAGGATGGAGTGACAAGTTTACCGCCGTGGTGCGGAAGATGCAGAATTAAAGAGAGAACATACAGGAAGTTCATAGTGTGCTGTCTGCTGCTTAGTGAGGACTCAACGTACGGGGCGTTGCAATGTTACCAGTATGAAGTTCAAGTGGTCCTTTCGGGTCTCCCCAAGTCCAGGTGAGCTGTACCATCCGTGTCCCAGACCCATGCTTGCTGTGAACACTGGAATGTCTGTCGCTTCTGCCAACTTCTGTGCAGCCAGCTTCTCACATAAAAGATCCGGGACCTGTCTTTCAGTGAATTAGTAAGTAAATAGAATCCTTCTGAGGCTCTTGTAAATGTAGAATAAGGTACATTTTTTTCACACCCATTTCAACTCAGGAAGGATTCCTTATGAGAGTTTGTAGCACCTTATCAATCTCACTTTTATTGGAAAGTGGGCTTTAATATTTTCCCCTAGAATATGTGAAGGACAGCTAAGGAGGCCCACTGATATGCATGGTCCTATAAAATTCTGTTGTTTAGAGCAAGTTTTAGCAAAGGAACCTGGTATCTTGGTACTGGAAGTGAGGGTGTGATTTTGTTTATATTTAGTGCATTCCTCGAATCTCCATTACTATATTCTGCTAAGCACCACTGTTTGTTTAGCTGTCATGGCTTCTTTCTATCAGGTAGTATCGAGTTCATCCAGGGGGTTGAGATTGGGAGAAAGAGGTAAAGGGAAACTTTACAATCACAGTAGTTACCGTTAAAGGGCATCTAGGTCTCCATCTGGGGACAGAGGTCCACACTGTGGGAAAGGAACCCCGAGAGAAGGAAGCTCCCTTTAAAATGCGTATCTCCTGATGCCCCACTTGGGTCACGTGACATCTCTGTGAATCAAACATTGCAGCTAAGGGAGTGAAATACTCTGGCTGGGTCTGGGCAATGGAGCCACTTCTGGAACCCAGAGGAAGGGAAAGTCCACGCCAAGCCTACATTGCTCATTATTAAGTTACCTGGGCAATTATTAATGTTTATCCCCTCCCCATTCTGTTATACAAGTGATAGAGCCTGGTATTCTGTTGAGACTCCTGGACTTTGTGGATAAGATTTCCTAACGGCAGCTTTGGGGGAACTGCAGTCAGCTCAGGGTTTGGATGGTCTCTACCCTTGTCTGGATGTGACAAGATCAGGAAAATGCTATGAGCTTGCGGAGAGCTCGTGTTGCCAGGGCCTCTCCTGGGTCTCTGCATGTGGCTGGGGAGTCACCTGAATGCAAGTCTCACATGGCCATAAGCAGCTGTGCTGACCGTCTCTCTCCAGCACAAGGGGTCAAATGATCTCAGAAGCAAAACTGCAATCTTATAGCATTACAAAGTTAGCTTGCTGAGGGATAACTTAACTAAAATGGAATCCACTCATTTGAGGTGTCAGGTGCACAAATTTTAATCTTTAACAATCACTGAGGTCTTGACCAAGGTATTGAGTGTTTCCCACAAATTCCCCGTGCTCTCTTAGTCCCACCCCCCACACCCAGCTGCCTCTGATCCACCTTCTCCAACTGTAGTTTTACCTATTTGAGAAACTGAAGTAAGAGAAAACATATCATCTTGTATAGATGATTTCTTCCACTTAGCACTGTGCCTCTGGGATTCTAACATGTTGTGTGTATTTGTAGTTCGTATCTTCTTACCGCTGAGTAGCCTTGTATTGTATGGCTATAGCATGGCTGGTTTATGTGTTCATAGTCATGACAGTCATTGCAATTATTATCAGCTTTTAGCTATTTTGAATAAGGCTGCTAAGAGCATTTAGGTACTACCTTTTGTGTAAGGCACGTTTTCATTTCTCCTGGGTAATATCTAGAAGTGGAATTATTGAATTATAAGGTAAATGTATACTTTGTATGAAACCACCAAACTTTTTGCAATATGTTTGTCACATTTTACACTGTATCAGTGACATATAAGATACCTGCTACATATCTTTGCCAAGACTTAGTGTTATCAGAATTTAAATTTCAGCCATTCTAGAGGATGTGTGTTAGAATTTCATTGTAGTTGCCTAAGGAAACCATTCCTTATAATTAACAATGTAAGCATATTTTATTGGCTTATTGAATATTTCTACACCTTCTTCAGTGAGACGTCTGTTCAAATCTCTTGCCCATTTTAAAATCAGGTTGTCTGGATGAGTTCTTTGTCTGCTCCCACAGCAGTTTCTTCACTTGATGAAGGAGATGAGGGTGTAAGCTGTTAGTTCCAAGGCGAAGAAACAGAAAGCTGACAGAATGCCACTAGTTCTCTGTTGGATGAAAAATGTGTTTTGCTTCTTTCCCCATTTTACTCCACAGAGAGGCATTTCTCCTAGAGCTGCCTTCCACCTCTTCCTTCACCGTCCCCAGTGGAGTGGGATGAGGAGGCTCCCGGCTGAGCCCGCCTGGCAGTGTGAGTATCCTCAGTGCTCCCCTCTGTAAGAAAACCCTAGCCTGGGACTTTCCACCACTGCCTGCCTGCAGGCTTCATTCAATTCAGAATGTTCTAACAAGCCCATTGGGCCTTACGCCAACTCTTGTCAAAATGTCAGCTTTTCCAGTGGTCGCCATGGGAGGGACATTCCCTTTACTGTTGTGATATAATGGTACACAATTAGGGGCCTGAATGTCCTGTTATCATCCCAGGTCCTGACCACACTTCAAGGAACAGTGAGTGGGCAGACCAGAAAAGGGAACCCAAGGGCAGATTAGAATTCTGTCCACCCCAGTACCAAATACTGTACCACTAGTCTGAGGAACTGTCTGTACCCAACACGAAAGGACACCTGGGAAGGCTCTGGTCTTCCAGGGGCATAGGCACATGCTAGAAAATTAAAGAAGGCGAATGCCTTAATGATGCCCAGGTGATACAGAAACTACCTCAGCTATGATTTCAGAAATAACCAAACATTTGGATAAGAAGACAATAACAAGAAAACTTTTAGAACTTAATTTTCCAATTTAACTAATATATCTTATTTGCATCCAGATAGCCATTAGCTACTTCTGTAATATTTTTCCCTTTTTGCCAATATTTCTAATATCCATTTGCTTGCTTGCTCTACCATTTATGTATGTGTGTAATTCTATTCCTCTTTTGAGTTTCACAGAAATCTTGTATGAGACATCTGCTCCAAACAATTCAAGATGGAGAATTTCTGAGGGCCTATGAGTTCAATGCAGTTTGGCACATTTCTAGGAAACAGATTATAGAACACTACTAAGTCCAAACTGCAAGCCCAGTGTCTTCCACACTAATGTTGCCCAGCCTTCCCAACATGGGCTTGCTGGCCAGTGCTCCCCAGGGCTGTCCCTCAAGCAGGTTACCTTCCAGGGCTGGCAGCTCTGTTGATTCCACCCCAGACATTCTTTGGTGACAACCATGCCTCCTAGTTGCCTCAGAGCCTTCTCAGTTTATACCTGTGCTGCTGTAATAATTCATTGAGCACCTTCTACTCTCAAAAGTTTTCCTGTTTAGAAAATACGTTACGTGGTCATTCTATGATGCACTCTAGAATATGTTCCAAATTAAAACAGAACTTCAGACACACACACACACACACACACACACACACCAATTTATTAAACTCCTCCCCAGTTTGTAGGCAAAAGTTCAATTTTTAACAGACTTGACTTTGTGCTTGGTATATTCCATTATGCATTCTGTGGAATTTATTCATAAAGTTATTATTAGGGTTTTTGTTATTTAAAAATTTGACTTTACCAACAAGTATTTCAGTCAATCCAAACTAAGATAACCAAGTAACATATCTGAACCCAAGGAATATATTAATTATATACACTAATGGAGACCTCTCAAGTTGATGGCATTTTGTAGGACCAGAAATGCTGTGCCATGAGCTGGGATTCCAAAGACAATTGGGGATCCTAATAGGGTTGAGAAATATGGAGCAGGTAGGTCCGAGTAGGGGACCTAGGTCAACATAAACTGTGGATCCAAAGCTGAGACAATGGTAGATAAGAAACAACATTTTTAAAGCTATCTGCTTAAAGTGTCTCCCAGTATGAAAAGTCACAACAGCTGAAATATAACATTGGGTGAAGAATCATATCTTGGAAATCAAGTGAAATTTAATAGTTAAAACATTTTTTAATTTAACCAATTATTTCCCTTCTCACCCTGGGAGAAGAAAACTCCAGATTGTTGTAGAACTGATGTTTGCTAGGGAAGAAAGCAAGATAGCAACAAAGTTTGAAGTATAGGGCCATGGAGTAGACATTGTTTTACCAGAGAAAGTGACAGGGAGTAGAATGACTTTACTTATTAAATATATTTTAACAAATATTTGAGTACTTGTTAGGTTCTAGACATTGTGCTGAGGGTTGGATTTAAAATGGGGAGGGAATAAACCCTACAACAATGACAACAAAAAGATAAGATCATTGCTCTTAAGTAGTTTATAGTCTAGTCCTTTAATTTTAAGTTTCATTCTGTTCCTATGTTCATATTTCAAATATGACAGCATTGCTTGAATACGCTTGATACAGTTCTTATAATTTACACATCCAATTAATTATCCAGCAGTATTTTTTGGAAATGGATATGTTTTGGTCACTGTTCTTGATTCTGGAACTAATGCTTGAGAATCTCTCATTGTAAACTAAAGCACTAAAATGGTATTTTAAGCGCATTCTAAATATAAGCACAATGTTATATTATTTGGTGGAAATTTTCATTTTCAAGAGCCTTTTCCCCCCCAACAAGCCCCAGACAATTACACATTCATTGCTTTCCTTAAGTGCTATCCATTACATAGCCTTCACATAGTATTTCAACATGAGGTTAATTGCAACTAAAGAAAAGTTTATGATTAGTGCAGACAGGTATTTTTCTTCATTGTCTAATACCATAAATCCATTAAATTCCTATCCATCTTGTCATCCTCTCCTTGAAGACTTGGTTATATGACCTGCAATAGGAGTTCAGTTTCGTGATTCTAATTGTGATTGGCAGAGAGCTTTCAGAGTTGCAATAAATTCTGTCACAGGCAGAGAGGGATTTTGTACTACCTCAATTCCACTGTGAGATCTAAATTTTTAACTGTCTTATTCCTGGTGAATAGTCTCGTTTGGAATAAAGAACCATAGCAGTAAATGTATAATTGTCCAGAGTTTTTTGCGAGGAGGGAGCCCCTGAAAATGAACATTTTTACCAAGTTACCAAGTAACATAACATCGTATTTAGTAACATAACATTATATTTAGAATGTGCTTAAAATGCCACTTTAGAGCTATAGCTTACAATGAGCAATTTTAAGGACTGATCCCAAAAGTAAGGACAGTGACCAAAATAAGTGTTTCTGAAAAAAGTATTGCTAATGACTGAGTGGACCTGTAAACCATAAGAACAGTTTCATGCATATTCAGTTCTTCTGACTTATTCTTCTAGCTTTGATAATTGCACTAATTTACATTGGAGGATGAGCTTTGGATTAGCTCACAGATATTTTCTTTGCCAGTGATGCATAACATTTTCTTTGACTTCACATTCTGGAGTTGTTCTGTATCTTTCAGTTGTTTCCCAGGTTGTTTTCATAGCCTATAGATAATCCTGGGCTATCAGAGAGGTGGCAGGGCTCTTGTCCGTGAAAGTAGACAAGACATTTTTCTTTCCTCTGGTTTTTTCTTTCTGGAAAAAAAAATTTCAGGGACTCTCTGGTGTGTCACCATGTCACCATTAAGTGTGTGCTGTACCTGTGCATGTATAAACAAGTAGCCCATGTGCCCATGATACATGGATTCCTCCTTGAAATTTCACTTGTTGACATGCTAGAAAAATTGGGTACGTAAATTACTTCTGCCCCCAGGCACTTTAACTTGAGCGGCCAGCACTTACTCAGCTGGCCACACAGACCTCCCTGCCCTTGGCAGAGTTACAGGGGTAATATTTTTTAACATGGATGAACAGCTCTTGGAAATTTCTGCGATGTATTAAGCATGAACAAGGCTTTCTTCAACATCGAGCTTGCATGTCTTCTCTGCACATTTATTTCTCTACAACAAACATGTTTATTGGGGCCATTATGAGAAAAATCTCCCTCTCCGTAAATGTTTGTCTTCCCCTTTGTCTCTTTTATAGGATCGTGGGGAAATGATGGAAAGTCTTGGTGGGTACTTCTGTATATGTGTGTTTATGGTCTTTTTCTGAGAATCCCCTTCAGTGAGCTGTCACTGTAGTCTTTTTAAAAAAGCCAGACACTAGGGTTTGCTAGTTTACTTTGGAGTGAGAAATGGGCTAAGTGAAAAAACAAATTATAGGCAAGATTTACAAAGTAAATGAAAAGTGGAATATTTTCTGCACCAGTATTTGCAAAGGATTTCTCCATTTACCACACCATTGGTGTCGCTGGAGTGTACCTAGTGCTAGCAGCTAGTGTTTTAACTGATCATTTTCCAGCCAGAGAGCTAATAAAAGCAGTTTAAGTTGTGGGATTCACATAAATGAATGCTCAGATAATAGATTTTCAGAAGTGTTATGGTTGTAGATTGTGATTGTTAATCTCCGTTGTCAACTTGATTGGCTTGAGAAAGGTCTAGGAGATCAGTGAAAGCTTGCTTCTGAGCATGTCTAGATGTGTCACAGGAATATAACCTTGGGGACTATATTTGGTCTCTGCTGCCTTTGTCTTGGGGCTTTAACCCACTCTCTGGTCCCGAGTCGCCATGAGTTGAGCATCTTTCCTCTACCACACCCTTCTGCTATGATGCTTCTTAGACCCAGCTAACCATGGACTGAAACCACATACCAAAGCAAATCTTTTCTCATTTAAGTCGTATGTGTTGGGAATTTTGTCCCAGGAATGGAAAGCTGACTATTATGTAGACACAGCCAATAAAAAAGTAATAGAATTTTCTGACAACTACCAAAACTATTATCTATGTCATACAAGACAATTTTGCTCAGATGGCTGATGTGTCTTGATTCTTAATTAAACTAAAATTCAGCGTACATCTAAATCCTGTTTGTGCAAAGAGCTACCATTTAAGGTCTCTGGAATCTAGAGTGGCAATTGGACAACAGAGGTTGACTTTTCTACTGCATCCTTGGAGAGAGAATGGAAAAGCGTATTAACACACTTACTCCAGCAATCACAGCTTCCTCTGCCACAGAGCCCCATGACCACGGAGGGGCAGCCAGGGAGTGAAGCAGGGAATATGCATCACTGCAGTGTTCCTCAATCACACCTCACACAATTCTTCACTAGTCCTTGGGGTGTTGGGCAGGAGGGGTCAGAGGATGAAAATACATCATCATGGTTATGGCTAAAAAGGTGAGTTTGGAAATACTTCTCCTTCAATACTCATATTCACAACCACATTCGTCAGGTTAGTTTCAGGGACAATCTGAGTGTGCTGTTTGGGAGCCTTTTCACAGAAAGGCAATGATCTGACTACTAAGGCTCCCATTGGCCACCAGAAAGACCCAAGGACCCTCTTCTGCCTTCAAAGCAAGAGAGAGGGGAAATAGGGTCAGAGGTCAGTCCTGGGCCCCGGTTACTGCTGCTGTTTCCTGGGTAGGCCTGTTTCCAGGGAAATTTAGAAGGATCTATGTTTATTTCTTCACCATCACGTATCATTACACTGTTGTATTGAAGACACAAAATCAGAACCTAAGCCTAAAGTTTCTCTGTTGTAATATATTTGAAAACATCTTGAACTTGACCATATACCCCTGTGTTCACTGTTTTCCAGGACCACCTGTCACATCCAAAGTCATTTGGGTTGAACATTTATCTACAAATGTATTTTACTTATCTTTTAAAACATTTTTCTACAATTGAGGTAAAATTTTTACATGTGAAATCTTCAGTTTACACAACTCAATGACATGGAACAAATGTGTGCGCTGGTATAACCGACAGTGTAATCAAAATAGAACATTTTACCAACCCAGAAAGTTTCCTTAGGCCCCCTTCCAATTTCTTACCCACCACCAGCGCATTACTTTAATTTCTATTACCACAGATTACTTTTGCCTGATCTTGAACTTCAGGTGAATGTAATTAAACAGTACTTCTCTTGCATCTGCTTTTATTTTATTCAACACGTGTTAGAGATTTATCTACACTGTTGAGTCTACCAGTAGTTTATACTTTCTTATAGCTTATTAGTATTACACTATATAAATATAATACAATTTACTTATTCTCCTATTGAAATAATTTTGATTTCTTTACAGTGTTTGTCTATTTCAAAGGAAGTCAAATAAGTACATTCTTGTAGAAGCCTTTTTGTGGACTTACCTTTACATGTATCCTTATTGTTTATTAATGAGTAGAAATTCTGGGTGATAAGATAGGTAAACATTTAATTTGTAAGAAGCCAGCAGTTTTCTGAAGTAATTGTATCAGTAGTTCTGGTTTTCCACATCCTTGCCAGTACAGTATATGATGTCTTCAATCTTTTTTATTTGAACTAATTCTGTGAATGTAAAGTGATAGGCCATTGTGATTTCTATTTTGGATTTCCCTAATAACTTCTGTGTACTTACTAGCCATTCATGTACATTTTTTGGTAAAGCATCTGTTCAAAATTTTGGTATACATTTTTATTGGATACTTATCTTTTTCTAGTTGATTTGTAGGATTTTTATCCACTAGATATGTTTTTTTTGACCCGTGTGTAATGCAAATATTTTCTTTCTGTGGTTTGCTTTTTTATTTTTCTAAGATGTCTGTTGAATCAGACTTTTAATGTTGATAAAAATACTATGACAACTTTTCATAGTTAATACTTTTATATTCTAAGAAGTATTGTTCATTCCAACATTAAAACCTTATTGTGTTTTCTCCTGGAAGGTTCACAACTATAGCTTTTAATTTTGGGTATACAATTCACTGCACATTAATGTCAATGTATAGTTGCAAGGAAGAATTGAAGTTCATTTATTTCCTCACTTTTTTTTTCAATTTTTCCATCACCATGTATTGAAAAAAGGTTTTTTCTCCACTTTGGATAGTTCTAACATGCTTGTTGAAAATATGTGTTGGTACGTTTTTAAACTTCATTATGTTCCAATGATCTATTTATTCTTATTTATAATAATAACACACTGTCGTAATTACTGTTTGCAGTAAATTTTGAAGTCACGTAGAATGAGCTTTCTAACACAGTTCTTTTGCAAGTTTATATTGGCCACTACAAGTCCTTTGAATTACCATATAGCTTTAAGAAGTAACTTATCAATTTTTGCTAAAAAAGAAAAATGTGTGCTGGGATTTTGAATGGTATTGTGGTGAGTCCTTAGACGAATTTGCAAAGAAATGATATCTTAACAATATCGACTCTTCCTAGCCAGGGATGTAGCTCAGTGGCACTGTGCCTGCCTGGTAAGCATAAGGTCCTGAGTTCGATTCCCGGTACCACAAAACAAAACAAACAATATCGACTCTTCCAAATGATTGAAATTTTATCTATCTCCATTTAGTAAGGCCTTCCTTAAGTTCTATTAGTTATATTTGTAGCTTCACCTGGAGAAGCATTACACATCTGTTAGAGGTTTATTTCTAAATACTTAATATTTTCTGATGCTATTGTAAATAGAAACTAGTTTATTGTTAGTGTGCAAAAATTTGACTTTTATATATTAATCTTATATAGTACAGCATTGCTGAGTTCATTTAACAAAACAGGGTTTTTAGCAGATTATTAGAACTTTCACAGACAGGGTTATATTTTAGACAAATAAAAACTGTTTTGTGTCTTCCTTTTTGTCTCTCTGTTCTTTATCTTTTCTTGCTTTATTACTTTATATTATCATGATATAACATTCTTGGCCAAAAGGCTTTCATAGATCCCTTTTATCAGACTGAGAAAACTCCCTTCTAAGATTCACTTAGGTTTTTGCTTTTTAAAAATCATGAGACATGTTTGTTGAATACTTTTTCTGGATCTACTGAAATGGCCACATGCATCATAAATCGTATGTTAATGTGGCAAATTACACCAATTTTCAAATAATAAGCCAATTTTGCATTACTCTAAAAAATTCCAATTGGTTGTGATGCCTACTTTTAAAAATGGGATTCAACTTACTAATCATACTTGAAGGATTTTTAGGTCTGTACTCTGATGGATATAAGACTGTCATTCTGTTGTTAGGAGTTTGCCAAATGTGAAGCTAGGCAATGGTTGTGGAGAGCGAAAGGTTGAAATAACCTTCAGAGACCTCTGAGTCTCTTGAGAACATAATGAATCCTGGATATGCAGCTGGCACAAAAACAAGGATGGTTACTTGTAACGAGAGTGGTTAAATAGAAAGAGTTCGAATGTCTGTAATGCAAGGGAATGTTATTCCCGGAGTTATAAAGATACATTTGACCTTTTCCCTGGAAAATAATTAGTCGCCGAATTATGTACAGAGGAGGGGTTGGGGGTTGTGGAAAAGGTATATAAAGGGCAATAAAGTGGGAAGAGGGGTCTCTCCTCCGCCTCTCTCTCCTTTTTCTTTTCCTCAGAGGTTTTGTTTTTCATTCATCCTCTCCCCTCCTCTCAGGTACTGTTCGACTAGTGACGGCTGGCACCGTCACAAATGGTGACATGATGAAACGTGTTAGAATGTCTTCCCTTCTTTATTTTCTTCAAGGTGTTTATGTCAGAATATATTATTTTCTTCTTGCATGTTTAACGGAATTCACAAGTGAAGTGTTCTGGACTTCAGGTTTTCTTTGGGTAGGAAGCTTTAAGTTCGCTTCAGTTTCCTTAATAAATATTTGTCTATTTGTTCTTGTGTGCTTCTTTTCTCAGAAGCTTACTTAGTTCATCTAAGTTGTAGAATTTATTAGCACCAAATTATTTATTACAGTTCCCTACTCTTAGGATAATATTTGTAGGACCTTTAAATATATCATTTCTTTTGTTTCTGATATTGGAATTTTTGTTTTCCTTGATGAATCTTGTTAAAGGTTTATTAATAAATTATTTAATGAACCAAGTTTTACCTTTCTGTTTTTATTTTAAATTTTTATTTTTAAGTTTTGGAATTGATCCATTTTACTTCTTTTTGGTAGCCATTTTCGTCCTTTTTTTCAACAAGGAGAGCATCTGTGGTCTAGCATGGTGTTTTTCTGCAATTATGGCAGAGAAGTGCTCTCATTTGTAGAAGGACTTGTGATAATTTCAAAAAGATGTCAAAATACAAATCATTAATAAATTTCTTTTAATAATGGGTTAGTTAAAAAAAAAACAACCAAAGATTTGGGGCAGGGTTATCACATGTCAGATTATCACATTTTCAGTGAGCCATTATTAAAGTTTTCTTTGTTCTCCAGATCAGATGTGAGGACAAAGGCTTAAATTATCTAAGTCTGAGTGAAATGAGTTTTTTCAAAAATCTTTCCACTTTCTGTTGGAAAAGTGAGGAAGTCCTGGCGTGAATCTTATTGCATTCCAAATTGCGGCCGACATTCCTTTCTTGTAAAAAGGGAAAACAAAACAAAAACCAACCAAAACAAAACAACCTGTTTTTGGATATACTAGATACACCAGACAGGACACAACAGCTACTTCTCTGTAATATTCATGGAGTTGCTCAGAATGGCACCATTTCTGTGGCCTTTATTTAGTTTCCCATTTTTATAGTATATGTTTATGGTTCAATTACCAGACCAATTATAGTTTTGTCTTTTTATTTGTTCTTTTTTTTTTAACCACCCGGGACAAGAAAAAGACCACTGGTGACAGACACCTCATTTATGGAAAGCTTTCAACCTTGCAGATTAGAATGCTTTCCAGCAAGTCAGTTAGTCAATGGCATACTATGAAAATGGATTTTCAGATTAGAATCATCATGGCAATGGGAATATTTCCCACTAGTGGAAAGATGCAAGTATGAGCTGACTCGCAGAGTGACAGAGAAGAGGTCTTCTTCAGGACCTGATCTTAGGTCCGCTGCTTCTTGTTTAAGATTTTCATCATTGATGTGAAGAAGGGAGCATATTCCTGGATATTATGAAAAAAATCAATGGAAATTCAAAATTACATTGGTCCTTAACACATAGTTGAAAAATAACAGCTTGAAAATCAAGGTTTTAAAAAACTCTGGTTTAGTGTCTGAGTTAGATTTCTGAGTTAGTGTCTGAGTTCAGTTATGTTGAATTTGTTCTGAAAAAGACCTGAATGTTAAGGGCGTGTGTGTGTGTGTGTGTGTGTGTGTGTGTGTGTGTATTTTAGTCAAGTCAGTGATTATGGGCAGCAGGAGTGAATCATGAGCTCAGAAGGGGTAAGACTGAGAACATCAGTATCATCATGCAGAAAAAGGAATATCTACAGAGAAGAGAAGAAAAGATCACAGCCTCTTCCACTACCGAGCTAACACAGCAGTTAGGACTTCCTTTTTGATTTGATAGAAACAGACAGAATAAATTCATGTTTGGAAGTCAATTCAAAATGTTATTCCTGTGTGTTCAACACTGGGTGTTGCCTGAGAAGAGATTTGCATTGTCTATGGTGTTGTCAGACTCTTCCTAGGATTCCCTCCAGCATGGATGACTTCATTCCTGTACTTGTAAGCTTGGTCCTGTCTCTGGCTTTTGAGACAATCTTGACATCTCAGGGTTCCTTCTCTAAGAATAGAAAAGTCAGAGGGGGTTCCAGAACTCGGGGGTTGGCTCACAATGGGCAAGTCCACGGCAGACATATCCACAGGGATCAAGGAGTAAGGAGAGCCAATGAAGAGCCCCTGCCTGGAATGGGGGGTTGAAACACAGAGGAATAGGACAAAGTCATAACCAAGGGACAGGAACGACAGCTTGACAGAGCAGAAGAGGGAGGAGGTCTTTGTTTTCTCATTACTTTAATGCGTACATGGTGGATGGATATGTTTGGCTGGCTTAAAGGTCAAGAAAGATAATACAGTGGACCCTTGAGTTACAACAGGCCTGACATACAAACAACTTGGGTTACAACTGGAACTTTAGTTTTAACTTATGACCAAAGTCTTGAGTTACAACCCATATGCTGGCTGCTTATGCTTCCAGATGGTCTCAGATACAGATTTAACCCTTAAAGAGTTCTGGAAGGAACATTACAGCATCCTTTCCTGTGTGGGGTTAATTGAGAAATCCTGGGCCAGTGTCTCTCTAAGGACTCTGAGATCTGCCTGTGTACAGGAGAGATACTTTGAAGGCTGTGTAGAGGAGCCTGAGCCTTCAACTGACCAACTTGCTTTACAACCAGACCTCAGGAACGAATTAGTTCATAAGTCACCCTTGACTTACTCGACCTTTGACTGTACTTGAGATTTTCGTTGTCAGTCTTGTTGCTTGGATTCCTGATACTCCTACTCGGGTCATGGGGCAGCTACCTTCTTCCTGACTTCAATTTTTCCCCTCAGATCCATTCTAGTGCCTGAGAGTCTGCTGTTAGAGACAGCCTGATGCCATCTGCCTTTGGATCTTCCTTGGTCCTGCCTGGTCTTAGCATTGCCCTCTTTCGTCTGCCTGGACTTCTGGGGTTACATGGTTTCCAGGACTGGCGCTCTTCGTCTATAGTCACAGTTTCCAGATACAGTAGCATTCCTGCCTGAAGAAGACAATTTGGGAAGGGCTCTCCGAGACAAAGAATGAGGGCAGAGTACCTACATTCTGATTCTGGGGGCAGGAAGGGCCACTGCCTTCCTGTAATCCTGCTCACCTAAATGACAACTGATATTCAGAAATTCCGGAGCCAGGCATTTACCCATCAACACATAAATCCTCAGGAAAGCATCCATTATTGTCAAAGCTTTGTCCTTTTCTTGGAATACAAGATCTGAGGAATTTTAGTAAAGGAAAGGAGAAAGGAACAGATTATATTAGTTATCTAATGTCAAGATTGCACATGAAGTAAAAATAAATTTCCAGAAGCTGCTTTTAACTACTTTGCCTAAGACTAGTTCTGAATGTTCTAGTTAATTTAACGATAGAATTTGACAGCAGAAAATCAAGCAACTGGGCAGAACATTGAGCCCTATATTCTGTGTACATAATCTCATACAATGCTCTGGAAAATAGCATAAATCTTTATTCTCTGTGAGACACTTATTCTGAAATGTTTCTAGAAGGCGTCTCCCAATCTGCCAATCCCCACTGCTATCTCTACCCATGGCACCTTGCTCCCTTGTTTGTATGTATTACTTGGCTGACAGGACTGTCTGCTGCTATTGTGTTGGAACAACTCAAACTAGTACACATAGATCATCATGATGTTCTAATCTCACACCTAAGATAACACGTGTATGTTGTATAGTTGCTAGCTTTTTACTTGCCCAAGTCTCAAATAAGAGTATGAGCCTTGTCTGTAGGCATTTTGCATCTGTTTTACCCTAAATTTCCTTCTGTCTAGCACCATTCTTGCAATATAAGAGGGCATCAAAAATATTTGAATAACTTTTGCCATGTTAGACATCTAAACAATTGCTTTCCTATCCTTATTTTCTTTCCCAATCTTAGAAGTGAAGGACGAGTATTTTGAACATTTTATGACAGTTTTAGTGTAGATGCTTATTGTGAATTTCATGGCTTTTTCCAAGGGTATCTACAAAACAAAAGCAAGTCAACAGAAAGGGTCCATTATTATGAGGGTAGTGGCTTCAGCTCAAAAAAAACTCAGCAAACATAGGTCCTTCCTAGGGTTGAGTCTGGTAGAAAGTTTGGCATTGGGACACTCTAAACAGTGTGGCTCCACAATCATTATTTTAGGGCACTTCATTAGACTGGAATGAATCCCACAGGAAGCAGTAAGATCTCTCTAAGATAGATGAATGAAACAGGAACTGAGCCATGTCTAGGTCTCTGGACAAATGTGGTGCAATTCAGGGCAGGAACTTTAAGAGACTGGAACACAATCCCTCCTCCAAAAATAACTGATATAGAATGTCCATTAAATGCCCTAGATCCACACGGTGAGGGTTGAAGGCAGGAGTTGCAGTTTCTATCCCTAGGACGTGTGGACACCCTAGGGCTTGCCCCAAGCACGGATCCAACACTATTCTAAAGGCCATAGCCCAGTGCAAGTCTCCCAAGAAAGGATCGACAGGAGCTTATTTTGTAAGAACTATTTTAATAGGGTTTCTGGCAAGAACCTGTTTCTCATAAGCTCTAAGATTGCGTCCAAATGGAATTTAAGTTCAAATTACTTCGTAGCAAGTGATCTGTTACCAGTGCGCATACCAAGGAAGGTTGGGGACAGTTTCTGAACAGCACAGCATATTGAAATGGAATGAAGTCATTTTCTTAGCCATCTAAAAATCAAGTCAGTGTTAAACCGTCAACTTCTGGGTTGCCTGTAATCCAACATGTTCCATGGATAGAAAACGACACACTAACGTTATCATAAAAATCTTGGCCAAGATGACTGGGTCAAGTTTACAAAAACTGTTGAACCTGTTTGCTTAACAGACTACTTTTGAACATCACACTTGCAAAAACATAAACGCTTTGCACACGGATGACTGCAATAGGAGGCACAGGGCTGTATGGGTTATCAAAACACATCTCTTCTACGGACTGCATCTTTACAGCGCTTTATAATGCTCTCTTTCTGTCTATCTCCCAGCTAGGCTGTGAGTTCCTTGAGAAACTAGCTTTGTACTTGCAGTTCATGTGCCTATTCACTGTGGTATAGACCAACACCTCTCCTCCAAAATCTATTTTCCCTTTCTTAGATCACATGGCTAGATCTGTTACCTGCAGCTCTGCTACACTCTCATCCATATGCGATCTGCCTTAACTTAGTGCTTTGGACTAAAGAGGCCAGGAAACCAAAATTCATCCACTGTGTTACAAATAAGTGACACCCAACACAAACACTGTATGAATGTATAGAGATATTTTCTTCAGTAGTGTCCATAAATGAATGTTGAAATACAAATGTTTCAATCACCAGCCTTTCTGAGTTGATTTTTCTGACAGGAAGTGATATTTTGGAAGGATTATCACATAAAATAAAAATGTGGATTTTAGCCATAAAATTTTCTTAATAAAAGTGCTTTTTTTGGTGGAAGATTATGTAAGGTATGTCACCTCTAGTCAAATATGTTCTCTAATTCTTTTTCCCTTTCTTCTTCCTACACCTGTATGCACATTATTTTTCCTTCCAGAAAAATGTTGCCAGTTCATTTTCTTTCTCTTCAACATTTGACTCAATATTTATTTCTGGTGGTAAGAATAAGTTAGTCTAGGGAAAGCACATTTGTCGTCCAAAATTACATTTGATCTTTCCAATCTCTCCATTTATTCTGAGAGTCTTTTAGACCTTGAGTATACTATAGTGATCCTTGTGACAAAATCAGTTTGTTTGAAAATTGGACAAATGTTTGCAAACCAATAAAATACCTTCCAAGCATGGCAGGAAATCTGACTCAGGGATTGAAATAAATGATGACATTAATGTAAAAGTCTATTTCTCTTCAGTAAAAACAATTAACTTAATTAACAAACACATACGGAGTTAATACAGTGGGTTCAAAAATAATGACAATAAATAAAGCTTTTATCTAGTTTCAAATCAATGATATTAATTTAATCTGTTCTAAACCCATTCTTTCTGAACTCAATATTTTAAAAAATTAGCTGCAAAATTTTTAAGTCATAAATAAATCTTTTGTGTTTCTAAGCAATAAATAAAGTCTCTGTACTTTGATAGGTCATGCCTCTTAATTTACAAATGAGCCATTTTCTGCCTTTTGATTCTAGCTTATATACAGGTTAAATTTCATTGCGAAAAACTGTGTTGCAATAAAATCTCTCTTTAGAGTCAGTTGTTTAAAAACTCTTATTGCCCCCATGCTATTAATATTTGGTGCAATGAAATCCAAACACAAGAGAAGTTTGACTGATTCCTTGAGGGTTTTGTCCAAGTGGTTTACCTGAATTTATTTCTAGTTTTTCTATGGTACAATGGTTGTTGAGCTGGAAGTATGGTGCTTATGGGGGGGGGCGGAACTAAAGCTAAGTGTCTGAAAACTATAGAACACTTGGACTTGGGATTTACATAGATTACTTATAGATAAAAGATCAAAAGCATATTTAGTCTTTTTGTCTTTATCTGAATGTTTCCCTAGCAGACGGGCATGCTCAGAATGTTTAGCTAGGTTATTCTCTGTGACATCTACAGTGGTCTCAAACTCCTGCCCAGCGTTGCCAGTGCCCAAGCCCTAATGGAAACTGCTGTGTATCTTTAGTGAGAAGAGTGGTATAGTGCTGAATGATTAAAAATCTCTGTGCTTCTTTTCCTATAGGTTTTTTTACAGCACATGATCAGATATCCATGGATGCAGGCTATAGGAATTATTTATTGTTAATCATGGTAATATACAACATTGATTATTACAAGATAATTTAATAAAACAAATCATTAATTGCAATGGTGCAAAATAAATTTTGATAGACATAGTTTTGTTACCTGTGTTTATTTGAAAGTTATAGCCCTAGCATTAGTCAATACCTAAGTTAATAGAAATGCTAGTATTTTTCATTGTTATGAGAAAATCCACCATGTCTAATGCAGATACAGAGCCACTAATATATCCTGGCGAGGGAGGTTAGTTCATGCAAGGAAATGGAAATCAGGGTCAAATACTTGAATTGAGAGAGTTTTGGAGTAAATTCTGATGAAGATAAGAGAAAAATATATTCAAGTGTGAGAAAAAAAATCCAATGTGTTTTGGGTCAACTTAATATTGGAAAAGGACATATTTAGATAGACTATGGAAGCCAGGCAAGCTGTACACACCTGCAGTCCCAGCACTAAGGGAGGATGAAGGAGGGGGATCATAAGTTCGAGTCCCACTTGGGCAGCTTAGCAGGACCCTGTTTCAAAATAAAAAATAAAAAGGGCTGGACATGAAAGCTCTGGGTTCCATTCTCATTAACCCTGCCTCCCCAATCAGTAGATGGAATATGGAAATTCTGTAAATATTTAAACACCTACTACATGCTCCATTGTAGACCCTGGGGATCCAGGGCTATGGCTCAGGTCTCCCGTAGTTGCTGTCTAAAGGGATAATGGTTATGAGATTTATCTGTGCTATGAGAATGAAAAGTCCTGGTTGTTTAATTGCCCCATACTGGGAAGATTAAGGAAGTCTGGAAGAAGGGCAGGTGTTTAATTCATTTCATTTCAAGAGCTACATATTGAGCGCCTTAATATTCCAGCTACTTGAACAGGAGTCGAGGACGGAAGAAACAAAGACCTTCTTCCAGGCAAGCTCGTAGTTATTGGGAAAGACAGGAATGTCAGAGGATCTTTGTCACTAGCCTGTGGTCAGTACCATAACAGCCCAGACAGAAGAGTGTGGAGGGACAGAGGCCCTTCGCTCAGCCTGGGAGAAGCCTGGGGAGAATGTCAGGAAAGGAGCTCTAAGTAAGACTTCAGAGAAGAGCCCGTGTAGTGTTGGCAGAGCCTGAGCTGACACTCTTCCTGCAAAGAGGTGATGTGGGCAGGACCTGGGGTTGAGGGTGGAGGGATAGTGAGGAGACCCCAGGCCAGCTTGGTGATTGGGCACAGGTGAGAAACAGGGGATCAAAAATGGGAAATCTGCTAAGTAGCAAAGGCTTCAAGCCAGAATAGCTGCGATGGGCTGAAAATGTTTAATGGGGCCAAAGGACCGGTCTCTCGATGGGGTGCGCCAGAAGGAGCAATGAGAGAGTACAAGGAGAGTACAGGATGGCCTGGGCATGGGAATTCTGAGGTTAAGAAGTCTAGGATGACATTGCTGCAGGGGAGGAGAGGGTCCAGAGGGTCTGCAGGTCTGAGGAGCATGAAGGGCCGGGATGTGAAAATCACTGAAGCCAAGGAAGCCAGGAGCCCATGTATTCTCTGACTCATCCACAAATGCACTGCAGTTTCTTAGGATGACATCAGGATGTTGCACACAGAGGGAAACAGGAAGTTGACTGCTGAACTGGTCAGTGAGTATGAGGTAATAACCCAGAAAACTCTCGATCCTAGTTATGTGAAAGCAAAGGACTCAGTGTGAGTTTCTGTGCAGAGTGCAGGAAACTGGAGCATCTCAAGGTCCTTGGTTTTCCCTCAGGAGCCTCTGCCCTCCAGAGAGATGTTCATCCCCAGATACCAGGTAAGCAGCTGTGGGCACAGAGGAGGCCTCCATGCTCTTCAGTCTCACCTGGATAGGTGGTGAGTCTGCACAGTTATAAGAGGAGTAAAATAGAGCTCACATGTCTCTCCAAAGTCTCATGTGTTCAGAGGTGGGGCTTATAGAAGGATCATGAAGGTACAAACCCTATCGATGGATCAATCCACTGATGAGTTCATAAATGGGACCATACAGGTGGGGTTGGGTGGAGTAAGTAGGTCACTAGAGGTGGTGCTTTCAAAGGAAGGATGTCTCCTCTCTCTCTCTCTCTCTCTCTCTCTCTCTCTCTCTCTCTCTCTCTCTCTCTCTCTCCCCCTTTCCCAGCTTCCATGAATTGGGTATCTTTCCTCTGCCATGCTCTTCTGCCATGATGTTTCTGCCTTGGAGCCAGCTGATCATGGACTGAACCCTCAGAAACCAAAACAAACATTTCGTCCTTTACTTTGTGTGTGTCAGACACTTTATCCTAGCAAAGGAAAGATGACTCTTACAACCAATAAACCAGAGCTCAATCAAAGACCAAACTGAAAAAGAACTTTTGTCTTGCCTGAAGTTTGTTATACTAGACTTCACCTAAAATTTTGTTTTTGAAAAAATATTTAGCTTTCTTATTCAGATGAGGTTTTCAGTAATAAATTAGTCTTTTTAACATAAAACTACTGGTGAAATTAATCTTAGAATTACAGTTATGCAGCTTATCAAAGCCTTGCTGATAGACAAAAGAGCTCTCATGACACAGGCATTTTCTTGGGCTTCTCACACCCGTGTCAGAATTCTGAGATACTTCCTAGCCCTGAATGATGTTACTGGTCCTGGGAACCAGTTTACTCTAAATTTCATTTTGGATGCAGTTTGAAGATCTTTACCTTAAATGTAATAAAAGCTTGATACACCAAGAGATAGAAATTTTGTTCAGTGTAGAAATGAGCTCCAGTCCAGGACACATTCTTTTGTGATAAATACCTGGATTGAAAGAAATCTTAACATTCAATTGACTGGGAGTGTCTAGACATTGAGTCCCTTTGTATAGATAAAGCCTTCGTATACATGACGTGCTTGTAAGGATGGAGCATGTGGATGATTGATTATTCACTTTAATTTAAATATTTTAACGGTATATAATTACATACTCTCTTTTCTCAACCTTCCCAAATTGAATCTAGTCCTACAGAGTGCAAAGTTTCTGAGAGCTGTATTGGTGAAGGGCTCTCAGTAGCTTTCCCAGAACTCCTTTTGCTTGCTAGAGTAGTGAGAAGGGCACACAGCTACCTAAGTGAGGTTTCCCCTGTAATAACATTGTTTTCATAGAAGCACTGACTGGCTGAGGCTGCTGACACTGTGTTGGATGATGGTTCTATCACTGCTAAGCAGTTCCTCTTCTAGCAGTGTGACCTCCATGCAGTAACAGTCTGGCTATTAAGCTTTATAGTTAGTTTTATGTGCTTATATTTTTGCACACATATTATTGTCAATGTTATCTTGTTTCATCCTTAAACATCCCCCTGAGGCAGAACAAATGCTTTTATCCCTATCCGAATGATGAAGTGTGAGGGGTCATCAAAAAATACAGTGAATGTTTAAAATTTTAAAAACATTTGTTGCAAGAAAAGACATATTACCATTAATGTCCCTCAAAATACTCTTACACTTATCTCATTGTTCTTGCCACTTTATGAAGCAATTCTGGAAGTCCTCTTTCATGAGTTTCTTACAGTTATGCTGTTGTGGCTGCCTTGATGTCCTGATTCAATCCAAAACATTTACCTTTCATGGTCATTTTCACTTTGGAGAAGAGCCAGAAGTCACATGGTGCCAGCTCTGGTGAGTAATGTGGATGAGGACACACTGTCATGTTTCTACCAGCCTGCCTTTCTGTTGGATGGCACTTGGTACCAGTATTTTTTATCGTACCTCATAAAGACACTCATGAAAGAGAATTTCCCAAACTGCTTCAGAAAGTGACAAAAAAGATAAGTATATTCAAAGCAAGTGGGAGTATTGCAAAGGAGGTTAATGCCAAGATCAAATATAAGTTTTTCTTTGTTCTTAGAAGAATAAAACATAATTAAATTTATTTCTAAAATAAAAGGTATTAAAAAATAATAAGAAAGACAGTGGAAGAGTATTGTACAGATTGAGCAGGCTGAGACAGTCTCTATGTACCAGAGTGTGGTGAGTTTTTAGACAATGAACATTTATCAAAAAGCTCTAAGAAGTCAGCAACTTTCACATACATTTTTCAAAGCTAACTTTCAGATTTTGCTCCAAGACACATACAATGTTCATACCTGCATGCATTTCTTTGTAAACTGGTATCTCCCTCTTTCAGAAATGTCTCAGAGGGGATTCATGGAGACATCTGTGGTCATTACCAATGGAAGTCCATGTTCTTGTCTTCACGAACCATTGGGTATGCACAAGCAATGACTCTACCAGAGTGACTGCATATGTAGTTGAATTACCAGCATTAGGAAGAAGTGAGTTTTTACAAGCTCCTTTTCTACTCCAAGGCATAGGCGAAAGGTGGCCACTCCAGTGGACTTTGTATGTCCCCTTTTCTTTCTTTTAATTTCTAAAATTTTTTTCTCAAACTTTCCCTTTTAGTGCCATTTATTGTCAACACTGGAAAACTTGTTATTCCTTGTTAAGAACCAACTTTATTGAACTGGAAATCTCACCGTCTTACTATTTATTAATATAGTTTTAAGAGAATCCTGCCATTTTATAGGTAGCTGCTCAGCTGGGTTTAAATGTGATGTAGTTGTTGGCTATTTAGCCCCATGGGGACAGTGCTGAGACAGACTCACTCAGGCTTCCTTTGAACACAGAAATGAAAATCAATAAACAATTTGAACTTCTTCGAGGAGAATTTTTCTCCTCTAATGAATATACAAGCTTGGTTACAGCTTAATTCAGAGATTGAATATAGTGAGTGTTTTTGCCTTCGCCACAAGCATGACAAACAGAAGCTTCAAATGACATGCCCCACAGGGAGACTTAATGTTTAAAAAAAAAATCATTTTCTCCCAGCCCATGCCTACATAAAAATGAGACAACTCAACTATGATAATAGTTGCTTGCACTGGAATTTTGAGAAATGTTTCAGTGACTGCCTATTTGTCCTGTCTATGCAAGAGTTTTGAGAGCAAGAAAATATGGACAAAAAACCCCAACAAAACAGAGTTTAATTAAATCAGACAATGAGATATTTTATCAATTAGGATATGTGCATTTCAAGTGACAGAAAACACAACCCTGGCTTGGGATAGTTCTGGAAGCAGAGACACTTGTGATTTTACTGTCTGTTCCCTTCTCTCTTTCCTCAGTAGCAACTTTGTCCCTTTTCTCTGTGAAGAAGCAAAGTACTCGTCTGTGACAGCGAAACCGCATTTTTCCCCACAATAGTCGAAAGAAGCTCAGGTCCTTGCTCCTGAATAGGGGTCTGAATAGGATCATCTGTCACTTCCTGTCTGTGGCGCGGAACAGGAAGTGCTGATTGCCTTGTGGCCACAGAGATCTCACCTGACATGAAGAAGGGTGTCAACCCCTGGCAGGTCTTGAAGCATCTGTCAACGCTGATTTCTCAAAGCAAATTTGAGGTAGTGTTTTACAAGAGTGGTGAGAGTGTACTGTATGATGAAACCACAGTTGCAGGCAGGTATAACAGGCCAGAGAAGTGATTGATTAAATTTGGTAATGCTGATGCTAAAATCATCTCTAAAAGTGTTGTAATAAATTGGTCTGTACCCATCATTTATCACCAGAAGATCACAACATTAAGCACACATTAGTGAGTGATGAAATTTTAAAACGCTGAACTAAACAATACGATAAAGACACAACTGTCTCAGCAGTAAGAAAATATCACAAACGAAATGAAAGCAACTACTGACAAATAAGATCTGTTGCTAAAAAATAAGATTTCACACTTCTTGTTGCAAAGGACTCCAGAGCCTAAGATTTTTCTTTCATAGCATTTTATCATTAAACTTCTGAGTTTTCTGAATGGTTTGGAAATGTACACACTGGAATAATGAAAAGAAAAAAATATTACATGTTTTTTCTCCCTCCCAGACCCCACCCCCTAGTTTTTCTCTGTTAAAAGAAAAGAGGCCTGCAGATAGAGGAGGCTAATCTTTGTCTTTATCCTGTGTGAATCAAGAAAAAACATTGTTCAGCTGGTTTATGCCAAAGCCAGTTGAAAGATTCCACAACTGAGATAATTTAGGTGGATAATTATGGGTGGAGGATTTCAGGTTTTGGAGGTGGAAGCATGCCACACATCTTCTTGAGCTTGAAGAAAACATCAGTTCTTTATCATAGTCCCAGATTCTTCCTCTCATCACATCTACTATTAGTATCAAGGATAGTTTAAATTCCACAGATCCCTCCATTTAAATACTAGAGTCTAACTTCCATTTCTGAGACAACGTGCTTGGCAGATTCCAGACTCATTTTTAGCAAACAGAATATGACAGAGATGATGGGAGATCTGTTTTAGGTCATAAGACTTCCTCCTTTTTCTCTCTTTCATTTGGATCCCTCACCCTGCAGGAAGCCACATGTCCCGAGGACACTTCAGCAGCCCTAGGAGGTCTTCATGTTAAGGAATAAAGCCCTCTTGCCTATAACCAGCAAGAGGCGGAGGCTTCCAGCCTCCACTCAGGGGACTGTGGCATCTTGGGAGAAATCCTCCAGCCCCCATGAATATTTTCTTTGACTGTGACCTCAGCCCATGTCTTGATCTTAACCTTATCCTTCTGAGAAACCCTGCCTGGGAGCCACCTGGCTAAGCTGTTTCCACATTTAGGATCCTCAGAAAATGTGAGATCGGAAATAATTGCTGTTTCAAGCCACTAAGTTTGGGGGTGAGTTGTTATTCAGCAGTAGATAATAAATTCAATATGTGTGAACTCTCTGCACACGTATCACCCAATACACTGGCCAACCAATTGTTCATTCAACTGAGTATGCATTTACTACTTACTCCTCCCATGCCTGGCATAATCTTACACTTAACCTCAGCACCTCACTTATCTTCTGCTGCCTAGACTACTCCTATCTGAACTCACCTCTCCTTTAAATTTCTGATTTTCTACTCAGTAACATACAATTTAGCACTTCATTTTGCTCCAATTGGCTCATATATGTTATATTTGGCAATTTTCCCAAAGGACATAAGGCTTCATATTTTAAAATATTTCTAAATGCATTTTTGAACTCAATAAGTCTTAATTAATTGAAGGAGCAAATCAGTTCCTTGAAGTTGTTTGACCCCCCAGGGAAATTAAATAAATGGCTCTTTGTTTTGGACCAGTGCGATGCTGTAGTTCTAGGCAGACAGAAATCTGTTTTGCTCATATCTACTATCTAACTTTACCCCTGCCTAAAACAGGGCTCAACAAACTTTTCCTATAGAGGAACAGTGTACAGTATTAGCCAGCTTTTCCATAGCTAAGACATAATACTTGACATTCACAACTTAAAAGGAGAGAAGTTTAATTTGGCTCTCAGTTTAGGGGTTCAGTCCATGGTTAGCTGGGTCCAAGACAGACACATCATGGTGGAAAGGGCTGGAGTAGCAAGGATGCTTAGTTCATGGAGAAGCAGAGGACAGGAACAATGCCAGAGAGGAAGAGGCCAGGGACTATATCCAGTACCTAAGGTCACACTTCAGTGATTCACACAGATACAACTGGACCTATCACCACCTCCAATTCCCTAGGTGTCTCCCAAGCTAATCAGGTTGATACTGTAAAGCTGAACACACACACACACACACACACACGGAGAAAGAGAGAGAGAGAGAATATTTTGGCTTTCCTGGCTATATGAAACTGTTCAACTTTGCTGTTATAGAGCAATAGTGGTGATAGATATGTCAAAGAATGGTGATGACTATTCCAGTAGCACTTTATTTGCCAAATCAAGTAGCAATTCAATTTCAGCCCATTTGCTATAGTGTGTGGATTGGTGATCTAGGGTAACATTTCCCAACATTTCCACATCCCACAATCATGTTTGAGAAAACACATCTGATAATCCTTTTATGGTGAGAAATTTGGAAAACTGGAGAAGAGAATCTAACTTGCTGTTTTGCTTCTTCCCGAGTTAGGAGTCAAGAATCACGTTTCTTGACAACGAGGATTGCTGTGAGGTTGCAAGGCCAAAAACCTCATCTAAGGACAATGAGGTCCCTCCGAATTCACAGCTGCATTTCTTGTGGCAGCAAAGATGGGCAGTGAGTAAAGCAATCACTTTCCCATTTCAGTGAGGGAGAACAAATGTCACAAGAACAACTTCTGCCTGGCTCTGCCACTTTACAGAAGTCTATCACCCTAGCTCTCTTTGGCACGATGTGTAACTTTCTTAAGAACATAGTATCTTTGCAAGAATAAGATTTTTCTCTGTGGTCAGTCCTGGGAATTGAACCCAGGGTCTTTGTATTGAGCTACATCCCTGAGTCTTTTTTGGTTTTTGTTTTTTATTTTGAAATAGTTTCTTGTTAAGTCACTAAAATGCACAGGCTGGACTTGAAATTAGCAATCCTCCTGGCCCTGCCTCCCATAGTGCTAGAATTACAGGTGTGCACCACCACACCTGGTTTAAGAGTAAGATTTTGGAGGCATAGAAGTCAAATATATATCATAACACAAGTTGTGGAGCAGAAACACTTAAATCTGACAGAAGTTTGACCGAAGAAGTGGTGGGTATCTGCAGTGCTATACTGCCAGTAGGGTGCCAAATGTGTGGTCTAGCTGCTTATAGCAAAATTATAATTGCAATTGTTTCATAGGTTTCTTAAAAGCATTCTAAGTCCTTATCCTACTCTAATATATTGAGTTATACAATATTCAAAGGCTGCTTCTCTTTTTCATTTTGCACCAGTAATTTTGTTTTGTAATTTCAATAAAAATGATCAAAGAGGGAAACTAGACCTATTAATTAGCCCTGACTCTCCCACACAATCATAGGATGTAACTATCATTGATGTAGATACGGATAGACCATGGTGATCTGCTTTCTTAACCTTGATGATATTGACATTTTAGATTGGCAATGTTTGTGTTTTGTTGAGCCCATTCTGTGCATTACGGGATGTGTAGCATGTGTTAGATTCCAGTAACACCTTCAAGTAGTGACAATCAAAAAATATCTGCAGACACTGCCAAATGTCCCTGGGTGGGGGGAGGGGACACAATTGCTCACTGATAGAGCATACAAAACCTTAAGCAAAGTGTCGGACAGAAGAGTTTTCTAGCCATCTTATATACAGTCCCTGCCCCAAGTATTCTCCTGAAATAAACAAAAAAGAGAGCCATACAAGCTACAGTTATTCACGAAATTGACTCAGTTCTTCTCTTTGCTTTCTGTGTGTGAGTGCAGTGAAACTTGGCTCCCCTGGGAAGACTGCAGGAAATCGACTCCTCGGGAACACCTGGGGACCATCGTTTTGTTGGACCCCACAGTAATGATTCCCTAACTCCCAGATGTTAGAAAAACTATTTGAACCTACTGACCCAGGCTCACTGCATCTTAACAAGTCCATGCCTAGAGAATTCTAGGGAGTATGAGCAAGAGCTAGATGGTATGCACCATCTGGTGTTTTAAAAAATATATACTGTAAGCTCAGTTAAGAACTATATTTATGTTGTTTATGAGTGGGGCTTATTTTGAAGGAAGCAGGAGAAACCCACCCCTAAAATAAACAAACTGGTTCAGAATTGTCTCTTAATTTGAATTTCACGACAATGGGATTATAGACTGCAACCTAAGACACTGTTCTGGGCTGAATGGTGTCCCTCCTCCCTTGAATTTCTATATTGAATTTCTATGTGGATTGAGTAGTGGTCAGCTTGAGTGGGAACACCCAGCTAAACCAAATCAGCATGGTTCTGGCCATGGAAGAGGTCTAGAAGGAGAACAGGAGGGGAGGATTTTCTTTGCTGATTTTCCTGAAGAGGCTGGTTGCAGCTGGTTTTCTGGTATGACCTCAGCTGTCCACACTGGACGAGCTCAGGTCCTTGCTATCACTAGTGATGGTTGCTGTTCACTTCTGGGGAACTTTGGTCTTCACTTCTACCTTGAGTGTTTGCTTCCTGGCTGCAGTGCAGATCCCTCAGCCTTCTGGCACAGATCCTTCAGGCTTTTGATGCTGACATGGACTTGCATGGACATTGCTGTGGGCTCCTAGCCCCTGATTGTATTCTTTGTGTCTCCAGTGCACAGACAGATCTTCGCACTCTTCTACATTTGGCTTTGTGGGCAAATATGGTGGAGCAGTCTTGTAGATTTATGTGCCCTGCATTAAATCTGCTGTCTTGCAAACCACTGACTCTAGGAAGCATTGACTAAAAGTCCTAGAATATGTTTGGAGTTAGAGTCTTTAAGTGGTGTCTTCAGGGTAGTCACTAATCCAACACAACTGGTGTCCTTACCAGGAGAGGAGATTTGGACACAGTCCTATGGAGTGCTGGCTGCAGGGCACCTGCTGCTGCACTTGCTTGCCCTCACTCTCCTGTCTCTCCGTCCCTTCCTTCCCTCGGGACCCTGGGATGATGTCACCTCCACAGTACAGCATCAAAACTTCATTCCTCTCTCGGTCTCTGCTTCCTAAGACACTAAGTCAAAGGTAACTGCTGTTAGAGTTTTAGAAGTTTTCCTACCAGATGGGTTTTGGGAGTGAGGCGTCCAGTGTGTCTGAAAGCAGTAGGGAGCCAAGTGTGGATGCTGAGTAGGATTCAGATCACAACTAAAATGAGCTACACATAGAGGCATAGGCACTGGGAAATCAACTGGCCGAAGCCATTGGTGACATATGAGAGCAATGAGAATACAAAGATTTGGAAGGCAAGATTTTAATGGCGCTGGAAACTTGCAAAGAAATATATACATACATGCAAAGCAAGCTCAAGGTAGTTAGCTGTTAACATAAGGCACACTCTAAAAGCCTCAAAGCTTTTTGTAGGAAAATTTGTAAGGAAAATTGAAGAGATTCATCTCATAAATCTAAAGGGAAGTTGTGCTGAAAATCCTATCTGTGATTTGAGTTTTAAGGTTGTAGAATTGTGGAAGACTAACTGCGAGGAATGGTGACAGAGTTGTGCCTCTGATAGGGACCAAGTGCACTTGAGACATCCTGCGGGAACGTTTAGACAAGTGTGGGGATCCTGAGGTCCAGATTCCCCAGACAGCCTGACCAGCAGAAGTGGACTCTTTCTGCTGGAGAAAGACAGCTTGCAATGGCTTCATCTGGATTCATTTCCTTGAGAGATGATGGCTGTTGTACTCAAGACTAACCCACACCACCCATTTGCTCCTAGGCAGAGAAACAGTTCTGTCTGACATCCCCAATGCAGTCTTCATGCCAAAGTAATTAGAAGAATCGAAGGAACACTAGTGAGAATCAGAGGAACTTATCTTGAGGGTGTTACACTGGAGAGAGGAAAGAATGTAGGGTTCAGTGGGGGAAGAATTCATTCTCCCAGGGCACCCAACCATGTGTCAGGTTTTGAAGTCTTCGAAAGCACTGGCAATAGAAACAATGGTTTGTGAAGATGGCCCCTTGAACCCTCAAGTCATGTCCGGCCTGTGTGAAGTGAATGGCAGATGCCAGGACCTCCTTGGTTTATATGGAAGTAGGGCTAGAATCACAGAGAAGTGGGCCTATGGGGTAATTATGCATGGCTGCAAACTTACCCCTGTGTTCTCTGAGAGACAATGAAGAATGCACTGACTGTTGAAAAGTTCAGCCACGTCTTTCCTCTGTAGGTAAATCTGTCAGTGTTGATGGCATTTACCATAAAGCTGAACTCAACGATATCAACAGTGTTAAGTGAGACCGTCAAAGTTCAAAGGCCATGAGGCAGCTGGGAATCATCGAAGACCACAAGCAGTGACCGTAAGAGTCCAGACCTGCTCAACCATCAGAGTGCCTGAGCTGCAGAGACTGTGCGGGTTGTAGGAGGGACACAGGCAGCCCACAGGCACTGGTGAGCGCACATCAAAACAAAACAGAGCTGAGGAGAAGGCTGGTGTCAGTCAGCACAACGTGAGGGTGTGGGGACCGACTGAGCAGTGTGTGGCAGAGCACCATCGTGTGTTGTACAAAGGCCCTTGACTGGCCACAGTAGACCCTGAGCATCTCACCCCGGAGACCAATTGACTCCTCAGCATGAGCGACTCACCAGGCACTCAGCACTTTAGGGTTCACCTGGGTGTACAGCTGGGCAGGCTCAGCAGCTCCTCCTCACTGGCATCAGGACAAAGCTCAAGCGGGTGTCAAGAGCAAAAGTAAATGGTGTGGAGAAGCCACAGTGCCTGCTGCCTGTCTGCTGTTCCCAGTGCCACTCTCCTCGCTTACTTCACGACCTCACCAGGGGCGAGTGCCTGTACACACAGCGGGGGCTGCTGGGAGCAAGCAGCCTGAGAGAACGAGACAGAGGCTGAGTTCATAAGCGAGTGGGCACAGTGTTGTTTCTCCCTAGAAATGCACTGCTGTGCATTCCAGCCCCACCTAGGGGACTAGGGAGTGGAGTCCTCCCGGTGGACAGAGCTTTGACAGCTACACGTGGGCACATACTTCACAGGGAGAGAGCGAGTCCGCACTGCTTCTCCAAGAAGCAAATGGTTTATCTGATTGATCAGGCATCCGGAAGGAATAACACGGGATTAGGGACAAGGAGGCCCAGAGAAGAAGTGTGTGGTTGAACCAGGGGCTTTGACTAACACTTGGCCACTTTGGGCTGAGTTGCTGGGATCATTGTAGCTGATTATCATGAAGAGGAAGTGACCCTGATTGTTATAAGGAACTCTGCAGGGAAGAAGAGTATGACTCGATCCCAGAGGAATACTTTTACAATTCCTGGGCCCGGTGGTGCTGCTGCTGGACAATTACAGGTCCCCCATCAAGCGTTGGAGTTTGAGATGGTTATGGCCCCGAAGGCCTAACAGCCTAAGTGGCATTGCTACTCTTCTCTCAGGAAGAAGGAAGGTACCTTATTTGCAAGTGCGTGCGCACAAACACACACACACACACACACACACTGGAGACCCTCCACTGAAGTGTGGGAACTGGACATAAACAGAGATGGTCTGAGTGTACCGGAGTGGCCCTGAGTGTGATAGCATTTGCTCAAATGCTCCGGCCTCACCATCTCTAGAACCTCAGCCACTTGTTTGGCCTGGGCTATCACTTTGCCCTCGACCTGTGGCTGTGCAACCTGAGCCCTCTCAACCCACAGCAGTCTCTGATTTCTCCTCGCAGACTGGGTAAGCGATCCAGCTTCTCAAGCAGCTGTCAGAGTGCCCCAGGGGTATGCCCGGAAGTGTAAGCACTTGTCCATATGGGGTGAACTTTGACGAATGGGAGAAGGAAAAGGGAGTCAAAATGATACATTCCAATAGCTTTGGAAGTCTGTGCAGCCAATCAGTGGTGCAGTTGAGCTGACTCCCACATGTTCTCTGAGAGGTGGTTGAATGCATCTCTTCTCAACTCTGCATCCAGTGTTGTTGCATTGGTAGCTTAAAACCAACAATGGGATGAGCATTTACACCGTGGGAATTGGCCAGCACTATACCCTCTGGAGAGCTGGTTTTTTTTTAGCTAGGGTCTTCCTGTGTAGCCCAGGCTGGCCTCAAACTCACAGCAATCCTCCTGCCTCAGCCTCCCGAGTGCTGGAATTAGAGGTGTGTACCACCATACCTGGCTCATTGTTAAATATTTCCTCTGCATCCCACTGAAGCAAAAGGACACATGTGCTAAAGACTGGCTGAGTCTCTTCATGGCTATAACTGGAATGCCTCACCCTGCATTGCTACTCATCTTTCTCTGCCTCAGTTTCCTTTTAGCTCCCTCTCCCTGCCATTTTGCATCACTTCCCAAATAAACCATCAACCTTTTGTCTCTGCTTCAGCCTGTATGTACTAGGAAACCCAGACTAAGACAGCACTCCACGGATTTCAGGTCTTTGTTGGGCCTGAGGATCTCAGGATGCTGTGGAACCCATGTGTATCCACTGGCACTTTCTCTAGTAAACAAATCCCAGGCTGATGGGAAGAATGAAGATGTTTGGTTGGACCTACTCAGGCTTGAATAAGTGAGAGATGGCCCAGTATGAAAGAGATTCTAGACTGCTTGTGTTTCCCTGGTTCAGATGGTTAGTATGGCCTTACGTTTACTTTAGGAGATAAATTCTGAAGTCAGAAGATTGGGAGATCAGAACCAAAACACCTAGAAGTATTGATGAGGGCAAAAAACATATATAATAAACAAAAGAGTGAGAACATTTTTGAAAAATAAGTTTTTTGAGTTTTTCTCTGAAAGCTATTAAAACCAATATTTGGTTTCCTATGTATTAACATACCATATTCTTTTACACTAGGCACTGGTGTCTTTTTGCTGTTCCTTAGATAAGCCAACCTCAAGGACTTGGAAGGCTCTGCTCAGATCTCGATATTCATGACTTTCCCTTTGATCTATCAGGTTCTAGCTCAAACATCACCACCAGTGCCCCACTAGAAGCCCAATTCTTTCTACTTCCTTGTCCAGCTTTCCTTTACTTCAGGGCCCTGACCACAGTCTGGCATTATTTTAATTACTTGTTTCATCATTTGTTTATTGGCCTGTCTCCCTGAGTAGAATACAGACCCAATGAGGGCAAAGATATTATCAGTTTTGAATCCACATCTCTTACAATAGTGCTGATCACACAGCAAGTAGATAATTTATATAAATATTTGTAAATTATTAACTGCTAATTCATTAATTACTTATGATTAAATAACCGAACAATTAATATTAATTAATCAAGGATCCTGTGTGTGCCTAATTCTCTGATAGGTGGGGAGATGATAAAGTTGCAGCCTTAGTTCTGATCTTGGACTCTCCTTGACCTGAAAAATCTTGCATACACAACACACAAACATACCGCAGCTTAGTATATGGTGTATTTCAGATTCATTATGAGCATTACATTGGGAAACTCTTGTGAGATTTCAGAAGAAAAGGGAACTGCACTGAAGTGGCCAGAGAGATTTTGGATGAAGTAGAATTGAATCAGAACTATTAGTATTGGTGTGATATAGCAAGCAAAAAGATTGAAAGGAGTATTGTTTTGGAATATTTCCCATGACCTTACAAGTGCTGAATATGTTCATATCCAAACAAGCAACCCATTAAAAAGAGCCATTTGTCCAATTACTTTGGCTGCATAATGTCTAAACACACATACACACACATCATCATCATCATCATCATCTAGGAGGTTAGAGAGGCGTTTAAGTTAATGCTTAAGCAGCCTTGTCTTATATTTTGAGCTCTGTTGTAATGAGATGAATAAATATTGATTGGTTTAAAGACCATGGTTCAAGTGCAGAACTCTGTACCCCACTTTAGTGAGCGAAGAAAGGGAGCAGCTCTGTCACAGACTGACTGGAGTCCACTTCATTGCTCTCATCGGGTGCTAGCCTCTGATAAAGATGGGGCCAATTGATTTTTTTTGAGTATTTTTCACTTTATTTGACAAAAGCCCATTTAAATTGTCCTCACCTATTGTCCTCTTTTATCCTGCTTTTGGTTCTTATTTTGCTGTCTCCTCAACAACAATTGAAACTTTCCATGTATTAAATTTAATTTTTTTAATCCAAGAAATTCATGCACTTTAAGATTGTTAGTCTTTTTTGTTGTTATTTTTGATGGCTATAGCTTTTGTACTTATTTATGGGGTGTACTACTTTAATTCAATACCGGTCTACAATGGTTAATGATCTTATCAGGATAAGTAGCATTTCCATCTCAAATCTGATCATTTCTGTGTGTTGAGAAACACACACTTCTGCAGTTATTTGGAAATGTATTGTTCATTTTTGTAGGTTATAGCTTTCCTATTGTACTATTTCACATTAAAGCTAATTCCCCTTCATGGTGTTTTGGAACTCAATATTTACTCTTTCACTATTCTCCCTCCTAACCTCTACAGGCTTCCATTCCATGCCTTACTTCTGTGTGATCAGCTCTATCGGCTTCCACAAGAGTAAGATCTTGCAGTATTTGTCTTTCTTTACCTGGTTTATCTCATGTAAGAAGATGTCCTTCCATTCCACCCATGTCAACACAGATGACAGCATTTCATCCTTTTATGTCTGAATAGTATTCCACTTTGTATATACACCATCTTTTCTTATCTATTCACCTGTTGATGGACATCTTGGTCGATTGCATATCCTGGCTATTGTGAACGGTGCTGCAATAACCATGGGAGCATAGATGCCTCTCTGACATATTGATTGCATCTTCTTTGGGCATATAGCCAGTGGTTGGACTGTGGATCCTATGGTAGTTCCATTTTTAATATTTTGAGGAACCTCCATACTGTTTCCCATCATGGCTGTACCAATTTGTGCTCCCACCAAACAGCGTGGAAATGTTCTCTGTTCACATCCTCATTAGCACTTGCTATTTTTTTTTATAACAGCCATTCTTACTGCAGTGAAGTGATATCTCATGGTTTCTTGATTTTTAAAATTAATAACTATAAAAAATGTAACTCCTTCACCTTAAAGCTTGAGCTACCATCTCCTGAGGGTCTAAGCAGGACCCCCTTCAGAGATGGGGTCCCACCCAGCACACTTTTGTCCCCTGTACTGATTCACTGCTTCGTGTAAGACCAGGAGCTTTTCTTTTTCAGTGTCAATGGTGTAATCCTGTCTTAGTCAGAAGCTCCTGTAGTAATGTTGTTGTTTGTGACATTGGAACAGAAATAGCTAGAAAAGTCCTTTATTTCCAAAATTTTTCCCCTTTAGTCCATAAACATCCTAGAGTTCAATAACTCTGACATTAGAGTAACATTGACTCAGATAATAAGGGATTTATATTAGTCTGTTTTCTTCTCTCATATAAAAGGATCACAAATTCAGCTCTTACTAATATTTACCAAGGCCCCTCTGGAAATTATTCAGAGGTGAGGCATTCTAAGAGGAAAATGCAAGCTTCCTCTGTTAGTTTATGGAATTATTTCAGAGATATGGAACAAGCAGTCTCCAGAAATTTGTTGATAGGGTGAGTGGTTCTAACATGAGGAACCAAGTTGGCAAACAGGCAAATCACGGCACTCTCTCCTTACGGAAGAGAAGCAAGTAACATTAGCACTACTAACAGTTTCAAGGAATTTTTGCACATAGCATTGAAGGAAGAAGAATAGATATTCAGAAGAACAGATATGTATTGAGTGTTCAATGCATGAAATATATGAATCAGAAAATCTTAGAATTTTGTTACCCATTGATTAAAGTACAAACATTTGTGAAAACCTAGATTTACAGCAGCAAGATTTGTAGATCGATAGTCCTGAGTGATGTAATCCTACTCCTATATTTGATGAAAGAAACATTCCTACTTGAGGCCAGCAGGATTAATGTTGCTTCTTTGGTAATATACCAAGAAACAGTCTGATGTCTTCAAACAAAGCGATACAACACTCCAAAAGTACAAGCAACATTGCTCCAGGAAACACATTTATCTGTCAAAGCCAAATAGTAATCTTAATTTAATAAACACCCTTAGTTTGCTGAGCCCATCGGGGAATGAGAGTCTTTAGGGAAAGCCTGAAAATGAACTGTACCAATTTATTAGGCAGCTTTCCATTTAGGCTGAAATGAAAGTGTCAGGGATACTTGACCCAAAATTCAGGGGTTCTCTCAAAACTGAGTCTGCTTTCCAAGACTATCCCTGAGAGGTTGGGGGAAGGAAAGAACAGTCATCTACATAGTTAGGGCACTTGTCTTACTCCCAAACAAGTTCCTATATCTTTGTACCTTAAGATTGCCTCAAGATCTACTTTGTTCAAGGAAAAACCTCTTGGGCACAGTAGAAAAAGGAACATTATGTTCACCTATCTGTCCATCCACCCATCCAAGTATCCATCCATTCATGTATCCGTCCAAGTACCCATCCATTCATGTAGCCTTCCATCCATGTAGCCATCTCTCTCCCAGCGCTTGTCATTATTACTCATCACACCATCTGGGTGCTCCAGGGACAAGTGCTTATCTGACTTCACAGTGAGATCGGGGCTACATTAATGCTCTGAACATAGGACTATGAGAAGAAAGTGTTTTGATGGTACCTGCCCGAAGTACTGGGGATTATTGACCGGTGGCTTTTTCACAGAGCCCTTTCATGGAGAACTGCATTCCACCAGGTGAAATCAAGAAAGTTGGAAACAACATGTATTTCTGGGACTGTCTTGTTTTACACGGTGATGGCAGCTATGGGGCTCACAGAGCAGGCTGGAATCAGGAGCCTGCGTGCACTGTGTATCATTGTTCCCATGGCTCTCTGTCTGAAGTCCTCTCCCTGGCTGGTGAAGGAGTGTCAGTGAGAGAAGGGATGAATTCTGTGAAAAGCACACTATGCGATACTGCCCAGCTTAGCAAGAAAGTGTGTAGTCAGCCTGCCTGGGACCATTCTCTGCCCCTGCACCCCCTGGATCTGGGTTTTACTCTTTCCCACCATTTGGACCTCATCTGCTGCTGGCTGTCCTCCCCTCTTCTCTCAGGACTTTCATAGGTGGAGTAG
Organism: Heterocephalus glaber; assembly: GCF_053883595.1. Classification (NCBI taxonomy): domain Eukaryota; kingdom Metazoa; phylum Chordata; class Mammalia; order Rodentia; family Bathyergidae; genus Heterocephalus; species Heterocephalus glaber. The sequence goes on along the minus strand of NW_028258187.1, from coordinate 5,248,447 downwards.
AGCCCTTTCTCTCTTATTTGGCACAGATAATTTCTAAATTTCTGTGTTTATCTTTCCTATTAGTGAGGCTCGGCACTGGGAAGGATGTAAATGCAACAGTGTCAAGGTGTCCAGGGTGCCCAGGTCTACCTGGGGATGCCAGTGTTTGTGAGCTGGTGGGATTTTCACAGTGACGCCCCGTGCTCCTGAGCAGCAGCAGCCAGCGCAGACCCTGAGACTGCAAGTCATCATCTCCTCTCTGTTGGAAGCTGAGATCACACTTGCAAGCTTACTTCTTCCAGATCTCCTGACAAACCATCTGAAGTGTATTGTGGGATATGGTTATTATGGTAATTGGAGGGTGGCATGAGTTGGGGAAAATTATAAAACACGAATGGAGAATCTATATAAATCGTTATGAACACTTCTTCCTGATATTAGACTTGTGATATTTTATTGCCTGCTCCCAAGATTCCAGCAGGCATCACGAGATCAATCAAATTTCCTAAGATTCAATGAGCCAAACTGGGCTCTCTCCCCACTACATTACCCTGATCCCAGAGAGGCCACAGTGCTGAGCCAGTCCTGGTAGCTCTAACTGCCATTTACTTAAAATAATAAGTGTTGTGAACATCCTTTTCAGGGAGAGGCAAGAAGTGGGAAACAATTAAAAGAGTAGGATTTTCTTGGGAGGCTGAGACAGAAGAACCACAAGTTCAAGCCCAGCCTGGGCCACTTACTATAGACACTGTCTCAAAATGTTAGAAAAAAAAAAAAAGGCAACCAGAAGGGCTGGGAATGTAGCTCAGTGCGCAGGCCTGGGTTCAACCCCGAGTCCTGTAAACAGATGGGGTTTACTTGTTTAATGCCCACAGTATGAGCTTCCTGGGTAACCCCGCCATGGCACTCTACACTTAGCGACTTGAAGCAACTGAAGCTTATTCTCTGGTGCTTCTGGAGTCCAGAAGGCTGAGGAAGCTCCAGGGTAGAAGCTTTTCTCTGGATTTTTCTGGCTTCTGGAATTTGTTGGCAGCCTGTGTGGCTGCATTATTCCATGAGGTCTCTTTGTTCTTTCCCTTTCTGTCCGCATCTTTCCTTTTCTGACTCACAGAAAGACATTTGTCATTGGATTTGGAGACCACCTCGGTAGATGGAGATCTCATCTCAAGATCCATTACTTCATTGAATTGGCAAAGACACTTTTTCCAAAGCAGGTAACACTCATAGACTCCAGGCATGGGGACATGAGCCGACCTTCTGGGGGGAGACTACAAGGTTCGTGTGTCAGGTTTTCTTCTAGGTATTATATAGATCTTCTTTTTGAACTTTGAATTTCAGAAGTCTGTGTCCTAGGCACAACGCCACCACTAGTCAGCTGTGTTCTCTTGGGCAAGTCATGTCCCACATTTGAGCACACTTTCTTCATTTGTAAAACGAAAGGGGCAGGTTAGATGTCACCTGCTGCACCTTTCAGGCTTTAACCTTTATTGATTCTAGACAGAGGGCAGAGTCAGGGTGAGGGGCAGATGCTTCCAATAGCCCACCATGTTTCCTGGGGCCTCCTGACAGTGTGCAGATGTTTTCCTTCTGTGTGATGCTGTAGCTCCCAGAGCCACTTCTGTCCCTGACTCCTACCTGGAAATGAGTGGGGTCAGGCTCCCCTCTTCAAACGTGAACCCACTACCACCTTTGTGTGACCTGACCGTTCATATTTTGGTTTAGTGTTTGTATTCTCTGTACTTTTGGCAACATTACCAATCTTGAACTTTATTTCTCTATCAGTCTCAGTCGCTCTGTGCTGCTATAACAAAATATAGCAGTCTGGGTAATTTATAAAGAATAGAAATTTATTTCTCACAGGTAGGAAGGCTGGGAAGTCCAAAATGAAGACACTGGCAGGTTGGGCACCTCATGAGGACCATGTCTCTGCTTCCAAGATGGCACCTTGAATGCTATGCCATCACGGGGTGGGAGGGATGGAATGGACAAAGGCATTAAGCCCATTCCCCAGAATGGAGCCCTTGTGATCTGGTCCCTCCCACAATCCCCACCCTCTCATAGTGTTGCACTAAGGCTTAAGATGTAACACAAATCTTGGAGGGGACACAAACCTTCACACCATGGCAGGCAGCAAAACAAAATACGAGAGTGATCTAAATACATGGCAAGTGCTTAAACTTTTAAATATTAGAGCAGAAAATGTCACATTTCCATACCCCCTCAAATACCCTCCCTTGCTTCACACTTATCCCAGTGTTCTTGCCACTTTCTGCAGCAGTTCTGGAGGTCTACTTTTGTGTTGCGTGATAAAAAATACAAGAATGCTGCGGCCAAGTGCCATCCAACAGAAAGGCAGCTCATAACAACATTACAGTGTGTCCTCACCCACCTTATTCCCTGGATCTGGTGCTGTGATTTCTGCATCTTCCTCAAAATCAAAGTGACCAAGAGAGGTAAACGCTCTGAGTTGATTCGGGATGTGAAGGCATTGAAGCACAGCTAATGATGCTCAGGAGAGAGGACTTCCAGAGCTGCTTCAGAAAATGCCAAGAACAATGAGATAAGTATGTTGGAAGAAAGGGGAGTATTTTAAGGCACACTAATGGCAGTTTGTCTTTTGCTGTAATAAATTTTAAAAATTTAAACACATGTTGCATTTTTTATCACAGCTTGTATATGAAATTTTCTTTCTACAATGATCAGCACACTGTTACATCATGGTAACGGCAACCATTAGCATCTAATTTTCTATTTAAGGACAGAAATGATACAGCAGAGAAATGCAGAGCTTTAGTTTTAGGAGACTCGAAAAGAATTCTGTCCATGTGTACTGATTGCCCACCACCTTCCAGATGCAGCATAGGTGTTAGAGCTGTTGATGAGCTGAGTCTCCCTTCTTTCCTCTTCATACTGTCCTCTCCTTCTAAGCAACGTCATTATGCCCAAGCCCAAGCTCAGCCCTTCACATGGGTGAAGCCAGAGAAAGTTCTCATAAAGAAAAGATTAACAAATCCAACCAGGAATAAAACTGTGGAAAAGGCTCAAGGTGCAGAGCCAAAAATCACTGGTTTCATTGCTAAATCATGAGAAAGTAGACGCTGGTTGCTCTGTCCCTGAAATCCCAGAAGGTTCAGCAACTCACGACCATCAGGGATTAATGGTGCATTTAAATTGTTCTCTCCCCGGGTTATATATGCAGTGAGCCATAGGGGAGGCCAGAGCTCCCTGCGACCTAAATGGCAAACTCCAAACCCCCCTCATTCTTCCGATGAGCGGACTGATAATGGCCAAAGACACTGGCACCAAAGAATGCAGGCGTCTGAATGCCAGCAAGACCTGGGTCACCAAAGACCCCCCACCCAGCTTCTCCACAGGTCACATGGGGTGGTGTCCCCTGGCCAGATGTGGGCTGTGAGCACCAACTTTCATTCCGTGACCTCCACCCTGCAAGGGGAGAATTAATCATCACACTAAGTACAGTGGAGGGGGAGCCGGTACTGTGCTGAGTGTGCCTGGTGTCCCCACTCAGTGTCAGGGTGAGCTGAGAACTTGGCCAGCCCCTGCTGAGCCTGGTGAACATTATACTCAAATCCAGTTTGGCTGGATTGGCAGCTTGCTTGTAAGAAGCCTAGAAACACATGGCCGGTTCAGCTAAGCAAGCTCCGGAAAAGAGATTCTCAGTACCAGAAATGAAGCGCAGGTCTAGTCTTGATGAGATCGACAGTGCCTTCCCCTCTGGAAACGGAGGCAGTACTGCCACTTGAGAAGCAGCTTATGTGGAGCAAAGCCAGGGAGGCTGAGGTCTGGCTATAGTGACTGTGGTTCACTAGTCACCATCAGCAATAGGCTAATCCAGAGCAAGGCTCAGAAAGAAGCACGCACAGCAGCTCAGACATGTGGCCAATCAAGAGCTACATGATTTTTTTAAAAAGCTACAGTGATGCTGAGTGTCAGAGCTGGTGTGGTGGCCTGCAACCCCAGCACTCTGGAAGGGAAGCTGAGTCAGGGGGATTGGAAGGTGGAGGTCAGCCAGGGCAACTTAATGAGACCCTGTCTCAAATTAGAAATTTAGAAAAGGGTCTGGGATACAAAGGCCTTGGGTTCAATCCCTCTGCCCCCCAAAAATAAGGTGACAGAGGATGTCAGCCTCTGAAAAACCTAATTATTCAAAATAATACCTTTCATGTGTCAAATAGGAGTTATGTGGCACTGGGTCCATTTTAAACTGGAATAGTTCTTTGCCCCTAATGCCAACCTTTTCTCCAGCTAAGTGCAAGAAGATGGGCAATAGAAAGAGAAATGATGAGATAATAAACAAGTGCTATTCCTGCCCTACTTCAGTGTAGTCTAGTGAGGTAATAGCTACTAATCAAACTGTCCTAAGTGTGAAATCATCACCATTCTCAGAATTAAACAGAAGTGCCTGAGGGTATGACAGCGCACAACAGGGAGGGGCCTTGGCCATGAGAAAGTGTATGGGTGTGCATGCGAGTGTCATGTGTGTGTGTTTGTATGTTTTACTTTAAGGAAGAGACTCAAGTCCAGCAGAAAGGTGGTTGGGTTAGACCTCACGCAGTTGTGAGGTGAGTGCTGCCTTCGTGCATTTTCTTGTTCTTTTCACACGGAGTTGAAACGTGGCTTCCTGTGGAGGAGGACGTGATGGAAACGCTCTTCCTCAGCTGCAGGGAGGCCCGTGCAACGCTGTCTCCAGGGGCTGGACTCCCAGGCCCGCACCTCGCTCTGTCCCCTTCCCGGCTCTGCTCACCCCTCCGCACCCAGGAACCAACTTCTCCTGCATGTGATGGGGAGCTGTGGCTGTGTCTCCACTTTCCAGTCCCCACCACCTGAGCTGCAGATTGTTCCCACCTCTCCTGTTGAAAATGGTCTGTGACATTCACAGACAAATAACAAAAAATTGAACCAATGTTTCGTCAGAAGACAAATTATCTCCTGGAAAAGAAATTCCTTGCAAAAAAACCTATTATTTGGTTGTGTACCTTTTTTGTATTAGTTTTCGGAGAAAGAGCCCAGATAGAATCATTGTTCAATATCCTTATGACCAAAATATATAATTATTTCTGTAAATTATACATACTTTTTAAAGAGCTCCTTTAATTGAAGGTAGAGTCTTCCGAATTGATCTTCTAAAAAACCTTTCCATTAGATAGCTTATCATTCATACTCATCCTAATAAAGGCACTCTAAATGAGTACTAACATGCTAGATATTGAATGAGGTGAGAAAAATCAGTATCAAAAAACCATAAGATAGTACATGGCCCATTTGAAGGCTTGGGGGCTTAGAGAAAGAAGGAATATCAAGACTCATTTATTCATAATATTATGAACACCTATTATGTGCCAATAATGAACTAGAAAAATATACAGTTTACAGGGAGTAGAATCAAGCCAAAGTTAAGGAAAAATACATAAATGTTCAACCTTAACCAAAGCCAATTCAAATACATTTTATTAACGCAGAAAAAAAATGGTAGTATTTTAGCTTTGCCACTTTGTAGACAAATGACCAATTAATCTGCTTAATGTCTAATCGCTCATAGCCCATGCTGTCAAGTATTTAAGTATAGTTGTTTAACCAGGACAGGATTGTTAGAATAGCAACACAAATGCCAGAACAAGTGTTTTATCAATGCTTAGGAAATCCAAGTGCTGTTTCTGGGAATCTTCTCACTCACTTTATGTCTGTCTTTCACAGTGACTACAGCTAACAGGACTGTTGGGACCCGAATTGCATCCACTTCCTCCCCGTGCCTGTGTCGAAGCCCTAAGCCCAGGGAGACTGTATTTGGAGATGGGCCTTGCACAGGTGGTGAAGGCTAACTGAGGTCAGAAGAGTGGAGCCCTAGCTGGTGACACTGCTGCCCGTGTGAGAAGAGGGAAGCAGGAGGGCCTGTGCTCCCTGGCCCTGGGCACGTGCACAGGAAAAGGCGCGAAGGCAGCCAGCGGACATCACCTGCAGAGCAGGAGGACAGCCCTCACCCAGAGCTAAATTTGCCAGCACCCTGACCTTGAACAGCTAGCTTCCAGGAGTGTGAGACAATAACTTTTTCTCAAGTCACTCAGTCTGTGTTATTTTAAGGTAGCTTGAACAAACGAATAGAAAAAAAAAAGTACTAATTATCTACCAGAATCTGTCCATCCCAAACTAGCCCATATTCATTAAACATTTGCACAGGAACCTATCCCAGGGCATTACCTTTGGTGTGGTTCAAGATAGCTTGCAACCATGTCCATGCTCCCAGTATAAGAAGATGAGAAGAGCAGAGGGAACCACCCTTCCCTGGGAGGCACCACCCACAAACTGCACACTGTATTTGCTTCCAGCCTACTGGGCACAGCCACACGGCTGAAGTTAACTACAAGGGAAGCTGAGAGGAGTTGTCATTATTGTCCTTATCTAAAGAGGTTTTGTCATTACCAGAGAAGGTAAGAATGCATACTGAAGGACAAAGGTCGGTCCTTCCAACATCTGCTCCCTCAAATGGACTTGGACATTCCTCAGTCATATGTGCAATATCTGCAGTGCTTCTGCTCCACTTTATGGTATATTCTCTGATTAAACCACTGGATAATTTTTCCAGCTTTTGAGGGTTCATATTTTCTGCACCATTTTGGATTCACTGAGTTACCAATGTCTATGGAGATGAATCCTGCCCACCCTTTTGTTGATTAGCCCTACTTGTTTTTTTTTCTTCCTCAAAATGGAAAGGACATAAAGTTTTCTTATCACTGAGAAATAAAATGTTTTGCTTAAGGCTTCATAGGTAGCAAACAGATCAAGTACACTATCACTTGAGATTCTTGCATTCCAAGCACAGTTTTGCTTTTACTTAACTATCTTATAACTTAAAAGTGTCCTCTAAATCACTAGAAGAATTATGAAGGAACTCATTTTCCATAATAAAAGCAATAGAGAGGCAATTTGATAGGGAAGACTAATCTAAAAGATAGAAATAATTTTTAATTATTTCTTGTTTCTTAAATAATTTGACTTTTACTCACTAATCTTTCATATGTGAATGTATCCTGTCTTAAAAATCTCTTATCACAGTATTCTTAGATTGTTTTCATTCTGTTTCACTACTGTTATAAACCACACTGCATTCAACCTAACTATGCATAAACATTTTTGTGGGATGGAAAGCTATGGCTAGCTCAGCAGTTATACACACCTTAAAACCGTTGATTGTCTTTGGCAGTATTGCCAACGTGTTGTCCAAAAAGATTTACTAACATTTACTTCCATCAAAAAGACACAAGCCTAAAGGTGGAGTCATAGATTGGGTTCTCTGGAAGCAAACCCTGTTATAAGGACTTGTATGTGGGTGATTTATTCAGAAAATGCTTCTTGGGGCAACCAGTAAGGAAGTGAGGGCCATAGGACAGGGACAGGAAGGAAGTGTGTGAAAGTGTCCTGCAGACAAAGTCCCTCCAGAGCCTAGGGATTGGGCTTGAATATCCTGCCTCCTAAGTCACTTGTCAAGGAACAGCCTGGTGGGCAGGTAAACCCTGAGCATGGAGGTTTAGTCCCCCAGTGTACGGTAAAGCAGCTCCATTAGCTTGACCAAGAAAAGCTTCAAGTTGTAGCCATTATTAAAAAAGGCATAGAAATCAGTGGGGTGGGGTGGGGTGGAGAATATGTACAGAAAATATGAGAAATGTGAAGAGATCTGTGCAAAGTGCTAATACTTTCCGCTATGGTTCACCCCTCCTATGATTAATTCCTTTCACGTTCCAGTTCTTTAAGGTGATGGTTGCTCAACATTTCAGGAGAAAGTTTGTAAGTGGAAGCCTAGTCAAAAAGCTATTCTCTCTGCTGCTCCTGCGATAGGTCTTGAAGTGGTGGTACTTCACCATCCTTTCTTCTAGCCATTCCAGAATCCTCTCAAGTGCGACTGAGCTTCACAATGATGCTATACTCTGCTCCTAGGTGCCTTCTCCATTGCTGTAGGGAAAACACTTTCTTTCAGGCCTCATGAGGAACATACTTATGTACAATACACCTCTACATCTCTTGGTCTGCTTCTCAATACTCTGCCAGATTGCTATCCTTCTAAGTTTCTAGAAGTTGTTCCAGTACCACGTATGTCTAGCTCCATCCAGGTGCCTTGTGAATGTGTTACACTCTCATACACAGAGTGTCCCTGTATCAATAAACTCTCTTCTATCCACCATCTTGGTCCAAAATTTCCAGGATCTACTTCCAGTCATACCTTTTCCCATATCAGAGAGTACACATTACCCAGGTCCTACAGACTCTTCAGAAAACAAGTCTTTCCTCCTGTAATAAGGCCAAGCTTTTTCCACACGAGTCATACAGTGACCTGATTTCTGTAGGTATCTGCCTAGGTGGAATCAGACCATGAGGAGGGAAAAGATCTCCTTCCAACACATCAGCCTTAGTTGAGGTGACTGATCAGTCTCCGAGCATGAAGGGAGTTGCTAGACTCTAGAAAAGAGCATACAGAAAGCTGAATGTACCTGATCTTTGACAAAGGAGCCAAAAAATACACACTAGAGGAAAGGTAACCTCTTTAATAAGTGGTGCTGGGGAAATTGGCTTTCCATATGCAGAAGACTGAATCTAGACCCATATATCTTACCATGTAGTAAACTAACATCAAAATGGATCAAAGATTTAAATGTTAAACAGAAACACCTTAATCTGCTGGAAGATGAAATAAGTAAAACCCTAGGAGACACAGACATAGGCAAGGACCTTCTGAACTGAACCTCAATTGCATAAAAAATAACATCAAGAATCAATGAATGGAATCATATCTAATTAAAAAGCTTCTCCATAACAAATAAAACAACAGAGTGAAAAGACAATCTACAAAGTGGAAAACAAGATGTCAGCTATTTCTCGAACAGAGGACTCATATCTAGACAATATAAAGAACTAAAAAAAAAGTAGACCTTCAAAAATAAAAGATCCAAATGAAAAAATTGACAACTCAAATGAACAGACACTCCTCCTCCTCAGAAGAAGAAAAAGTACAAATGGCCAATAAATACATGAAAACATGTATTTCATTTCTGGCCATTAAAGAAATGCAAATTAAAACAATAGTGGGGCTTTCTCTTGCTCCAGAAGAATGGCTATCATTAAGAAATCAAATACTAACAAATGCTGGCAAGTCTTCAGGCAAAAGGAACCCATCTACTTTGTTGGTGGGAATGTAAACTGATGCCAGCATTATGGAAATCAGTATGGAGATTCCTCAAAAACTAAAACTGGAAATTCCATTAGACCCAGTCATTCTCTGACTGATTATGTTCTGGAAAGCATTAAAGACATCATATTATAGGGATCCATGCATACCCATGTTTATAGTGGCATAAGTCCTAATAGCTAAATCCTGGAAAGGGCCTATATTCATCAACAGTAGAATGGATAAAGAAAATGTATTTGTACATAATGGAGCACTACTCTGCCATGAAAAAGATAATCTTGGGTCATTTGTAGGAAAATGGATACATCTTGAGGCCATAATGTCAAGTGAAATAAATCAGATACACAAGCTTAAATATCACTTGATTTCTCATATAATGAGAAATATAAAACATAAATAAAGAGCAAAAAAAGACAGAAAATAGGAAAAAGGGAGATAGATCTTCTGCAAAGGGGAAGGGCATCAAGAGGTGGGGGGGGGAGGAGAAAGGGGTGAAAGTCTGAGATGTGTTCAGTCCATGCACCAACTCCCCATGAGGTGTGCGATCATTACGCACTGCACACAGGCACTGAATTGAAAAGCATACAGAAAAGGTCTTCGGCAAACTCCAGGGACCCGATGTGCTGAGGCGCACCCCTTCACGTGTACCTGTGTCCAGTCCCTGGGTCCCTCCTTGCTTGTCAGGGCCACGATGAGGGGTAGGACACTTGGCAGGTTCCCCCTTTCTCTGAAAACTATGTTATTCTTGCAACGGAGCCCCGTGCCTGCTCTTGAGCATTTTCTTCCCTGTGGCTGAAGGATGTGTCTAAGAGCCTTTAAATGGTCCTAATGTCCTACTAGGATTCATACTGTGCCTCACGTAGGTAATGAGTGAGCTACACACATTTTTCTCTCCTTGCTGCATCCAGGGCTCTCAGCAACAATAAAACAACTTCACCGTCTTTGTAATTATGGCTCCCATCCCTCACAAATTCAAGCAACTTTGCACAAGGCAGCACGGCCAGCCCATCTGTATTCCAGGCCAGCCTCAGATAGGAAGGCTTAGGGACTTAGGACCAGGGATGATCACTGGTCCACTTCGCACCAGTACAGGATCCTGTTCTTCAGGTGGCCATCAAATATCAACTTCCTGAGCTCAGTCTGCCTTTTCTGCTTCCTTGGACCACTCTGCCACCAGCCCTGTTAGGGAGCTCTGAAGAGGATTTGCATGTAAATCATTTCAGAAAACAATGCAGAGAATTCGGGGAAGACTAATAAGACAAGGTGCAGACAGGGTAGAGAGGAAGCCAGGCATTGGTGTGGTCTAAGGCCAAGTCCCTCAGAAGGTAGAATTCAGCCTGACCATGAATGGAACCTGGCAGTGTAAGTGACACAGAGCCGTCCCAACCTGAAGCAAGGGAGCCAGACTCTCCTGCCTCTGTTATAGCTTGGGACAATGGTCACCCAGCTGGACCGCAGACTCTTATCCTTTCCATCCTGTTTTTCAGTGGGGGCCCAATGGCTCCAGTGGCCCAAGAGCTTGTTCTCTAGAGGAGAAGCAGAAGAGGCACTGTCCATGGAAGGGTGAGTGTGGAGAGTGGACGCGCAGGGTCAGATGCTCAGAGAAGGGACAAAGGGACCAGCGCATCTGGCCAGAACACCAGGACTGTGTGCTACAGCTGTCTTTCTCTCTGCTCACTTGCTTCCCTATTTTGCCCTGTTTCTACAAATTATAATTTATTTTTTTCTTTTTAAGATTCAAGTTTAGTTTATGTTTGGAATGGGGATCACTGGAATACATTATAAGAGTCAAAACTTCAGGAAGAGTACACAGTGAAAAATCTCCTTCCTATATATCGTGTCAGAAATATACTATAACAGATTTTGCATGGTACAAAAATCACCACCTCTTTTGTTTCGCATACACACAATTCCTTTTTGTGATTCTGTCTTCTCATTGAAAGGGATCGATTCTTTTCTGCATGGGAACACAGAACAAGGGTAGGATTTCTTAAGCAAAAGAGAAACAGACTGAAAGTCGAGTTATTGAGTGCTGCATAATATGCAGAAGAAGAGGCCTGGCAAGGAGCTCTAAACCCCTTTATATTAATTGTCAAAAAGCATCATTGTTCTAGAAGGATGTAGTGACAAGTTTATGAAAAGAAAATCTCTTTAATTAACAAAAATGTTTGTTTTTCTCAAAATAAGCCTTCTACTGTGAGGGTTCACAGTAGGGTGGTCAGTAAGCTGCTAGAATTCACTGACAGGCAATGGGTGCATTTGGCCCATCCATCTGACTGGGCCTTCAGTAGACAGGAGGATTTTACTTATTTGGAAAAATTCAAAGTGTAACTGTGAAGAGAACAGTAGTTAGGGATTAAGCAACCAAACCAGCAAAACCCAACTGTATAGCAGCCCAAGTTCTACCAGATCTTGCTGTGTGAGCCTGGAAAGCTGCCTTTCCTTTCTGTGCCTTCAACATCACCTGTAACCCATGCCGAGGGGATTCTGAGGATGAAATGGAACTAGTGTCTCCAATAAGAGCTCTTGGATAACCTGATGTGCAGTAACATAATTCATAATAATACTAACATAAGGGACCAGGCTGGTACACAAGGCTCCTTTCATTTGCTTTACTTTTTCGTTGTCCCCATTCCTTAGCTATCTGATTGAACAAAGTTTCTAGCACTTTAGTTTGTTTTCCTCTGAGACTGAGTCCAGTTGGACTTATAATTTACAGTTCACCCTCATGTCTCAGTCGTGGGTATCCATAGAGGGATGGGGAGTGTTGAAAATTTTATAGTGAGCTTAAATTCCACACACAAGCTAGGAAAACCAAGCATCGGGCTGACTTGGATATTCAGATTTGTCCAGTGAGTGGAGGAAATCAATTGCTTTTACTTATTTTGTTCCCGCATTGCAAGGATCTTCCAGCCTGCTCCTATCAAGTACGACCTCCAGCAGGTGACTGTCCATCGAGTTCCTGCACATCACAGGTAGAACAACACGGTACCACCAGGGTAGACCTTCAGGTTCCGAAGTGGGCTTTGTTTTCCCCTGAATCAGCCCTGCCTTTGCTTCCTGTTGTTGCTGTAACACTTGCCCCAGACTAAGCAGCTTAAAGCAGGATGAGGTACATCCTCTTGGAGTTCAGTGGGTCCCCAGTCCAGTGACACTGCTTAGAGTATCACGAGATGCAAGGGACTGTGTTGGCAAAGTTGTGCTTCCTTCTGGGGTCTCTGGGAATCCCCTTCCAGCCTCTGGCCAGCTGGGACATGACTCAGTCCAGTACAGCTGGAGGAGGGGCCCCTTGTCCTCCCAGCTCTGCAGGACTGCCTGCCCTTCCTCCCTCCCGCAGCAAGGCAAGGCGCTCTACAGGCACAGCCTGTGGGTCCCAGCGACAGTCCCTGCACACTTCTCACATGCCTCGTCTCAGCTCCCCCCTCCCCTCGTGCAGCATCTCAGACCAACTGTTCTGCCTTCCTCTCTCAAAAGCTCAGGCGATTAGATTGGGTCCAACAGATAATCCAGGATAATCTGCCTCCTTAAAAGTCTGCAACTTAATCACCTCTGCAAGACTCTTTTGCTTCGTACATAACACATGCACAAGTTCTGGGGATTAAGATATGGGAATCTTGGGGCCATTATGCTGCCTACCAGAATCCCAAATACCAAAGAAAGTGACTACGTCATCAAGTGTCCTCCTGTAATTACCTTCCTTCTGGAAGTGCGCATCCTCACTGACTACTAGTTATTGCCTGGCTTTTGACAGAAGTGTTATGGGAATGTATGAAGCAGGGACATGCTGGATGCGAGTTCGGGGCACCCCTTTCCTTTTTCCACTGTTTCCTTCCATAGGAAGAGAGATCATCTAGCAAAACACTCCTGTCCTCCCTTGCACTATCTTTCCTCTCAGTTATGTTGTGAATTTGGGAGGAAGACCTGGGGGTAACTGAATGGTTCAGTCCTTGTTGAGGGTCATGCTTTGGACCTACCTGTCTGCCCATAGCGTGGGTCTGCTCTTGGCCACATGCTAAGCTCAGGGAAGCCCTGCAATCATCCAGTGCTGCCTCTGAGTGAAGAAGGCTTGCTTCAATGGAGGGAAGTGCTTGTCTAGGCGAGCTCAGCCATGCACAGCTCAAGTGTGGAATTTTAGATACAATGAGGAATGAGCACATGCAAAATAACATACCTGGTGTTATGGAGCAGACAAAGATGAGATTCCCAATTATAGGACAGCACAGTAAAGGTGTCTTTCCTCTATGCTCCTCTCTGAAATCACTCCAATACAATAAAATAATAGTAAGGTAGGAAAGGAGTGAAAGGGGGAAGGGATGTCTGTAGCCTGATTTCCACACCTGTGGTAGTGGGGAGTGGTGAAAGGTGAGTGTCCACAGGTGTAAAGAAGGGTAAGTTGGAGACATTTGTAAGAAAATAGATGCCTGATTAAACAATTAAAATGAATAATTGATCATTTGAAATAGGAAGAAAAGGTCTAAAGGGGTAGGGGAGGTGGGAGGGGAAGGGATAGGAAAGATGGGAAAGGAAAAATTATGAGAAAAGAAAAAAATGGAAACAAAGTCTTTGTAAATAGGGAAGGGTGGAGGGGTGAAGGGCGCACAGGTAATGGGGAAAAAATAAGAACCAAGATGCATCATGTACAGGTACAAGCACCCAATGATAAATGTAAACATATTGTATACCTAAAATGTACCAATAAAGGAATTTAAGCAAAAAAATAAAATAAAATATACTATTTCCAAATCCAAAGAGAAATATATAAATACAGAACAACAACAACAAAAAAGAAAATAGATGCACCTGGAAAATGTAACATTAAGTGAAATAAATCAGACATGCAATATCTCTCATTTGAGTAAGGCAATGTACAAGTACAGAACAAATAAAGGATCATTAGAAGGAAACAGAGAGATGGATCTTTTGGAAATAAGAAGGGGTCCAGGAGATCGAGGCATGAGCGGAGGCAGGATGGGGAAAGGGAAGTAAAAAGATTTAAGATATGTCATGCAAATGTGCCAAATCCCAGCAAAGAATGTCAACATTATATGCCATAAATATGAACTAAAAATAACAATAAAAATGTAAATGGGGAGAGGGGATTTAAAGTCAGAGGGAGAAGGTGAGTGGGCAGGGGTTCTCATGGATGTAGGAATGAGAGAGAGCAAAATGGAAGGCAGAGAAATAGGAAGCAGGGAGATGATTTTCAAATGGAAGGGAGAAGAAGAGAGAGAGAGAGAGAGAGAGGGGAGGAGGACAAAGGGATGGGAGAAAAAGAACTGAAGGGAAAAATGAGAATGGAAATAGACCTTTCGCCAATGGGAGGAGGACCAAGAGTTGGAGGAAATAGGAGGGAGCGAGGGAGGGAGGAGGGAATTTTAAAAAAGGAAGGATTAAGACATATTTTGGACATGTACCAACTCTCCACCATAAATGTAATTGTTATGTGCTGCTAAGGTGCACTAATTTTAGAAAGATCTTTAATGAAAATAGAATCAAAATATATTGTGTACATGTACCTACTTGCTAACGTTCATGTAAACTTCATGTTCTGTGAATATGTACTAATAAAATGGAGTTGTGAAGTAAAATTCAAAGTAAATGATGTGAATCTGACGAAGTAGGGCATATTTAAACATATTTAATGAATTTATTAAAGAAACAAGAAATCTCTAGCAAAACTGATAGCAGTAGTATGATTAGCTAAAATCAATGTGGAGAGAATAGGAATTGGGAAGGAATGCAAACAGGCAATTTTCCATTGCTCGAAGTGGGAAGGCAGTAGGTATCACCTAAAGAAATAGCTTGCTTTCTTCAATTTAGTATTGAATTTATAATTTCTAAAATTATACTGCTACAAGATAGAAGCAGAATTAGACAAACTTTCAGAAAAAAAACACGTGCATTTAAAAAGTGCAAAGAAACTGGCTGAGGATGCAGTTCAGTGCTATAGCACTTATTCAACATGAACAAAACCCTGAGTTCACCCCTCAGCACCACAGAAAAAAGATAAATAAGTGCAATGAAAATATGAATTAGAGTGAAAGATTTTAAAAAGCATAAAAATAAAAATAACATAAAAGGTAATAGTACTGTAATTGAAAGGTATATTTCACATAAACAAAATAAATGGGACATATTCTTCTTTTAAAAGATAAAGACTGAAATAGTGCATAAATATAAAATGTTACCATATGGTATACATAATAAACACAAAATTAAAAACCCTGACAAAGAAAAGTTGGAAATGAAATGATGTACAAAGACTTTCTGTACAAATAAAAACTCAATATATTAACAAGGACACCAACTGGTTTCAAAACATACAAAATGATCTTTCCCTCACAAGAATAGCTCAAAAATAAAGCTACTTTGTTTTGTTTGTGTTTTTGCAGTACTAGGAATTGAATCCTAGTAGCTTTTGCACTGGACTACATCCTCAATCTTTTTCTTAAATTTATTTTTTATTTTCAGAGAAAGTCTTGCTAAATTGCTAAGTTACCCAGACTGAGCTCAAACCTGGGATCTTCTCCCCTCAGCCTCCCAGAGTATTGGGATTACAGGTGTGCACCACCATGCCCAACCTAAAGCTGCTTTAGAGGGAGTTATTCTTCTTTCAAATTAGTAAAGATAAAAATGTCTGATACACACTGGCTGATGGAGTTGAGAGAAAAGAAGCCTTCTCATGGATTTCTAGTGGGCTAGAAACTGACCAACATTTACGGAGAGTGTCTTAGTTACTTTCTTGGTTCCTTGGACAAAATACTCAACACTCACAACTCTAAGGATGAAAGGTCTACTTTGCCTCACAAGTTACAGAGGTTTCAGTCCATAGTTGGCTGAGTCCAAGCCAGAGAAGCATGGCAGAGGGCTATGGCAGTGGAGAAACAGTCCATGGCAGGGTAGTGGGAAGCAGAGGGAGATCAAGGAGAAGGGAGACCACACCTCCAGTGACGTACCTCCTCCAACCAGGCTTCAACTCCTAACTCACATTTAGATAGAAACTTATTAGTGAACTCATCCACTGATGGGTATCATGCTTCATGATCCAGTCACCTCCCCAAAGCCCCACCTCTAAGCACACAAGGCTTTGGAGGGACATCTAGATATAAACCATAACAGAGTGCAACTTGGAAATGCTTATCAAAATTACATATATATCTTCTCTTGAATGTAGTGATCTTGGTTGAAGGAATTTACCCCAGGACAATACACATATGTGTTCAAGGATCTCCAAGGGAGTATTGCTCGTAAGAGAAAATACTTAAAAATAATTCAATATGTCATCAATCAAACATGGCATACTACTAAAAATAAAAATGGAGTTCTATTTATATGAAACAAACACCAGGATTATTAGGGACAAAGTGTCACCATCAGGAGCTATTACTAGCCCCCATGGTGTTTTGGGACAAATTAGATGGAGCCACCTACTCTGCATAGACCAGTGTATGTCCTTGTCATCTTTGCTTGGGGCCCATTGTGTATGAGAGGACCAGGACACACTGCAATGCCACTTGTCACCCCACTCCAGCCCTCTTGGAGGACAGGGCCATGTGTACCCACAGTGGTTCCAAAGCCAACACCTGCATCACTTTTTTAGATGGCACTTAGAGAAGAAGATCATCTATTTTGGGGGCACATAGGACTATTATCAAATAATTATCTATTTCTAAGCAGAAATAATGGATTGAAGACATCTTAATGTAACTCTGAAGGCAAAAGGAAGTACCAGATCATTAAGGCTTAATTGTCAGTGGAAGGAGTTGTATTTTATTTACCAATCTTAATTTGCTTTCAGAATTGAATTAATTGATTAGCTAATTTAGTGCTGAGGATCACTTGTTACCTCTGAATAGCATCACTAAACTTTAAATTAGTAAAGTTTGTAAACAATGAATTGGGAGTTGGGCCACATTCTCTCAACTTTGCATCAGGTAAATGTGATAACTTGCATTTCTATGATGTCAATGTATTTATGTATTAAAACTTTTAAAATTATAAGTTAGTTTCCTAAAAGTTTTAGTCCAGAGATTGCTCAGACATGGTTTGTATTAAAGCTGTTAAACTAATGTCAACATTTCAGAAACATATGGAATAAGTGCCAATCCAGTTGGCTGGTGGCTTTCCTCTTAAAGGATGTGAATGTACAGACTACTTCTATCATGTGCACTGCCATGACTATGACCATAGCCTTGGAGTTCTCTCCACCTAGAGAAAAGGCATATTGCTGAAAGACAAAGAAAGAGTGTAGACTCCTGTATTTTAAGAGCCCCAGATAGGAGTGCAATGTATGGCTTCTATTCTTGTCCCATTGGTGAGAATGACTTCCATGGCCTGACTTCCACTCAAGGGCTTGTAACAATGTCCATGGCCACATATTTGTCAAACAGAAACAAGCCGGCACCGCAAAAAGGAGAGCATGAATTTTTGTTGAATGAGGCAGTATGTCACCATAGAATTGATGCATGCAGCAGACTGTGACTGCATAATTACCCTGTACTCCGATGCTTAGGATTTGGGGAACCCAAGATTGGCCTATCCTTGTGATGGGAGATCTGAACTGAATAAAATACCTCTCGGTTCTTGAAAAAGAATTGTCTACACTTGAAGCCTACTTCTCATTGATAACTCAACCCACTTTTACCAAAAGTTAGCTTCGAAATTTTCACCTGACAATCCTGGTCAAAAATGTGGGGTTTTTTTCCTTCTGTAAACTAAACCTATACTTTGTAGTTTTATGTCCCGCACCTCCATTGTAGTTGACGATGGTGGTAGCTTCCTTTTCAGAATAGTCTCTTCTCTGTCTTTTGGATATTTCCTGTCAGACTTCATCTCAACTCCCTTCTTCTGATGTTCCTCAAACGTTGGTGATCCTTAAGGCCCAATTCTTACCTAACACTCTTCTACACATTCCTTGAATGAGCCTATCCCTCATATGATTAGAATTACTGCTTGTATACAGCCAATCCTCAGATTTGTATCATTAGACATTATCTTTAACCTGAGCTTCATACCATGCTTCTGTGCTGAACATTTTTCTTGGACATGACACAGAAGCCTTTTAAGTCATTAAGTCTATAGATACCTCTTTGTAAATTTTCTCTTCCTCCAATATGTCCTGCCTCAGCAATGAGTCAAGTTTCACAAGCTAAAAACCCAAAGTGTATGCTTGATCCTATTTATTTCAACCTCATTAAATGGATCTTAAGCACAGCTTATTTTACCTCTTAAATATATTTCAAATCCATTCCTCCCTATGCATATTCTGCTGTTATTACCTTAATTTGAAGCTGAAGTATCTCCTCTGCATTACTGAAACTCCTTTATTTGGGTCTCCTGCTCCAGTCCTCCTCAGTTTAGACTTCATGTGTTCGGTAGTTCGGATCCCACCCCAGACCTAGTTACCATGGACATGCCAGATGAGGTCTGGGAATCTACTTTGTCTTCTAATCCTAGGTAATTCTGATGACCAAGTTGGAAATTTCTGCTCTAGAATAAGTCATGTGAGAGAGCCCCAAATAGCAAGTTAACTATCACCCAATCTCTGTATAGTTTTCAGTGCATTGTAGATTATCTTTTGGGTTTCTAAGCCCTGTAAACAACTGGGAGTCACTGGGCTCTGGCATAAAGCATCTAGTTACTGCCACAGCTTCAAGTTCAGTCCAGTTGTCATCACTACAGAATGACGGTGAACTGGAGAAACCTGGATCACACCATGATCCCTGTGCTCTGTCTGTTATTCAGGTTGCAGAAATCTTTCACCAGGCCTAGAGTCTGACAGGCTTCAGGGTATGAGTCGATGTTTGGCAAACTGGGATCTAAGAGGGACTATGGTAATAATCTGCTACTGAACTGTGTCGGTTTCACAAAAGTGATTCTGGTTACTTTATGATGAATAAACAGAATGTTTTGGAAGGGTGTTGGGGGTCACCAGGGGCCTGGAGGGAGAAGAATGGTCCAGCCAATGGGCAGACCCCAAGGAGGGCCAGAGGTCTGGGAGGCAGGAAGTAGAACCATCAGGTCATCAGCAGGAACGGGCTGGAGAGGCTGCAGCAGCACTGTCATCTGGGAGGGCTCCAAGAGCTCACTCTGCCCATGCCTACCTTGTTTAGCATTCCAAGTTCTCCGAGCGAACGTGATTGGTCAAGGTCAGGGCATTGCCAGCTCTCTTGATTCTTCAGGGCCAGGTAGAGAGTGGACACAGCACTCAGGCTGTGTAGTGGGAGACAGGACTATTCACAGTGGAGGAGAGCTCATTTTTCTAAAAGGAAGTCAGGTGCTATTAGGAAGAGAGAAGAAATGCTAAGCAACCAATAAAGAAAACAAATAGCCACTGTAGTGCACATAAGGAAAATTGAAGGTGAGAAGAAAAGGAAGAGAGAAAAAAGGTTGGAGAAATAAGGAAGGCAATAGTTTCAGACTTTACATACTCATACAGGAATTTTGTTTGCTTTGCTTTTTTTTATTACCTTCTAAATTAATCGAAAGACAATCTCTTATGGATTTGAGAACAATATATCTGGTCCTAATAATCCCAGAATCTCTATTTATAGACATTGAATGTGTTGTTGGAATTAAATATAATGTATGAACAAAAATTTCGAGATACATTTAGATTTGCTTTCTCAATAAAGCATATCACAAAGGGAATAAAGAAATTCTTTATTCAAATTAATGGTGAATTCTTTTGTCATGAGAATAGGAGTTTATATTCATTTCGGTGAAAGCAAATAAATTGTTCTAGACAAGAAAAACAAAACTAGCCCAAGGCAGTATTTTCATTATAGAAAAAGGCACATGTCCATGAATATCTAGTTTAATATTAACAAAAGTCATTCAATTAGCTATGCATGTGCCATTGTTATGAATATTTATTCGAGTCTCAGCTAAGTAACACTGATATGTTTTATTCACTGGGTCAGAGATTCAGATGTTATAAACATTACCCTTCTTGCCCTGGTGGGAGATGCAGGGATTTGAGTGTAAAAACAACCTGACATTTCCCAGCACTGAAAATGCAAATTTCTTTAGAACTTTCAATTTTATGTTCAGGAAATTGCCTTTGTTGTTTGCTAATTTTATTTCTTCTCTAAAATCATTAAAAAAATTCTGATGAGCTAATATCACTTCTGTAATAATGCGAATTATTAAAAACCCCAAAATGGTTTCCTTCTCCTTATCTCTTGAAATAATAGCTCAAGGTGGCCAAAGGAAAGAGGAACAATGTGTAAATCGCAGATGAATGAGAGTAATTAGCACAGGGACAGCAAAAAAAAAGTGACAAGCAAGCTATTCCCTCATCTATGATAGGCTTTGCTAACCCCTGAGGGGCTTTATGCTGCCAAACCCAGATGTGGTTTGTGTTTCTTAACTTCTATACTCTTAACTATGGGCTTCCCTTCAGTAAGAGTTGGCTTGTACGAGGAAACTTCTTTTCTATACCTAATTTAGATCAATTCCATTCATTTATCAAAAAACCAAGTCTCTGCATGTTGCACTTTTGAGAAGATGCACATCATCAGCACTGATGACTCAGTGGTCTGGGTTCCCACCATTGGTAAGGCCATTGTCCCACCATGACTGAGGTGAGGTCTTACATTTTGCCTTCTCCCCGAACTTTGACCTCTCCCCATCTCCATGGAAAGTCATTTCTGTACCTGTATATTTTTCCATTCCTGGTCCTTTATCCTCTCTTGTATTTTCCTCTGTGATGACCAGTCATTTCTTACTTTAATAGCCTCTGTCCTAGGCGTGGAAAGCACACACCAATCCAAGAACAGGTGTGTGTGTGCAGACACATTAATTTTACATTCTGTATCAGTCAGTTTTTCGTTGCTGGGGTACAGTGCCTCACACCACAACTTCAAGGAGAAGAGATTTAATTCAGTTCACAGTTTCAGAGGTTCTCAATCCAGAGTCAGCTGGATCCAAGGCAGGATCATGGTGGAAGAGCACAGTGAAGCAAAGCTCCTTACTGCATGGTGGCTGGGAAACACAGCAGGAAGCAGTGCCAGAGAGGAAGGGCCGAGGGACAGACTAGACCGCAACATCACACCTGCGGGATAGGTGATACACCCAGACACACCCAGAAGTGAGCTCCAATCCCCAAACCAATGCAAGTTGATACTCCTCCCTGTCCACCACATATACTATAGATAATCTCTGGTTCAGGTTAGAAGGTAACATGTTTTCATACACAGATGAGATAGAGATATAGAGATATTCATTACCTGTAAGCTTCAACTGTCTGAGTTTTTGTCACTCTCTGCTGTCTTAAATACATTCTGTTCACTACTTACAATTAAATTATTGTTTAGTAAATATATAAAACTTCAGTTCCCAAACATTCCTGAAATAGTCTCCCTACCAAAGATATTCCTATTTCCCTGCATCCTTCACATTCTCTGTGGCTTGTCAGTAGTAAAACCCATCAAACAAAATCCATCTTGAAGAGAGGGAAGTCTGTCCTAATGAGCCTTACCTTTGCCTTCCTTCTTTATCTAGGCAATTCTTACTCATCTTTATTCCTATTTCAGGTATATTTTAAGGGTCACTTCCTCACGGACATTTTCTGCCTTGGCCTCCGAGTCTGGTTGTTTTGTTTCTAGTTACTAGCGGCAAGCCCACATAATCTGAAATTCTTTTGTGTACTTTGATCAGTGATCAGGCTTTTATTATAATTTTAATCTCTTGATATCTATTTCCCTCACTGCACTGGAAATGCCCAAGGTTATAGTCTCCATCTACTTTGGTTGCACATTCTATTCTCAGTGCCTAGCACAGTGGGTGATCTAGCTTATGGCTCAATAAGCAATTGATAAATGGATTATTAAGTATTTGCCCTCAAGCTCTGAATAACTAATGATAGCTTAGTATGTCATACCTACTAAGTGCATTTTTCTGGGTAGAGGTGAAAATATCTTAACCCGAGGCATCTGCAGTGGAAAATTTCCATGGCCTACAACCTGACAGAAAAAACCCTCCTCAGAAAGAAAGGGTGCCCTTCCTACACCCTTCAGTGTCTGCTGAGGGAGGGGCCTCCCAGCCAGGAAAGCAAGGCAGGGGAGAGGAGCCTGCATTCTTAAAGTGTTTCACAGCTCATCTTCCTTCTACTTCTCACCCAAATGACACCGCAGGGCCTCCGCAGGCTGATGGTCTACATCCAGCAGCTGGGGTAGAGCAAGGTGATAACATGAGCAATGGATGGTAATGTTCTCCTGGCCCAGGGCTTCAAGTGACCTGGATAGCACAAGGTCCTTAGTAAAGTCAGATTGTTCTCCTCTTTGTCTACCTTAAGGTCAACATTAGAAAAGTGGTTGAAATTGCTGTCCTCAGTACGGAATTAAGGGGAGACTTTGGTCCTTATAACCATTAAAGTCTTAATTAAGTCAAAAATGGAAACTCATTACCTCCTGTGCAGCTTGTGATTTGGCTTTCAAATTGTGTCACTGCCATAGGTCTGGGGCTGTAGTCGCTGCTTCTAACCAAACAGCGCTTTGCCTCTGAAGTGGTCATCATCTTATGCATCTCTTGGCAAAAGCACTAGTCAACTTACTAAAGGATGCTTGTTTTCCGATCGTCTAGAGACAATCAGATGCAAGTGCTTGATCTTCGGGAAAATGCAGGGACATAAGAAGGTCTGGTGCACTGGGAAGAAAAGCTGTCAATTCTTTGGAAAAGGACTGAAGGGCCATCACAGCCATCTCTCAGGGCCTGCTTGGTGACTAGCAGTTGTTGGTAATAGGTAATAATTGTCCATTGGCTAACTAGTTGTTTTGAGGATGAACTGAATCGGCTGCATTCCTCAGGATATCCATGACATTAAGGCTGCAGACCAGCAGTGTTTGAGATGTTGGTCCCAGTGCTGGATCAGGATCATGCGGAAACTTCAACAAGAGCAGATGCCAACTGGAGAGTGTGGCTTACTGTAAATGAGAGGGAGCTCTGACAGGTGTATTTCATGAGGTTCTCTACATGTGTTCTGGTTTAGATAAATGTACCCCCAAAAGTCTCATGTGTTCAGAGGTGGGATTTTCAGAAAGTGATTGGATCACGGAAGCCCTACCCTCATCAATAGATTAATCCACGGTGGAGTTCATAGTTAAATATGCAATTAGGAGGCAGGGCCTGGCTGGAGGAAGTTTGTCACTGGTGTGGGAGATGTATCTTCTCTCTGGTTCTTCTTGCTCTCTCTGATTCCTGGCTGCCATGGACTGAGCAGCACTGCTCCACCATGCCCTCCTACCATGGCCTTCTCACTCAGAGCCAGCTTACTATGGACTAAACTCCCTGAAACGGTGAGCCAAATAAACTTCTCTTTAATTTGTGGGTATTTCTCACTCAAAGACAGCTGACTATGGACTGAACTCCCCAAAACTGTGAACCAAATAAACTTCTCCTCAAGTTGTGGATATCAGGTGTTTTGTCCCAGCAATGGGAAAGCTGGCCAATACAACATGATTTATCACATTTCATCAAATCTAAAGTGCTAAAAACTATAGTCAGAGAATTATTTTTCCTACATCTAAGAAAAAAGAAAAATGTCAGTTAAACCATTCCATGATTCTTATGATGTCATTGATTATAAACTGCACCCAGATTTTAGAGTTGGTAAGACACAAAAACTTTGATTTAGAACATTTGGAGTGAACCTTAGGGTGTAGAGATGCTGGGGATAAGCATGAAGTAGCAACATGAAGGCCAGCAAAGAGGAGAAAGAAGAGGAGGAACTTAAAAAGAAAGACAAGGAGGAGGAGGAGGAGGAGAAAGAGGAGGAATATGGTAAACAGGCCAGTAGACACTTAATCTGAGAAAAATCTGCATCTGTTTATGTACCAGTAAGTAAGGATACATATCACTAATGTGACCCTGTTTCTTTATACTCCAAAACTTAGAGCATAAGATACAAAATGGTTTTGGTTTGATGCATAAATTCTTTTTTTTTTTTTTTTTGGTACCGGGGATCAAACTCAGGTCCTTGTGCTTGCACAGCAGGCAGCAAAACCACTGAGCTAAATCCCTGGCCCCATAAATTCATTTTTTTTAAGAAGCATAAAATGAAACATTTAACCTCATGTAGTTATAATTTATATGTATTTTTGGAAAGAACACTGAATAAAAATGTCACTGATGATCTTGTAATTATAGCCAATAGGAAATGGAAATGGTATTTGTGTAAGGGGCTGAGTAGATCTGAGGGAGCAGCATGCTTCGGACACCGTGTCCTAGCCTGGGTGAGACACTTTTTACCAGCTTTATCCAACAGAAATGCAACAACAGCCTTGAGTGAAACTTCAAATTTTCTACTAGCCATATGTTAAAAGGTTAAAAGTAACACATGAAATTAACTTAATGGTCTATAGTGTACTTTATTTAATGCAACAGATAAAAAATTATCATTTTAATAACTAATCAAAATAATAATTATGAATGAGGTACTATCCCACTGTGTTTTTCACATTAAGTCTTCAAACTGTGGCATTTATTTTACAGTTTCATCACATACAGTTCTGAGTCGCCACTCTTCGAGTGTTCACAGCCACATGTAATAGGTAGACAAGAAGCTCTATGCTCTTTCTAGCAGTTTATGCGTCTACAAGTAGGAGCATACTTGTCCTGCTATAATTACTTCACATCTGTATAGTACAGAAATGTACTGGAATGGGTGTTGAAGTCCCTTAAAGAAAGGACTTCCATCCTATTTCCTGTTGTCATAATTACATAAAAACACAAATATAAGATAAACATGGTGATGTGCTAAGGAAAATGAAGCTTGTATGTATAGATTTACCTAATCTAAGTTAAAAAACAGGATAGGCTGGGGATTTAGCTCAGTGGTTCTGCCGCCTGCCCTGCAGGCCCAAAGACCTGAGTGTGATTCCCAGTACTAAAAAAATTAAAAAAATTTTAAAAAACAGAATAGATTTATGAATCTCATATACATATTTGACATACAACCATGCCAGAAAAAAAATTGTGTATATATGTTATCCTCAAATTTGGATTCAGAGTTCCTCTAATAAGACTCAGAGTGAATATCCAAAATATAGGGGTATGTAGTCATGCAAGACAGTCCCTACCTACTCTTGAGGAATGTAGACTCTAGTTGTGGAGAAATGTCCACACTTCACATG
Organism: Heterocephalus glaber; assembly: GCF_053883595.1. NCBI lineage: Eukaryota > Metazoa > Chordata > Mammalia > Rodentia > Bathyergidae > Heterocephalus > Heterocephalus glaber. The sequence goes on along the minus strand of NW_028258187.1, from coordinate 5,223,139 downwards.
CTCTAAGAAACTGCCCAAATTATTCTCCTGTACTGCAATCCTGTGATGTTAAATATAATAGGAATAAGGTGGATTTCATAGATTCTTTTGGTGGGCAGGAGTTTTCATTGAGGTATAATCTAAAGCCCACCTAATAAATGATCTGTGATCTTACTGAGCATCAGCTCTGATGCTGCAGAGTTTTGAATCCTCATGAAATTCACAGCAGCCGTGGTGCTACTGAAACAGCTCTGGCTGAGGTAAACATAGTTTTTGCAATGGTTCTTAATGGAGCATCTGTATTTTTCCTGAGGACAACACAAATACAAAAATTCAAACTAGTTCTGGGTGAGAACAAGCAAACACACAAAAATCAAATTTACTCCTGGGAACCAGAGGGACCATTTAAGTCAAACCTTGGTCTACATAAACAGGTCTTCAATTTAACTTTTCCTTTGGAGCAATTTCCAAGTCAAAGCAGACTCCACGCCCTATGAAACCTGTTCCCAGAAATGGCCAGCGGCAGCCACCTGACTGTTGCTTCATTTTATCTTCCTTTGACCCCTCTGACCGGTGACTGCTAGATGTGGGTTTGCAGGTACTTCAAAATCCCCTGAATGAGAAAAGGAAAGGAAAATCCCCTGTCCACTGACTCTTCAGACTTAATACCAAGTTAAGAGGTCCTCCTTGTGGTTAAAATCTTGTTTTCTGAGCGGACGTTAAAATACACTGGTGTGTGAGAAGACAAATAGAGAGACTGCGGTGACACGATATCAGTGATTAAAAGCCCATTTTATTTTAGTTCCCCTGAATCCACTTTTGCTCATTAGCCTTTTATTTTATATCCTTCTCCAAAATGCCTGGTGTCAGATGGTGGTGAGGAGAAAATAGAAAAAGGTTCTTGGCCTTTTATCAGAAGCCAAATTATCGAGTAGATTTACATCTTTCCATAATGTTGGCTTAGAGATATGTATGTCTCCCCTTAAGCTCGTATAAACTTCCTTCTCCCTTAAACTACAGGTAATCAATTCTGGGGCAATAGGAAGAGACTTACCTATTTCTTGGAAAGGAATAGAGCAAACAAATGTCGGGATGACCACAGCTCTATTAATATACATGAGAAAGCAACAGCTAGTGTTATTCTGCAGAAATGTATGAATGAAGGAATAGATTCCAAGCACTTTATTCTTCTCACATAATTTCTTCCAGTGACATTATTGAACAGGCTGTTGAAAACAAACATCGTTAAATGGGAAGAGAAGAGCAGCAGCTTTTCTTATTCCCTGCTGAAACATTCTCCAATGACGAATGCCCCCTAAATGGATTGAGCTTTTTGCAAAGAAGTCAGAGAGAAATTTGATGTGGCCCCCTGACCCCTGGTAAGCACATGTATCTTCACCTGTCACACAACATACTGGCACTTGCTTACTTTTCAGCAAAGACTATTGATTTTGCTTATTGGCTGCAGGCGAGTCCATAAAGAACAAATTACAAAGTCAGAGGTCCACAGTTAGCAATTGCTTGCCTGATAACAGGGACCTCCCTGCACCCGCACCATTCACTGTTAGTATGCTCAGAACCCAGAGAGCCTGGGAAGAGCCCCAGTGTGTTTCCAACTGCCACCCAGTCAGTGTTGGGTGCAAGAGGTTTCTGCAAAGGATGAAGCCACAGGAAATGGGCTGCAGCTGTGGGCAGTAGTGTGCACTCCTGTATGTGAATGTGTGTGGAACAGTGCACGTGCATGAGTGTGTGCACATGTGTACAATTGTAGGCAATGCAGAAATAGAAGCTGCATTCTGGACATGGGAAGGGGCGCATGGAACTGGCATCAGATGCAGCTGTGAAATTGTTTTTTCTTGATGCCTAAAATAAAATCACTTAGAATGAATCTAGGTATAGTTTTTGCCTAAGATATTTTGTGTACTGGGCAGTTTCTCAAAGTAACTTCCAGGATGAAGAATGTATGATTTTCCTGTAGAAGATTGAAGAGTAGCACGACTTGTTTCTCCTGTAAGTACTCAAAGTGCCTAGATCAAACTTTCCAACAAATAAACCGAAATAAGATGGAAGACAATGTGACAAATGAACTTGAAGCCACCAAATTGACTGCCCTTCCATCAGTTCATTTCTATCAGTACCTGAAATAGTTTAATAGCCTGGCTAGGCATGCAGTGAGCTGAATATGCTGTATAAAGTTCTCAGAACATTTTTTCATGTGATCATTTTCAAGAGGGCTACAGTCCAAGATTTGCTAGTCTCAAATAAAAATGGGGAAATTAGTGTATGCTACTTTCAATAAGTAGATTAGTTCACCTTTTGTGGGCTCAGATTGCAGTCTATTCCCAAAAGTATGAACACTAGGACACTCACAATTACAGTAAAGAGCTATAGGATTAAAAAAACCATGATGGTATAGAACTCATGTATCATTCACATACATGAAGCTCCTAGTGTTCCTAATTCTTCAGAGGGCAGATGTTGCAAAGATGAGTCATATTCTAGAGGCACAAAATTATCGATAGGTGTGGAGATGGAGAAATCCATCAGTTCCACTCAGTTTTCATAGAGCTTTTCAGGACGATAAATATTTAAGAAATAGATCTGAACATTGTCATCAGATTATGTTGACCACACAGAGAACCAAAAAATGAGGGGGTACTGCAGGGTCCTGAGGTTCAGATTTACGCTTCGCCCTCATCTTGTAGCATAAAAATGAAGATCAGTTTGACTTTGACACTTACTTGCTGACAGTCCTTTGCTATATTTGAGGAGATGCCACACTAAGGAGAGTGATCCACATGCCTTAAATAGCTGCACGGTGGAAAGAAAACCTTCTAAATATACCTTCCCACAAGGCATGGGCTCTTATGAATATTATTATGCATTAACATCACTCTGATGGAACTGCTGAGCTAGACTGCAACTTTAAATGAAAACTAAAATCTTGGTCACTTGATTTCAGATGACACCATAGAGATTCCTAGGTAAGCTCACCCCAGAGAGAGTTTTCAAGAAATGTTTGGCTATGCAAATTACCTGCTAAAGTGGTTTTGGATGCACAGGCTTGCAGGAAGATCCTGTGAACTTGGAACAAAAATGATAACTCCAGCTTGGGGCTCAGGGTATGAAACACGGTTGAGGGTTATTGGCTGCCCTCTTAGGCCCCATAAAATATACAGAATGTCGCACAAGGAGAAGTCTCCACAAAGCCAGGCTTTTTCCATTCCCATGGTGCTCCCCTTAACCCTCCTCCTTTCTCACTTGGACCCCAGAGCCCTCAAGTACATGAGCTCTTTGCACTGTCAGGTGGATGGGGTAAGTTTGTCATCTTCTTCGGCCAGTAGTATTGAGAATTGAGAGAGAAGCTGGGACATTTATGATCTTCCACAGTGATCGCTACTGGTAATTCTGCGGTGAAATATGTGGAGCATCTGGAGAGGGAATTCAATAAAGTGTGGCCAAAATACCACTCACTTTATGCCCCAGCTCCTGGCGGCCATTTAAGACAGCACTGAGGCAGATACATGACCTCAGCCTTTGCAGGATCTCACCACTTTTCATGGGCGAACTGAAAAGTGCTGATCTTGGACTGTTTATGCTGATGGAATGCAGATAAAAATCTGCAGGTGTAACTTTTTTAAAATTAGTACATGAAGCATAAAAAATAGATCAGTATCACTGTCTATCAGCTAGACCCAACTTCAACACCATCTTGTTATAGACAGCAAAACCCTCACCAGAATCTTCCCCTGCCAAAGAGCGCATATATGGAGCTGGGCAATGACAAAGAAGAGCTCAGGAAATGCTCCTTTTGTGAAAGTTAAATGGTGCCAAATGTGGCGCTCACTTATAACCCTAGAGGCTACAGCTTTTCAATGTGAAGATATCAAATATTACGGATACATACTTTTACCATCTAACTTTTTGTTGGGTGAAAGCTTATGTATAGAAGGCTTGAGAGAGTATTGAAGGGGAGGACAAAGAAAAGCATACAGAAGATGAACAATTTGGAAACATAGAGGTGGACATGGCTACCCAGAATATAGGTGAAGAAAGGAGCCAAACAAGGTGGCCGCCAGAGAGGGTGGCCTCTAAGTGGGCCCTAAGGTTAGGCCCCAGTTTCCTCACCTGGGAATTGAACTAAACTGAATTTTGAGACCATTTCCAAGCTCAATCCTAAAAACTCTTTACTTGGTGCAGCAGTGATTATTTATTTATATGGAGAAAACAAGTTTAACAACTTTAGTATATCACACATCTTAAAAAGGAATTCAGCTGAATGTGCCACGTCATTCAATATTAAAAAATACAAACACCAAAGAAAAAGGAACTGTATATTCCACACCCTGAGAACAAGGGATTTCTTACCTTAGAAGTACATGAGCATCAATATAAAAACATAAAGCAAAACATCAAGTTTATGATAATTTAAAAATTTTTGCTACCCTGATAGATGAGTAATGATATCTCCGTGCTAAGAATTCCATTCAGAAAATAAAGGTTGGATGTGTGAAGGTAGATTGTAGCAAGGTTCACATCTCCACCTTCCCCATGTGGGAGTGCTTACTGGGAACCAGATACATAAATATAGTGAAACTGTTTTGGAAGATAATACAAATTTACCTAGTTCCATTAACATGAAGAAACTCAAACTTGCATTACCAAATTTATGCTACCCTATAAAAGACGAAGCCATTAAGCTCTGTTCTTACCTAGAATAAGAGAGAAAAAAATGTTAACTCAGAGTGGGAGAGGGTAGCCAGGCCCAAAGTATCACGCAAGTGTTTGAAATCATCTGTATTAGATCCTCAAATCTAAGTTCTTACTCCTTCTAACTGCCTACTCAACCAAACATAAGATGTCCAAGGCTCACACAAACTTTGACTCACCCCAGGCTGCCAACTTCCCTTTCCGCCTGGGTTCCATAGCTCCAGAGATGGTGCAGTAGTATACTTGAGATGGGCAGGATGCATTCTTCTCTGAACAATCTTTCCTTCTTTCCCCACATCCTCAGTTATGGGGTCTAAAATATTTTATTCTGAAATAATGTCTTTTATTATCTTCCTCCTTCAGTTTTTAATTTAGATGCTTTTTATTAAAGCCTTCTCTGCATTATTGTATGTTGTAACTAATGCCACACTCAAATGTCACCCACCTCTTTTAATAAATTCTCCTCTCTGCTGCCAGAGAAGTTCTGCTCAAGGAAACCTGCTGGTATTGCGCTCCACTGATCACCTTTCAGTGGGTCCCTATCACCCTTTGGAATCAAGTCCAAGTTCCACAGAGTGGCATGCAGGAATCTTCATTATCTGCTCTCTGTCGCTCTGTTGGATCCGTCTACTCTAAAGCTGCCCATTCACCCATATTTATAGCCCATTGCTTTGAGGTTAGAGAAGCTGAAAACCATTCCTGTGCCTCCCTCCACTGGTGTCCCTGACCCTTTTACTGACCTGGGCTTCAGCAATGAGCACCGTGAAACATGGAAGCTATAGGTGAAAGATACCTAGCCTTGCTTTTAAGGTATATCTGGACAAGCTATATTTTTACATTCTCCCAAAATGTGTCTCTCTGATAACCCTTTCTCTTAACATGCCCGAACTTCTTCCAGCTTTCAGGTCATTATCACTGTGATGGATTCCAAGAAACTCATTCCAGAACTCAGAGCGGAGTTTCTTTGCACAAGACCCCTTCTGCCTTCTCTTTGAAGCTGTGGATTATATTCTCTGAGCAGAAAGCTATACAGACAGCCGGTGAAGAAACTCTAGGAGGTACTGAAAATTTAAACAACATCAGGAAGTGTTTAAGAACTTTTTTGTGTTGCAGGATCTTATCAGGAAAACAACAAGCTCTGGTTTACAGTCTCTGATCCTAGGGAACCACTGAATCATTTCAAAATAATGAAAGGTGATCCCTAAAATTCCCAATGCCTGAGTGTGGAGGAATTCCTCCGGCAAGTGCCAACTTGTACTCCATAAAGATAGGACATTTATGTGGATTTAGAATTTGGAAAACATCCAATCCAATGTGGAATTTAAGAGCACACAGCCCCTGTCTGTAAACCCGGGGGATTTAAAGAGGGTCTGTCCAGGGGGCTCATGGTGCTGACGGGTTTTGGGGGGTTCTGAAGGGAAGTGCACCAATTTTGAAGGAGAAATTTGGCTTCTTTCAGCCCAAGCAGTGGGCGAAACCCTGCTTTCGTGGCTCCAGGACAAGTTATACCCGGAGCAGCCAGAGGGAGAAACAGGACACAGTTTCAGAATATTCAATGCCAAACAAGATAAAGCAGAACAGTGTTTGTGGATGCCTTACACAGATCTCTAGCTCAACCTTTTTTTCCCCCATTAAGTTTATTGGTACATTTAGGTATAAAATACTGTTACATACATAGTTGGGATCTTGTACCTTTACACGATATATCTTGGTTCTTATTCTTTTCCTTATTCCCCTGCCATCCTTTCCCTACTTACAAAGACTTTGTTTCCATTTTTTTCTTTTCTCATATTTTTTCTTTTCCCTTCTTTCCCTACCCCTACCCTTCCCACTTCCCCTGCTCCTTTAGGCCTTTACTTTCTATTACACAATATCAATTATACATTTTTAAAATTACAATATCAAGATCTAGGTCTAACTCAATCTTGAAGGAAAGTGGGAAAGAAAAAATTTCACAAGAAACCAAATTAGCACCTAAGGGAAACAGGCAATTATTTTTTTAGAAATAACTTCAGAAACAATTCTCTTTTCTTCAAATTCAGTTTGAGTTGATTCAAATTCAGTGACTCCCAGATGTCGTCATTCGAATCTACTCACCTGAGATTCTATGGATGCATTTCTGCTGTTTGTGCCCTGATATCCACTGTGAATACTGGCTTTATCTCTCCTACTAGCAAACAGACAGGAGATTAATAGCACCTATTAAAGAAAGTATATTCCTAGCTTGAAAACCTACCTATATGACAACAGCAGCCTCATACACATTTTAACTGATAAGTTATATCAAACAATTAAAGCAGAAAAAAGAAGGAACACTTCTCCCCTCATTTTAGGAACTCAACATTGTGCTAATCCTAAAACTGGATAAAGATAATAGAAGAAAAAAGTATGAACATAGATAGAAATTTGTTTAACAAAACAAACTCTTAGAAGTTAGATCTGGCAGGATGTAGAAAGTGGTTTTATTATAGGGATGGCAGTGTTGGTTCAGCATTGGAAGATCCACCCCCAAAAGTCATCATTTTAACAGAGGAAAGGAGAAAGCCATATGATCCTGTCACTAGTTGGAGAAAGAGTATTGGACTAAATTCTACAGCTGTTCATGGTAAAAGCTATCAGGAGACTAGAAGTAGAACAGAACCTTCTCAACAGATCAAAGACATGTACTCCATACTTCCAACAAAAATGCCTTCTATGAATGGAGACGATACAATGCTTTCTCCCTAAAGTGGGGAACAAGGGCATATATGCCTACTCTTCATCTGTCCATTAGACTTTGAAACATAGGTCTAAACCAAAATAGTCTGGCAATAAAATGACACAACTAGGATAGGACTGGCAGGGAAGAAACAAAATCTTTATATGTAGATGAAATGATCATCTACAGAGAAAATACTAAGAAATCTCTAGGAGCCCTTAGAACTTGTACTTGAATTTAGCAGGATTAGAAAACACAAGGTATATATAAAAATTCAGGTCTGTGTATACTTGCTATAAATGAAGAACTGGATATTGAAATTTAAAAGTTATGTAGGAGTACAAAGGACCCAGAAAAGCCAAAAACAAAAACAAAAACAGTGTTGGAAGACATTTAGCACCCAATTTTAAGACTTCTTCTAAAGCTACAGTAATCAAGGCAGTGTTGGTGTAAGGAAAGACATATAGATCATTTGAATAAAACAGAGAATCTAGGAATAGAACCACACATATATGGTCCACTGAGTTTTGAAAGATTATTTAATATTAGCATTTTACAGAATATAAACTCAACTGAAGAGTCGAGGAAGAGATAGTGTCTTCAGCAAATGGCACTAGAACACCTGGTATCTGTATATAAAAAATTAACCTCAACCCTTTTTTTCCATACATGAAAATAACTTGAAGGGATCTATGAACCTAAATAAGAAAGCCTAAAAGTATAAAACTTTAGGAAGAAATTATAAGGGAAAATATTTATGAATTCAGGGTAGGCAAGAACTACCTAGGATACAAAAACCATGATGTATAAAAGAAAAAAAATTGATGAGATTCCATCAAAATTTAGAACTTTAAATGACATCATTAAAATGAAAAGTAGTCCTTAAACAGACCATATTTCCAATGCATATAACCTATGAGCAGAATATATAAAGAATTCTTAGAGCTCATTAATAGACAACCCAATTAAAATGTAGACATAAGAAGATGATAAATAGCCAGTATAGCACAAGGAATGGTGTGCAATTCTAGAATCAGAAAAATACTAATCAGTACAATAATAAGACTGAATTATACACTCATTAGGGAGATGAAGTCAAAAGTTTTAAAAGCCTTGTCATGACCTTTTCTTTTTGTTGGATTCTCCCCCTTTGTGTTTAATTTGTCACGACCAATGGATTCATTCTGCTGGGTTTCCTGGGGTTGTGATCCTCATTGTCTTTTCCTAGGGTATTGTCTAAAAGTTTTTGGAGTGCCGGTTTGGTATTCATGAAGTTCCTGAGGTGCTTTTTATCTTGAAAGCATTTTATTTCTCCATCAGTTTTGAAAGATAGTTTTGCAGGGTACATCAATCTGGATTGGAGGCTGTTTTCCTTTAGGGCTTGAAATATATCACTCCAAGCTCTTCTTGCCTTGAGAGTTTGCACTGAGAAGTCTGCTGTGATTCTGATGGGCTTTCCTTTGTATGTGATTTGTTTCTTTTCTCTCACTGCTTGTAGAATTTTATTCTTCTGTTGGATTTCTGGAATCCTAACTATTATATGCCTATGTGTAGATTTTTTTTGATTAAGGTTAGCTGGAGTCCTATATGCCTCACTTATCTGTATGTCAAGTTCTTTCCCCCTCCTTGGGAAGTTTTCTGCCATCACTTCTGTGAACAGTTTTTTATGTCATCTGCACTCTCTCCTCTTTCTTCATTGACTCCAATCAGTCTTATGTTATTCTTCTTTGCATTAACTAGCAGCTGTTGGATTGATTTCTCATGTTCCCTTACAATTTTAAAGCAATTTTTCTTTTCCTGGTCACTAATTGCAATCTTATCTTCTATATGTGAAATTCTATCCTCACATTGGTTCATTCTGTTGCGCAAACTTTTGATGGAGTTTTTAATCTCTTGGAAATCTGTTTGTATCTGTTTTATGGGTTCCATTTGTTTCCTATGTTGGGATTCCATCATGTTCTTCAGATCCTCTATTTTTTTATCTGTGTGCTCTCTAGATTTATTAATCATGTCTTGCACCATGAGCAAAATCTTTGCTGTTATCTGAGTAATTATTTCTGATTTCATTTTTCCCAGATCCTCTTTTTTTGCCAGTTCAGAGAGTCCAGGTGGTTGAGTATCAGAGTGTTCCATCTCGTTTCCCTTTGGGGTTGCTGTAGGTGATCTGGAAGTCTGTTTTTGAGGCTTGTTTATGTGTCTTCTCATTTCCATGATGGGGGGTGTGCTTCTGGTGCCCATGCAGCTCACCTTCTCTGCCTTAGGAGCTTGGGATGGAGGCAGGGGAGCTTCCTTCCAGTTGCTGGGACCGGCTCCCTCCCTTCATCTCTTGATCCTCTTTCCATTTGAGAAAGCTCTATCTCCCTGCTTCCTATTGTCTATCTTTTATTTTGCTCTTTATTTATGATTTGGGTTTCTCATGAGAAACCATGTGATATTTAGGCTTGTGTGTCTGATTTATTTTACTTAATGTTATAGCCTCGTGGTGCATCCATTTTCCTACAAATGACTTAAGTTTATCTTTTTTATGGCAGAATAGTATTACATTGTGTATAAATGGCACATTTTCTTTACCCATTCATCTATTGATGGTTATAGAAGCTGCTTCCAAGATCTAGCTATTATGAACTGTGTTGTTATAAACATGGGTGTGCATGGATCACTGTAATATGATGTCTTTAACTTTTGGGGGAAGATACCTAGAAGAAGGAGAATACCTGGGTCTAATGGAATTTCTATTTTTAGTTTCTGAGTTACAGAGTCGGACAGAATTTTCCCAAGAAACAGATTGCTTTAGTTCTTTAGTTTACTATTACCAAAAACATGCCCTGTTATGGCTGACAATCACACGTACCCTATTTAGACTTCTGTCTATGAGCTCTTTTGTCGACTCTGACTTCTAGAACATTTCCATGTGTGCCTCGGTAGCGTGTTATCATTACTACTCCTAATAGCTTGCACTAACCGAGTAGGTGCTTTGTGCAAAGCTGTGTCTTGTTTAATCCTCACAGGGCTGGGATAGATACCCTTACTCCCCCTTTTTTACATAGGCACCCAGGGTGCTGCTAAGCACATCATTACTGAGATAAGGAGTACCCATTAGCACATCATCGGTTTCCAGTGCTGAAACAGAAATAGGTCCTCCTGAGCTTCACACATGGCTGAGTTCCACCACCCACACTGCTTTTAAATAGTGCAGCACTCTTCCACCTGGTTCTTAATGCCGAGCAGAGCTAATGCTTTGGGAACTGTGAACTCTCCTGGAGACAATGTCTTCATCTAGTGGAAATCAATGTTCACTCGCTGTGCAAAATGCTTTACCATAAAAAACAACCACTCCGGGTTTGTGCAGGCACTGGTCATGGAATATTATCAATACCGACTACTGTGATGCTGATCAAGTATCCATGATTATTGTTTTTTACTATGGGAAAAAACAGAGGTCTCTTGTTAGCCTTAATTTTTAGCGTTTCATGTCATTTATATCAAGCTTTTGTTGCATACATTAGTTTGTCATTATTAAGGATAATTTCAGTCTTCTACAGCAAGACTCTGCTTTCTTTCCAACATGTCTACGAGAGTCTCTGTACCAACAGGACATCATAAACTGGGAGTAATTCTCTCTCCAGGGCTGCTCATTTCCGTCTTTACTCCTGATGTCTGCATGGTATCTGCTAAATCTCTCTAACTATACTAATCTTTCATCAAATAGGCCTATTTCACAATCCAAACATTAACCAACTGATTTTACCATTTAAAAGAGTAGCCAGGGGATTTAGCTCAGTGGTACCACGCCTGCCTCACAAGCACAAGATCCTGAGTTCGATCTCTCGTACTAAAAAAAAAAAAAAAAAAAGTAGCCAGAGATCTGAAGTTTCCTTGCTCTGGTTTTATCTATCCTGAAAGTTGAAATCACAAAATCCTAGCACATGAGAGCCACAAGAAACCTTTGCGAAGATCTCCAGTGCCTGCATATTGCAAAGAAAATGGTATTCCAGAGAGATCTGGTGATGCATTGGTGCTTACATGATTAGTAGTTCTGACTCACATTTCGTGGCCTGTGCTGCTCTCTCACACACAGCTTCATGATTGATACTCTAACAAGAGAAATAAAATGTTGATTGAATTGAATACATACAATGGATGGAGACAGGCATCTTGCTTACAAAGCTGTAAATGGCAGGAAAATGAAAACCCCACAGTGGAGCAGCCCCCACTTCTTCAGTGACTCCACATGCTCCGCCTTTTATACCTTCATCCCTTGCAATACACACAGCAACACAGCCAAGTTTTACACACGAGACACGCAAGCCAGGACAGCTCTCCTCCCATGGCTGAAGTCACAGAACTAGTCAACGGCTTGTCTACCCTTCCAGCCAGGGTTGTTACTCCCAGCTGGGTTCTTTTCAGTTGAACAAACTGTTGGGCGTTTGAGAAAAGGGAGGTAATTTTATTGCTTTAAAGCAGTGATCTGGTGGAGAAGCCTGTGCAGCATGGAGACTCTGCTTCTCCTCCTCGGCTCCCTGGGGCAAAGGCAGAGGGAACAGGGTGCTGGGGAGGGCTGCATGCTGGTTTATGGGGGGAACATGCTGAACCTTCCACTGGAGCATTTGGTATTTTAGGCCTATTGATTGATCAGGTGGTTTTTCGGACTTGGTGCTTTATTTTATGAGTCGTTTCAATGTCCGGCTGCAACTCATTTTAGCAAAATGACATGCCTCTTCCCTGCCAAAGAGTAAGTAATGTGACATGACTCATCAGAAAAGAAGCATGACACATCAGAAATAAATGCTCAGGATGAGTGATTCAGGCAGCTAATAAAGGCAAGCACATTGTATTATTCATGTCTAGATAATATTCATGGATAATTCAGTACACCCAAACCCCCAGAGACGTGGCTTCTAAGGCAAATACACTGTTTCTGTGGACTTTGCTGAATCAAACCAGATGTGCTGTGAGATGCATTTTTATCAAGAGCGCCACTGTATAAATAGGCCCACCAGCCAGACTCTTTCAAGTCTCAAAGCAAAGCTCTGAGTGCATCCTGTACCCTGTCTTGGGTATTATAGGAGACCATCTGTTTCGGAGAAGTGGTTTTTTCATCCGATTCCTCACTCTAAACCATCATTGTTTTAAAGTCCTCATCCTCAAACCGAGGACCAAACGACATTGCTGAAAAGTAGAGAGGAGCCACTGGTCTGACTCTTGACTTGTTGGCTGGAAATTAATGTGTATTTCAAGGAAACAGTGAGTTACTACAAGGATACATAGTGATGGGGCCCCCATACTTGCATTTTTATAATTATCTACAGTTCAAATAGATTCTGGTTTGACTATATCCATAATCCAGGTAGTTTGCATGAACTAGAAAACAAAACCAGAAAAAGATGGTATTATTTTTAGAATTTGAACAAATCAAACTGACTTACAAGTAACTAATTGCTTGAATGACCAAAAAGGAAAGTGCATTTGTTTCTGGTCCAACACTGCACACGGCACAGAGCAAGCGCTCCGCGAACGAAAGTAAACAGAGCAACCCAGGGGCATGTATCAGTGTCAGCATTGGTAACAGGAGGTTATTCAGCTAGCTCCATGAACAAATAGGTTCACCTGGACTGTAATCCCACTCAACATTGGTATTTACAGAAACGGGCTGGATCCTTATCCCATATGAAGTAGTCATTAGAACCCATTTATGATCACTAAGAAGCCAAAGGAAGCTTCAAAGCTCTAGTTGACAGAACGCAGTATTGAGTTACAGCAGCCCAGGGAAGGAAGTGGAGAACAGGGACCAGCTGAAGGTGACATCCTCTATGCATGGAAACATTTCACAAGACTGACTCAAGGAACACCCACACACGGGTATTCAAAATAAAGTTGAGATTTTCAGCTAAGGATAAAAATGTTTCTACCATGGCAAGTAGCTCTTGGCTGATGTGAAATGGGACAAAATACCAAGAGCAGTGAACTAAATGTTCTCATAGTTGGATTATCCGAAGATCATTTTCTTTATTCATAAGGAGAAAGAATTTCTTTTGTTCTTTGCTTCTCTAAACCCCATCTTAGCAGGTAAATAATTAATCAAACTATCTCAGATTACTGAGATAGGATAGATAAATGATGATAGGATAGACAAATGAGCATCTTTCTGTACGTTCTCCCTGGAAATCACTACAACTAGTCGTGCGACAAGAAGAGGTATTTCTGCAAGCTGAGTATGAAAAACAAACTTGAAATCTACCTCAGAGTAATAAAAGACATGAAACTTGAAACTTTGCTCCCTGAAGCAAAACCCAGTGATAGTGGGGAAATGAGTGGAAGATGATCTGATTAAGAAGTACATATTTACCACCCTGAGCAGAGTATAGAAATTGGTTTGACTCTGGGAATTGGGCAGTGTAGATGTAGAGCTGCTAACAAGCTATTTTTCACATAGCACATTCTTAAAGTCTTTTATAAGTGGAACTTTTGCTTTTGGTTCCACAAGAGGCTAACCACAGACAAACCAAAAGGAAGCAATTACATGATTTTGTTACTCAGAATACTTGTTCAATATCTAATTGCAATTATGCTTGTGAGGAAAAGGAAAATAACATAGCATTCCCTTTGGCTCCATGAATTTTGACGCAGTGAAGGAATAAGGCAAGAGTATAATTTTATTGTTGATAAAGATGAATCGGTACATACAATATCGGCAGTCTCCAGTCAAATCGACCCATGAGCTGAACCAAAGAACCTGGCAGACCAAAATGCTCCCTCACCAGCGGGGCTGAAGGACGGCACCTCTGCTCCTCACGAGGAGGACAGAGCTCTCCCGGGGGAGCGGCACAGGAGGCCTGCTCCCTGTGAGCAGCTTGCTCCCAGTGTGGAAGAGGGTAGACCTCAGCTGAGCACTCCAGTTCGTTCTGTCCACTTTCCCCGGTAGCTATTCCTAACAGCGATCAGGGGGATGGGGAAAACCAGGGATCTCAGCGTTTTGTGTGTCATGACAATAAATGCAATATTAGGGGTGAGAAAAACATTCCCTTCTTAACCAGATAAACAAGTAAAAATTAATGATAATTCATCATCACCTCAGTTCAGCTTAAATAACCAATAGCTACACTTTAATTCTCTTTCTAAGATGATTATTTCCACCTCTCAAAAAACACATAAATTAACGCGTAGGTGATATGAATACCTTTCTCCGGAGTGGGTTGATATTTTGATTCTTCTCCCTGTAATTCTTTCACACATTCATATATTCTGATTTATATTACATACTTTAAGCTTCCTGGAGCCTGCCTGTATATTAAATAGTTTAATATCTAGCATACTCCTACATGCAGTTAGATGTTGGCTGTGACTAATACTCAGCTCCCCCGTTCTTGCCTTCCTCCTTAAGTAGTTATCATTTCTCCACATATTTATATTTTAACAATTTCCCCATCTGTTTGCATAATAACAGTTTAAAAGTCTAACTTTGAAGCTGTGACACACAAAGAGGTGGGTAGCTTGAGCACAGCTCTGCCCAGGGCAAGAAAATGCTACCTTTATTGTCAGTGCAAACAAGGTTGGTAAATAAGAGCCATCGTGTTACTTTTAGTCTGTATTATACCTGCTGCATCTTTGTGGCAAGTCACTGTAACAGAAGTGTAAAAATTATGACAGTGCTGAAATGATTGGAAGAAATGAATATTAAAAAATAGATATGAAACCTCAAATTTACCTAGCTGCTATGTCCTAATCAGTTGAAATATGTCTCATCAGATTTGCTAACAAATGGCATCAGGAAAACCTTATGAAATCTAAGCCATTTGTAAATAGAGGTGCTTCTCTATCATGTCAGGTAAGTTTTACGGTGTCTTTTAGACAGAGTTAAATTATGTATTATTGTGTTTTAACATATGTCACATCTGGCAGAAATGGAACTTACTGATATTCCACACAATAACAACTAGAATTTTTACTCTGAAGCTGATGCTTAATGCATATAATTTCCCTGGTAGAAATCAAACAGAGATTCTTTCCTTTCAACAGTTTGGCCCACCAGATAACTGGAGTGATGGTCCTGCTGCCAGACAGCCTTCTTAACACACTCCTGGGCTTAAGAAGGGAGGTCCTTCATGCTCTTGCCCACTAAACTTTGAAACATGGGGGAATGAGTTAGTCTGCTTTCTGTTGCTGTGACAAAATACCTGAGAAAAATCACCTTAAAGGAGGAAAAGTTCTTTCTGGCTACAGTTTCACTCATTGTCACTTGGATCCACTGTTATTGGGCCTTTGGGGAGAAGGCTGTATATTCTGGTGGAGGTGTGTGGCAGAGAGAGAGAGAGCAAGAGAAAAGGAGAGAGAGAGGGATAATAGGGAGAAAGTTCCCCTTCAAGGACATACACTCAGTGATGATAACACACTTCCTGTAACTAAACCCCATCTCCTACCCACCTCCTAAGCATCCCTCATTCCCCAATAGCCCACTGAGTCATGAGTGGCTTAATCCATTCATGAAGTCAGAAACCTCAATTCAAGCGTCTCCCGAGACCCTGCCTCTGAACACTGCTACACTGGGAACCAAGCTTTCAACACATGAGCTTCTGGATGACAGTTTAAATCCAAACCATAATGGGAACCAAGCATGGCAATAAACCCTTAAGATGCACTGCTGGCAGCTGTAAGTCACACACAGCCTGGAGGACCCACGGCATCTGACACAATGCCAACAGCCTTCTTACAGCTGGCACTCTGGCCAAAGGTCAAGGGCAGAAGCTGAACTGGATGTCTTCCCACCGCGACACAATGCTGGAAGGAGCCAAGAGTCCTGGATCGGTGGCACCATCTGCTCCTAGCAGGGACAAGCATAAGCTATGCCTGAGGAAAGCATCTCTCAGTTACTCCTGCAGAATCTCCGCAGGTGAAGATTGTACGATTTGAAGTCACAGAGTTCACCAAGTTCCAAAGTGACCAGGACTCCACTGGAGAGTTTTAAACAGATTTTTAAATAAGAAAGAAGTTAACAAAAACAGATTTATTTAGATCCTGTGGACTTCACATGTTCAACTCAACATAAACAGAACATCAAATAATCATACATGAAATACATAATGAGCTGAAGCAGAAAATCACATAAAGAGTGGAGGTCAACCCTCAGGAATGACTGCATAGATCTGAAAAAGGACAAAACAGAGCTCTGGGAGTGGAAATGCAACAGCTGTACAACACCCTTGCTGGATGGAGTAAACAACAGGTTGAATACACAGGTACACAATCCTCTAAAAAGTATGACTGAGAAATTAGCTTCTGAAACGTGAACTAGAAACTTAAGAGAAACCACATGTGCTATAGGGTCAGATATGCAAGTAGTAAGAGACCTGAAAGGACAGCATAAAGGAAGCTTGAAGTCATAATTGTAGAGAATTTTCCACAGATGATAGAAAGCACAAATTTGCCTTCTCAAGCACTTCTCAAGCAGGACGAATAAAATGTGACCCATACTCGGATGCTTCAGGAAGCCTGCTTGGTAGAAGTAGCTGGAGAAGAAAGGAAGGGAACCCAGGAACACAGCAGCCAGACCACACCAGACTTCTCAGCAGCAGCAAAAGACACCCAAGCCTGGGATTAATCAGTGCAGATCGCAGCTAAAAAGTGACGAGGAGCCACGAATCGCAAAACTACCAGTCATGAGTGAGGGCAGAATAAAGTCACTTTGTTTTATTCTGAAAGCATTTTATTTTTTAATTTTATGAGCGGAATGTTTTCTATCAATAGGCTCATGCCGGAGGAACTTTTAAAGAATGCTCTTCAGGAAGCAGGAAAATGATGTGCAAAAGGATCTCTGACATACAAAGAGAAGCAACCAGGAGGTGCTCGCCCAAACATGGTCTGCATCATAATAATAATTTGCGCTGGTGAGTTGAGACAACTAAAATGCTATGCAGAGACAGTTTTAATTCAAGAGGAAGCTGTTAGAACCAAGAGTTCTAAAGTTCTTATGCAGAGCAAGGGAATATTCACATAGAAAACAGGGGTATCGATGTAAATCAGAAAACTAGTAGTAGAAAAATTCCTACTACATATAGATATATGATTAATTTTAATAAATGTAAAGAGATTGAATTCATTTGTTAAGATATATACTATACTTACTGTATACTGTTTACAAGGAACACAGCAAAAATAATAAAAATAAAGGAAGGAAAAATGTATCATTCAAAACCAAAATCATTGCCAGACAAAATAGAGACAAAAGTATTAGGAAGGATCGATTGCTTAATTGTAAAAGTTTTAGTTCCTCAAGGAAACATAACAGCTTTAAAGTTAATGCTTTTATTAAAATGTCCTAAAATATATATATAATAAAAACTGAGAGAACCTGAAGGACTCTTATTTCAATGAGGTATTTCACCATGTTTTTCTTTCTCAATGTTGATAGGATAAGCACAAGAAAGACTGGTGTTACAGACTCAGTAAAATGATTCAGGCAAATCATATCATCCAGATATTAAACACAGAACATGTTATGGTCAAATGGGCTCATCTAGAACTGCAAATGTGACTCAATAGATACCATAAAAATGGCTCAATAAGTGGTGAAAAGGATATGATAAATTAAATAGAAATTTAAGTACAGGTATTTCTTTAAATGGGGCTGTCCTCTTAAAGCTATTGGTCAAAATGACAGTTCCTGGGGAAACTCTAACGTTGGTGAGAGACTACTCTGGAATCATCTTCTTCAGAATAAAATCTAGCTTCATCTTTTACAGTTTAGGCAAATTAATTTATCAAGTTTACTCTGCTATAAAATGAGGACAATAACCAAATCTACCTCGAAGAACTGTTTTGATTATTACATTATGTGTTAGTCAGCTTTCCATTACTGTGAAAATACCCAAGAATAGCAATGTCAAGGCAGAAGTGTGCACTGTTGCCCACAGACTCCATGGTCTCCATCAGAGATCAGCTTGCTCCACTTCCGGGCCAGTGTTGAGGCAAAGTGTCACGTCCAAGGGAGTAGTGGAAAAGCTGCTGCCTAAGGGTGTCCAGGAAGCTGGAAGCTGGAAGCTGAGAGGGAGAGAAAAAGGGAGAGAGGGGAACAGGAGCAAATCATACCCTCCAAGCCCTCCCACCGTGACTTGCTTCTTGCAGTCGGGCCCCACCTCTGGATGAGCCCAGTGAGCTGTGAGCTTCTCCATGGATGAAGTCAGAGCCCTCCTGCTCCTGTCATTTCCCAAAAGCCCCTCAGGGAGCAACTAAGTCCCCAGTATGGCCTTTGCAGGACACTATAGATTGAAACCATAGCACATTAGTAAACTATACTAGAAGACAGTACAAGTTTAACAAGAGCTAGTCATTATTGTGTACTTCAGGCCTTCCCATCCAAGTTAGTACAAAGGAGAGAATATAAATCATGATCACTATTATTGGACATTGTTTGAAGAAGTTTAATCAATACAAGATAAGGCAGGTATAAGGAAAATGAAAAAATGGTGCAAAACTACTGAAAAACAATTTTCGCAGACAAATCAGTTGTCTACTAGAAAATTCAGAAAACCCAACCATAGACAATTAGACTAAGATTTGGTAAATTAATTTAAATGGCTACTAACAAAATAAGTATGCATACTTAGGAAAAAATCATCATTCAAAATATCAATTAGAAATGCATACCTAGACCTGGGTCATTGAAAGAATAAATAAAATAATTACCCTTAGCTAATCTTTTTTTTTTTTTTTTTTGGTACGGGGGATTGAACTTGGGTCCTTGTGCTTGCACAGCAGGTGACTGAACCACTGGGCTAAATCCCCGGCCCTGCTAATCTTAAAAAAATAAGGAAAGGCATAAATTAATGCAATTAGAAATGAAAAAGATGAAATCACAACAGACACTGCCCAAATCCAGAAAATTATTAGCAACTACTTCACAAACATATATGCCAAACAATTGGAGAACTCAGAAGAAATGGAGAGATTCTTAGTTACATATGAATTGCCAAAAGCAAACCAAGAAGACTTAAAAATCTTGAACAATCCAATAATAGGCAATGAAATTAAAGCAGTAATAAAAAAACTACCAGCTGCTAGGCATGGTGGTGCATGCACACCTGTAATCACAGCACCCAGGAGGCTGAGGGAGGAGGATTGCTGTGAGCTTGAGGCCAGCCTGGGCTACATAATGAGTTCAAGACCAACCTGAACTACAGAGAAAGACCTTGTCTCAAAAACAAACAACAAACAGAAAACAATGACAACCACCACAACAAAACTACTAACTAAGAAAAGCCCAGGACCTGATGAGTTAACAATCAAATTTTACAAGAACTTCAGGGAAGATCTAACACCAGTATTCCTTAAACTTGTTAATGAAATTGAGAAGAATTATAGGCCAGTTTCTCTAATGAACATGGATGCAAAAATCCTTAATAAGATACTGGCAAATAAAAGAAAACAAATCATCAAAAAGATCATACACCCTGACCAAGTAGGCTTCATCCCAGGGATGCAAGGATGGTTCAACCCATGCAACTCAATAAAAGTAATTCATCACATAAACAGAAGCAAGAACGAAAATCATATGATTATCTCAGTAGATGCAGAAAAAGCCTCTGACAAAAATCTACCATCCATTCATGAAAAAACTCTGAAGAAAATAGGCATAGAAGGATGTTATCTCAATCTGATAAAAGCCATTTATGACAAACCTACCAGCAAAATCATATTAAATGGGGAAAACTGAAAGCTTTCCCTCTAAAATCAGGAACAAGACAAGGAAGTTCACTATTGCCACTCCTGGTCAACATAGTCCTAGAAACATTAGCCAGGTGAAATTTGATGCAGTTCTCATCCAGGTTAGTTTTAGACAAGAATTGTGGAGAGAATTGAGCCCATGAACCAAGGTTTCACTTTGTGTCTCTGGAAAGATATATTCTTGGGAGAATGAATATTGTAAAAATCAAAGTTCTGCTTTTGTAATGAGGGAAAAGGGAGAACTTGTATAATAATTTTTAAAGTTGATCTATTTTTGAAATGATGACAGAAAAAATTGATGATAATAAAAATTAATTATTTACACACACACGGCATCAAGATAAACAGAATTGATGCATAGCAGAAAGTCCAGAAACATATTTAAATATTGGTGGTTGTTCAAATCAGTTGAGAAATTATTCTTTAAATAGCTCTGGGCAAACTGGTTACTTAGATGCATAAAATGATAAAAGAGAATCTTTCCCTCACACTGGCAAAATAAGATAATACTATAAATAACTATATTTTAAAATGAAACAATCTGTTTCATAGGGCATTTCTAACAATGAAATAAAGGATGAAAAGATTGATATTTCATATCAAATCTTGAAATATAATGTTAAAGAACCCAGGAAAAT
The DNA here is from genome assembly GCF_053883595.1 of Heterocephalus glaber. Classification (NCBI taxonomy): domain Eukaryota; kingdom Metazoa; phylum Chordata; class Mammalia; order Rodentia; family Bathyergidae; genus Heterocephalus; species Heterocephalus glaber. The sequence continues at coordinate 5,202,397 of NW_028258187.1, read as the reverse complement.
GAAAAAAAAATTGATAACATATATAACAGAATTTATATTATTAATACAAAGGAATGCTTTTTATAAATTAATGAGAAAAATCAGTTAATATCCCAATAGAAAATATTGAAAAATTATTTTTAAACTGACAAAAGAAAAAATATAAATGATCAACAAACATAAAATACTAATTGGGTTACAATAAAATATAATAAAATGGAAATGTCATTTTTTTAACATAAGAAATTAACAAGCATATGTGTGCAATTTCATGAGACTACCGATGGATTGTGGGAATCAGGTTGACCTGGGAGTTGAGCTCTCAAAAATTATTAAATGGAATCTGAACTGGCACAAGCTTTCCAGAGAGTAAATTTTGAAAGGTGAATGAAAAGACTTAGAAATACTGCATTCCCTTTTGCTCATTTCCCTGTACACATTCAGGATTTTTTTCCTAAGAAAACAAAGATATGCAAATTTATTTTAGCACAAAAATATCTGCCTCAGAGTTACCCCAGAGTTAGAAACAACATAAATATTAACAGTGAGGGGCTGTTTAAAGAAATCTCAGTGAATCTTATAAAGAAACTCTATATAGCCAGTAAAAGGTGGTTTTGGAAAACAAGTGGAAATGATTATATATTTTTGAGTTCCAAAGTATATTGCAATAGAATATTCAGAATGGCTTTAATTTAATTTTTTTTATGAAAAGCGTTAGGTACAATCATCTGAAATCGGCCATCTTTCTGCACAGTGCCAGGTAGTAAAGATTTTGGGCTTTACTGGACAAAGTAGTCTGTGCTGCATATTTGTCTTTGTTTATTCATTAATAACGCTCTAAAATGTAAAAACCATTGCCAGCTTAGGGTCACCCAGGCCACCGAGGGCTTGGCCCTCAGTTTATACTTGCCAGTACCTGGTCTTAGGATAATGAATGCATTAAACCAGAGTTCATAGTAGTTATCTGTGAGCAATAGAATTTAGAATAACTACTATTTTCTTCTTAATGCTTTTCCCTATTTAAAAAAAATTATAATGCAGCATGTATCATTTTAAACTCAAAGCTAAGTGCAAAAAATATTTTAAAATCTCATCCAAAATGTAAAAGTTAAACCCAGAAAAATCCATTTCTATATATTACCTTGGAGATTGGATAATGAGAACCAGTCTCACAATATTATTGTTGGCCCTGATAGCAGAACTGAATTTAATTTGCTAACAGGTTATGCAAATTTTCACTTCAGAGAAACAAAAGGAGATGTTCTGGTCTTATTTTACATGCCCCCAAATAGCTGTGTGAGTGTGAGTGTGCGTGTGTGTGTGTGTGTGTGTGTGTAAAATGAGGGTGATCATGTATTCTCTGGCTACATCTGCTCAAGCCGCAATTGGCTCGTGAAATAAGAAAATGAGTGAAGTTGACTAGCACAGCCATCGTACCCAGGAAGATCTTCAGCGCAGAGAGAAAGATACAGTTATATCACAGATGACCATGCTGCCAAAGAAAGCCACATCATCCCATCGTCTGAGAGGAACTGCTGGAATCCAAGTCTCCTAGCTCTTCTAAGTGTAAACACTCTCTTTTTCCCCATGGAAAAACATGCTATCGCAGTATGTCATAATTCTATGGAGGTAGATGGTGAGTTACTTTTCCAGAACTTTCTATTCCCTGCAGGGCAGATTCCTCACATGCCGTACACAGAATGTCACGCCCCTACTGTTTCCTCCTAACTCCCATGTCCTTCCCTTCAGAAGGAATGTGGGCTTTGCCATCAGACAGACAGAGATTTGAAGTCATTAGAACATGGGACCTTCATTATGTCCACTAATTTCCATGGCTCCTGTTTCACTCAACTATGGGTAATAGTGCCTCCTTCAATAATCAGTGTGACATTTACATAGAATAATAGATGCTTCTTGTGTACAAATACAGCACAGTATGTTTAGCATGTAAAAGGGGCATAATAAGTGGTAGATAGTGTCTAGTGTGCTCCTGTTTCTTATCCATTCTGCACTACACAGCCCAAGTCCTACTATTTCTTCGACTTACTCTCCTCACAAACATAGTCCGAATTAATCTCATTTTTCTCATAATTTGTTTGTTTTCTATTCATAACTACAGCATTTAATTATAAAATGTGTTTTGCTGTAAGATTTTCTTTACCTAGATGAGTATTTACATATATAATCTCCGCTAACTACACTGTCCGCTCCTGGGGGTGGGCAAAGATATCTCTGAACATCTTTTTCTTTTTCAGTTTGAAGTAATTTATTTAGGTACAAGAAATATGAACCGATTTAAAGAGAACATGAGGCTTTCCTATTAAAAAATAATCCCAAAATAGAGAAACTTTCAATAGCTTAAAATGCATGATAAATACATGATAAGCCAAACATTGGAAAGTTGGCAATGAACGCTTGCAATGTGGGAAGAGTGACTATTCCATCCTTCCTTCTTCCCTGTGGAATCCACCCCAAAAGTTGGATAATCTCACTCCCTCCTCTGCACTTTTCTCCTTCTCCCTCTCTTCCTTCTTATTCAGCAGCTCTATTGAGCGTAATTTATAAACCATGAAAATTGCCCATTCTAAGTGTACACTCAATATTTTTTGGTAAATTTACAGTATTTCTTACCTCCATTTTGATCCCTGCCCCCAAGCTCTAAACACAGTACCAGGCATGAGTATGCAGCCAGTAAACCTCTACTGAAAGAATGATTCATTAGCTATAGATATTCAGTACCTTGTTAGACTTCTTATTGTAGTTGATTCACTTGAACCATTACTCAAAACCCAGATGCATTACCGTGTGGGACTTTTCCTGTGGTCCCAGGGGCTGGCAACTCCTCCAATCCACATGGAAGGGTAGAATGTGTACTTAGTCCTACTCAGAGAATACAGACACTGAGAAGGGTTGGACAGCCAGAAGCTTCAGCTCTTCTGGCTGGTGTGAAGGTTGAACTCAGACACCCTAAATTCTGTTCTTGAATATGCAGATGCTCCTAAAGTCCCAGGCAAGAACTAAGCACATTTAATAAGCAGTTCACTCATGTAGTAATACATGTGCATCAGACACATACTTTAAGAATGCATGTTAGTCCTTTACAGATTCCAAAGTGGTACACAAAGGAAAGGAGCCGAACACTGTGATTTATATTCACTTATTTTCTCTGGTGCTTATCACTCATTTAGAGGAAAATTATCACTCTCTGGTACAACAGCAAGAGACAAATTCAAATACGTTTTGCTGGATGAGAATGTGGTAACAGTTGAGAATTTTCTTTAAAAAGGTGAGTTTTATGTATTCTTTTAAAAAGTAATGCTATAGTAAAAAATGTCACCCACAAGTTATTTTAATTTTATTAAGCATTTTATATTTGCTATGATATTTATAGGCCACTGGAAATTCAATACAAAATCCAAGAGTAAATAGAAGAATAACTTCACAGTTTATAAGTATTGGATCTCATTTTATTTATATTAAGGTATACTTAAGAATATATCATTTATCCATGTGGTTATAAGCCATTTCCTGTGCTTTAAGTGTGACATAACATTTCTTTCTTTCATTTGCTATGCAAGGATATGCTAAACTACTTTGTGTTATTGGACCGCCGTTTATTATCTTTTTAGGTTACTTCAGTACTCTAGGATGAGATCAGCGAGTACTTACAGAGCTGTGACCACTTCTGTGCCTACCACCACCGCTGTCCTTCACAATAGCTTAAATGTCTTTGATAAATCCTCAACAGTTGTGTCGATCAGCTTAGCATCACTGTAACAAATACCTGGGATAGTCATCTTATAAAGAGAAGAGGTTTGTTTTGATTCAGTTTTGGAGGTTACAGTGTATCATCGGTTGGCCCTGTTTCTTGGCCCACCATGGGACATTAAAGTGGGCAAAACTGCTCAGCCATGGCCAGGAAGAGAGAGAGAAAGAGGAAGAGACCAAGACCCCGCAAACCCCTTCGAGAACAAACTTGAACGACTGCAAAGCCTCCCAGAGAGTCTGCCATCTCCCATGGTGCTGTGGGCTGGGGACAAAACCTTCAACACAGAGATGGTGGGGAACACCCTTGCCAACCAGGCCATGGGCCTTAGTCCATGGTGCCCAGCACGATGCACATGGTCTTCATATCCAGCCTTGCCTCCTTCTACAGTTGATTCTCTGGCCATCAAACTGACTTTATCTCCAGCTAGCACTGTCAAATACAGTGGAACCTTGGCTTATGAACTCCTTCGGTTATAAGGGCTGGTTATAACTCAACTTGGTTGTAAGTCAATACAGCTGAGATCTGGATGTCTACCTGGGTACATGCTATAGATAACATGAGGCAGATGAATCTTCCATTAACCTAATTAACCCAACTTGTTTGTATGTCAGGCTGTTCATAACTTAAGGTCCACTGTAATCCATAGTTCCAAGGGGGATCCTGTTATTCCTGTCTCCTGCACATCTAATTCCCTGTCACATTGCTTCTCTTCTCCCTCCGCCTTGGCCCTATACCCTCAGCAAAATTGCCTATCTGAAAAGAATCCCTATTAGTCCTTTAAAACTGTCCGGACACCTATTTTGGTAAGCTTTCCCTGTTTTATACATAAATAAATATATTGCTTTTTCGCAGTTATTTTTCCTGGGGGTGGGTTGCACTATTTCTGAACCAAGAGCAGAATTTTATTATTTAACCTTTCACTGTCTTAATTATTTGTTTACATGTCGTCTCCCCTGTGAAACTCGAGCTCTTTGCTATCAGGGACCTGTGTTTGCTAACCTCTCCTCTCCCTGCCTGGCACCAGGCTGGGCACAGGCTCAGTGAGTGCAAATCTCTTCATTTGGAAGGCCTGAGCTATTAATTTTATGGATTTCAAAATATATCAGAAATCCCTGTATAAATCCTTTGTATTTGTTTATGTGGCCACCAGAACCACAAAGGGAGTGAAAGCGTTTGTTTCATCATCTGCTCACTGCGTTAGCCACCAGCTTCCTCTGACAGTTATGGGATGGGCCTCTGTGGAAGGGTGGCATGGCCAAGGGATGCACAGGACACAAGATGTGCTGGAAAATGTAACCACATTCACATACCATGGAAGTCACCGCTTCCTATTTCTCTGTAGTAGCTGGGAACAGAGCGCTGGGGCGATCATTCAGGTGCCCTGAGTGTTTCTAGTCTCTTGGAGGATAAGAAGCTCACATCATAGAGTGCTGTTCCCAAAGACACATTCGCGAAGTGAGCAGTTGGCTGTGCTAATGTTTGTTTTGGGCCAAGTCAGAGTTTTTCTCCCCTTCATTATTCACAGCTGATTACATGATTATGTATTTCAAAAATCATACACTTCGTTTTTGCACATTTCTGTGTATAACTGAAGTCAATGCTACATTTGAGGTCATTTCTCATTTGGAAGCAGAGTGTCTAAAACAGGGTACCATACATCAGTCTTATGCCCAGCCTCTTGGAAAGCTAAATAATTTCCTCCCTTCTCCAGTGTATAACTATTTTCTAAAGATATTCCCTGTTTCACCAATACAAATAATCACAGGGGACTTTCCCCCCTAAGGTGTTATTTTGATCTTGGGAATTAAGCTATAATTGAGCAGCTGAGAAAGATCCTGCTATAAATGTTAACGATGAAAGCAGCTTCTCTAATGAACACCAGCTGATGAGGGGCAGGAGGGAAGCAAGAGGCTCAGCCAGAGGCGCTGGAGGAGGGGCTGCACGGTGAGAGGAGGAGCAGACCCCACGCTGACGCTCACTGGGGACCTCAGAACGCAGCTCTGATTTTGGAAATCAGGTACGTGCAGATAGAACTGGTTAAGACTCTCAAAATGAAAGGATCTCGCCTTAGTGTGGACCATGAACCCAGGGATATAGGAAGAGAGGACGCAGTCATGGAGAAGGCCACATAAAGGAGAAAACAGACACTGCAACCACATCACCCGTGCCAAGGGCTCTGTGGACCCGACCGAGGCTGCAGAGGGCGGGGAATGCTCCTCTCCAGCCTGCAAGAGCATGGTCCTGCTCGCTCACACTTTAGTTTGGAACATTTGCCTTCAGAAATATAAGAAAATAAATTTCTATTGTTGTAAGCCACCGAGAGTATGGCGATTTGTCATGCATTGAGGAGAAACTACTACAGGCTGTATGTTTCTTTGTCCTATAGCTGTTCACTGATGACCTCCTGGTTGCCCGGTTCTGTGCTGGGCTCTGGGTGCCCAGCAATGAGTCAGACAGACATGAAGCAGATGCTTCTGTGAGACCCTACTGTGAGAGGGAAACATGGAGGGCCCATGGATCAAGGATCTGGAGAAGATTTTGACACAAATAGGCCAATCAATGGGTATGGATGTTCAGGTGTTTTGGACTGGGGGTAATGTGGGCCATGGTAGGAGAAGGAAGAGGACAGCTCTGAGAAAAGGGCCACAGCTCCGAGCTATGAAGGAGCTTGGGTAGGCCAATGAGAAAGCCAGTCTGAGTCATGACAGGTGGGAGACGAGTGACACACGATGACGCGGGATATGACATCAGGGATGACACATGGAAACCCTTCTGGGGTATTCATTCTGAAGACAGTCTGGAGAACTTCTAAAGAATTTCTGGAAGGGTATAGTGTGATCAGTCATTTTAATGAGCTCTCTCTGGGTGCTGTGTAAGAAGGAACTGGAGGAAGGCAGGAGTGGGCACAGCACACAGGAAGCCAGGGTGACATCCGGATGGAAGAGACTGAGAAATGTGGGGGAGCTGAAGACACATTTCGGGGGAGGACGTTAACGGCCTTGATGTTTAGGGGAAGGAGTGAATTAGACAGATGTCAGTAACATATTTTGTGCTGGATGAAAAAGCTAGAGGAAACCGTTTTGTGGATACAATGACCCTGAATTTACATTTGGATTTGTTGTTGGAAAGACTTCTATATGGAGATGTGACGTTCATCATCGGATATACAGAAAAATGTCAAAACACTCCCATCCAACCAGAGGATGTAAATTCCAAGTCATCAGAATTAGATTGTATTTGGAGGGAGGGGAGTGAAAGGAATTAGCTGGGGAGGAAATGAAGAGAGAGGAGAAATCCTGAGAAACAGAGGAGGGCGGGGAGGGAAGGAAGAAAGGAAGAAGGAAGGTCAGGAAAGTGCAGAGGAAAGCTGGGTAAAACCCGGAAAGGAACTGGTTTAAGGACAACACAAGCTACTAGATCAAAAGCTGAGAGGTGTCTTAGTAAAAATAGAATGAAAAATATCACTTGTGCTGGGCACTAGGGGAAGCACTGGTGCCATGGTGGGCAGAGGCCCACAGACCACAGAAGTGCAGAATGCCAGCAGAGTGGAGCGTGCCCTGTCCCAACCCTGTGCATTGCCACCCTTCCCTGGTGCCTTGGGGCTACCAAATGCCCTGGAAGTAGTTCTGCATGAGCTGCCATGAGGTGTCTGGGCACTGGGAGAAACAGGCTCTGTTCCACTGTAGGAAAAGTCACCTGTCCTCACACACATTTGGACGCTGGGATTCCTCTGATTATAATGAAGTGGCTCTGGGAAGCTTGCAGTAGAAGAGAGGATGGATCTTTCTGGAAAGAGAAAACAACCAACATATTTAACCCTGGTGATAAAAATGTCAAGCCCTCGCCTTGCAGGGGAAGAGAGGGTAAAATCTTGCAGAGTGTTTGTGTTTTATGTAACATGATTGGTCCCTACATTTGTCAGCTAAAACAGGTTTGTTATGAAGAAACAGGGTTTCATTTCACCCACCATTTTGCAGGTTCAAGGACCTGGTTCCTCACATGGTTCTAGTGAGATCCCTTCTGAGCTGCATCCCATCGTGGACGGTGGCAATGGTGGGGAAAGATGTCAGTGCACGGGTCACATCTCCAGCCAGGAAGTCGGGCGGAGAGTGGGGGGGGGCAGCTCGCTCCTCGTATGATGGTCCTCCCACACCAGGAGGTCACACCTCGTGACCTAAGGACCTCCCCCTAGACTGCTCTTAAAGGGTCCACTGCCTCCCAGGACTGCCATCCTGGGGATCAGGCTTAGTCCCACGGAAACTTACGGGACCCACAAATCATACCCCCACCATAGCCGCCCGCCCCCCAGCACTTTCCTGGATGTTAAGGCTAGAAATTAGTGTCGCTTCTCCCATCTGTTCAGCTATGCTAGGTCCAAGTAACTTTTCTGAGTCTCTCAGGGCTTGTGATACTCAAGTGGTAGGGAGGATTCTGAGCTACCGCATCTCTAGTGTCCCTTCAGTTCCAGGATTTTAGGGGTCAAGGAGGACCGAGGAGAGACCCAATGCCAAACTGTGCTTCAGCAGCTTGACAAAAGCTAATTCCAGCTCCTGTCTGCCCTTCAGATGGTGCCCTGGCATTACCAGTGTGGGCTTCTCATTTCATTTCCAAGTAAAATTTAATGACTATCGAAGTGGGTAGGAATGAATCCAAGAAAGCCTGGTCAAAAATATATCTGATGAGTTGTTTTAATGAGAAAACCCAAAGGCTTGTGATTTCAGGGATCTGGAAACCATGACCTTTATTTAATATGTATATTTTAGTTTTAAAACATGTGCTTCTAAAGAAATCCGTCTTATTTTGATAACAGATGTTCTTCTGAAGGCTTTTGATTTTTGAAAAAAATTCCTTTTCCCTGACTGACCGTAAAAATTGAGTGTTTTCCTGCTCACCTTTTTGTGCATATAAAAACAGGTATTTTATAGTCAAGAGGCAACCAGCAACCTATGGGTGACACAAGGGGCCATAGAGAGGGGAAATGGCAGCTAAGGCAAATGACATGTGATAAGGACTAAGCCCAGCACCCAGGCCAAGGAGAATGCAGGCTTGGGAAGGACTAAGTGAGGAGCTGGGGAGGGGCTGGAGGAAGAAGCAACCCAGCCAAACACAAGGCAGGAAAGAGCTACATCTACAAGTGGGATCCATTCATGGTTTCTTTGAACCTCAAACACCCTATAATATAGCCCCTATTTTTGAGATGGTCAAACCAGCTAGGAAAAAATGGCTGTCAAGACTTGAATCTGGGTCTTTCTGAGTATTTTCTTACTGGTAACCCATGAAAGCATAGGGTACTTCATGAAACCAATTATTCATATTTCTCAGTGCCTATATCTCAGTGGGCATATTATCCCTTTCTACTTGTGACTAAAACAATTTCATGAGACAATCTCTGGATTATGATGGTTTTTATTTACCAGCAGAGACGGTGTTGCTTTTTTTTTTTTTTAATTCAAGGGAACAATGCAGTATATAGAGCCCAATTCCATTATTTCTGTGTGGAATTTACAAGTTAAGTGGAGATTTCTTAAGTAAAATGTCTACTCAACTTAACTCACAAGGTATTCTCTTGTGGATCTGTACTGAGAACCTGCCTGTGTAACACCTAGTATAATACCTGGAGTATAGTATCCAGCCAAGAAGTATTGGCCATATTATTTTGACTACTGCTGTTATTATCTGCTATATATTACAAATTTTAAACTATAAATTTCAGGCAGTATTATAGATTTTAGTTATACTATGAATATTAGAATACACATTTTCAAACAATGTTAAACCTCTCTTGATTTTAGGTAATGTACAGTGCAAGAAATAGCAGGAAAGTGTTCCTGTTAGATAGTTTTGGTATGTGAACTCATGAACTCTTAATGGAATCCCCTCTTTTATAGGGATGTTTAATCAAATGTTATAGAAGTATTATCAAGTTTATCCTAAAAACTTAGTGTTTTTATTGTGTGTTATGAGATAGTCTCATCGTGTAGTTCATGCTGGCCTTGAATTTGCTGTGTTTTGAAGACTCGTGGTGTGGCGTGACATGGTATTCTATACAGCTGTGGACCACAGCTTCACAATTCAATCAGCCATGGATGGAAAATATTGGAAAAAAATATCGCCTCTGTATTGAGTACATAGAGATTTTGCTTTTCAATATTCCCTAAGCTATAGAGTATAGCAACTGTTTTCATATATTTGCATTATGTTAAGGATTATAAGTAACGTAGATGAAATATACGTGGGAGGATGTACCAAGATTATACACAAATACTGTGCTACTTTATGTAAGGGACTTGAAGATCTGCAGATTTTGGTATCTGAGGGGTCACCTGGCTGACATCCACTGAGTGGGGCTGAATTGAGGAAATGTGGTACTCCGGTCTGGCGCTCTGTGATTTATTAACAGTGGAGACAAGCTCATTTACCCCTATACCATTTCCCTCTCACCTTCAAACTACCAGGCTGGTGAGTTGGGAGACGAAACTGGGCTTGAGGGCCTATCTCTTCCCACTTCCTGTCTCCTTCATCCCTGCTCTTTGCAGCACAGCCACCATCTGTGCCTTACTAGGCTCTGTCCCCGTGAAGGGGATCCAAGGACACAGGTCCCTGAGCCGAAGAGGGGATCGGGAAGCCCCGGCGCTAGCATGGCCCAGCCTCTTCCTCTGTGTCTCCCAGCTCCAGTTCCGAGACCAGCTAGGGACGTGGGGTGCTCTTTGGGAGATTCCTAAGTTCCTAACAAATATGTCTTTATTATTTGATACCTTTGAGAAGAAATAGTGCACAAAATAGCTGCCAATCGTCTCATCGTGTCACTTTCTTATCTAGTTTGTTGTAGAAGAATCAGCAGAAAACAGATATGCCTTTACCTTTGAGAAATATATATATATATATAGCTAGTTTTCATATTTTGATAATTTATTTATTCTGACAGCTTTGTGGATACCTAATCAAGTATTAGTACTTCATGACATGATGCAGATACAGGCACATTGTGTGTTTTGATCCACTGCAGGCAAAACCTAAGATGTTATGTAATATAATTTGCAATACGAAAGCAGTCTTTCCTTTTCACTACCCAAGGCCAAGCTACAAAAAACATCACATGGTAGTAACTGAATCATGTCACATACGTAAAAATGTTTTTGCATATTGCAAAATGTTGTAAGCGATGAGCTCTTAACTTTTGTTATTAATATTCCTAACTGAACACCCTTTTTCCATTCCTACCTGAGCATTTAATGCAGCAGGCATAAGAAGGTTATGCAGAAAAAGAAATAACTACCTACTCTCCTGATTCTAAAATAATTCATACCAAATAGATGTTGTCAAGTAGAAGTTAACATATTGCTCTTGTTTTCCAACTAGCAGTCCTTAAAGACAGGAAAATCAATGCTATTTCCTCAACAGCAAATTATACTCTGCTCCTGTACATTATAGCACTTTTCTTAGAGTTGATAAATAAGGAAAAAATACTGATGGTCATTTAACTTAGTGAGGTTTACTTAAATGAACTGACAGAAAACTTAACTCTTAAAATAATTGATTTTTCTCTACATTACATGAAAAATGTACAATAGAGTAAATGAAAGTCTTTTACGCAGAAGTAATTTTATGTTCATTAAAGGAAACATAAACTATACTAGAAGATTGGATTATCCGAGTCTTTGGGAAAAATTCCTTGTAGGTTATTAACCTAGTTTTAAAGCAAAAAGCTTTAAACAGTGTTCAGAGCTTTTCCCAGCCTCACATGCAGTAAATGAAAAAAATGTTAAAACAAGTAATTATTGCTAACCCCATTGCTATGTACCAATGCAGTAAAATTGCTGAATGTGTGGGAGTGATTTGAAAATGACAGCTCTTGTGATAGGAAACAGCCGCAGGGAGACCTGGGAAAATCCATGCTGACCTGGCTACCGCTCGGCTCCTATCGGCAACTGTCACTCAAAAGGTGGGATCACGTGAAAGCTTTCCTGCTGTAGCTCGAGTTTCCATAAGGGAAAATCCAATTATGTTCTAACCCAGCTCTCCTCTGTGTGTTTGTGAACCCCTGGTAGTTTGTCCTAGGCAAGGTGTTTTTTTTTTTTTTTTTTTTACCCAGGTCGGTTCTTATTGTTGTCCTATCCCCAAATCATCTTATTAACAATAATCAGTTGTACAAAACCACATGGTTTATTTTGTTTTTCTTAAAGTTAGATTATTCAGTACCAAACTTCATTCAATTGCCACTTCTACCTTCACTGTTTTAACTAAATTTTCCATATAAAAAAGCTTACAGGAATTCAATATTTTTTAAAATGTTGACGTGTCTGCACGCGCGTGTGTGTGCATGTGCTTGGGACTGAACCCAGGGCTTCAGCCATGCTAAGCAAGTGCTCTATCACTAAGCTGCACCCTCAGCCTCAAGATGTGTTTTTTGGATTAGTTTTATTTTTTATTAAATTCTTTTATTGGTACATTTTAGGTATACAACACAATTACATTTCTTATTGGGAATTGTACCTTTACATAATGCATCTTGGTTCTTATTTTTTCCCCATTCCTAGCCCTCCCTTCACCCCCTCCACCCTTCCCTATTTACAAAGACTTTCTTTCCATTTTTTCCATTTCTCATCATTTTTCCTTTCCCTTCTTTCCTTTCCCCTGCCCCTCCCACTACCCCTACCCCTTTGGACCTTTTCTTCCTATTTTGTATTATTGATTATTCATTCTAATTATTGGTACATTTTAGGTATACAATATAATGACATTCATCATTGGAAATTTGCACCTTTACATAGTCTCTCTTGGTCCTTATTTTTCACCCTTGCCCAGCCCTCCCTTCAACCCCTCCATTCCTCCCTATTTACAAAGATTTTGTTCCTATTTTTCCATTTTCTCATAGTAATCCCATTCCCTTCTATCCTTTCCCCTAGCCCTCCCACTTTCTTCCCCTTTGCCCCTTTTCTTTCTATTTCCCATTACCTAGTACACATTTTAGTCCTTGTTTACACTTTCAATTTCTCACACCAGAGAAACTATTCAGTATTTATACATGTGTGTCCTATTTATTTCACTTAAGAGTATGGCCTCAATGTGCATCCACTTAGCTATAAATGTCTCTAATTTCTTATTTTTTATGGCTGAGTAGTACTCCATTTTATTTAAAAAACCACACTTTCTTTATCCAGTCTCCAGTTGATAGGCATTTGGGCTGTTTCCAAGTTTTAGCTATTACAAACTGTGCTGCTATGAACATGGGTGCACATATATCACTGTGGTATGATTCTTTTAATTCTTTGGGGAAGATCCCCAGCAGTGGAATAGCAGGGTCAAATGGGACTCCCAGTCCTAGTTCTTTGAGGTATCTCCATACTGATTTCCACAGTGGTTGCACCAGCCTGCACTCCCACTAGCAGTGGAGAAGCGTTCTTTTTTCCCCACAGCCCCGCCAGCATTTGTTGTTGGTTGATTTCATGATAGCAGCCATTCTTTCTGGAGTGAGGTGGAATCTCAGCATTGTTTTCATTTGCATCTCTCAAATGACCAGTGATGTTGAACATTTTTTCATGTATTTATTTGCTATTTCTACTTCTTTGTCTGAGAAATGTCTGTTCATTTCAGATGCCCATTTTCGGATTGGGTCTTTAAATTTGGGAGGTCTGATCTTTTTAAGTTCTTTATAGATTCGAGATAGTAGACATTTGTCTGAGGAAGAGCAGGTGAAGATTTTTTCCCACATTGTGGATTGTCTCTTCACACTGCTGGTGGTTTCTCTTGCTGTGCAGAAGCCTTTTAATAAGAAGAGATCCCACTTGTTGATTGTGCTAGTTCACGGGCAACTGAGGTTTTTTTCATAAAATCTTTTCCTACACTGATGTCTTCAAGGGTTCTACCTAACCTCTGTTCCAACTGGTTCAGAGTTTCTATTTTAATATTTAGATCTTTAATCCATTTTGATTTTAGTTTAGTGCATGGTGAGAGATATAGGTCTAGCTTTAATCTTTGGCAAGTTGAAGCCCAATATTTCCAGCACCATTTATTAAAGAGGCTATCTTTCCTCCAGTGAGGGTGTTTGGCTCCTTTATTGAAGATGAGATGGCTGAGTGTGTCTGGCGTTGTTTCTGCATCTTCTAATCTGTTCCACTGGTCCTCAGGTCTGTTTCTTTGCCAGTACCATGCTGTTTTTATCACAGTAGCTTTGTAGTATAGTTGCAGGTTGGGGATTGTGATACCCCTTGCCATGTCTCTGTTACCTAGAATTGGTTTTGCTATTCTGGGTCTCTTCTTGTTCCAAATGAATTTTTGGATTGTTTTCTCAAGGTCCATGAAGTATGCTGCTGGGATCTCAATTGGAATTGCATTGAATATATATAACAGTTTTGGAAATATGGCTATTTTCACTATATTGATCCTTCCTACCCAGAAACAGGGGATATCTGTCCATTTTCTGATATCATCTTCAATCTCTCTTTTCAGAGTGCTATAATTTTCAGAGGTCTTTGATTTCTTTCGTTAGGTTGATTCCTAGGTATTTCAGTTTTTTGGATGCTATTGTGAAAGGAATTATTTGCCCTATTTCTCTCTCAGTGAGTCTGTCATTCATGTAGAGGAAAGCTATCGATTTTTGTGTGTTGACCTTGTAACCCGCTACCTGACTGAATTTGGTTATTAAGTCTAGAAGACTTTTGGTGTGAAAGGAATTATTTGCCCTATTTCTCTCTCAGTGAGTCTGTCATTCATGTAGAGGAAAGCTATCGATTTTTGTGTGTTGACCTTGTAACCCGCTACCTGACTGAATTTGGTTATTAAGTCTAGAAGACTTTTGGTGGAGTTCTTGGGGTCTTCTATATAGAATATCATGTCATCTGCAAATAATGACAATTTGACTTCTTCATTTCCTCTCTTTCCTTTTATTTCTTTCTCTTGTCTAATTGCCATGGCTAATGTTTCCAGAACTATATTGAACAAGAGTGGTGATAGTGGACATCCTTGTCTTGTTCCTGATTTTAGTGTGAAGGATTTCAGTTTTTGACCATTTAGTATGATATTGGCTGTTGGTTTTTCATAGATGGCTTTTATCAGTTTGAGGTACAGACCATCTATTCCAAGTTTTTGTAGGGTTTTTATTATAAATGCATGTTGGATTTTGTCAAATGCTTTTTGTGCTTCTATGGAGATATTCATATGGTTTTTATCCTTGGCTCTATTGATATGGTGTATTACACTGATTGATTTTCAGATGTTGAACCATCCCTGCATCCCTGGGATGAATCCCACTTGATCAGGGTGTATGATCTTCTTGATGATCTTCTGCATTCTGTTTGCCAGTATCTTATTAAGAATTTTTGCATCTATGTTCATTAGTGAGATTAGCCTATAGTTCTCCTTTTCGGTTGGGTCTTTCTCTGCTTTGGGGATCAAGGTGATGCTTGCTTCCAGGAATGAATTTGGGAGTATTGCTTCCCTTTCGAATTCATTGAAGAATTTAAACAGTAGTGGGAGTAGTTCCTCTCTAAATGTCTTGTAGAATTCAGCAGTGAAGCCATTGGGCCTGGGCCTTTCTTAGTTGATAAGTTTTTAATTGTGTTTCCAATTTCATTGGTTGATATTGGGTTGTTCAGAATTTTTAGGTCTTCTTGGTTCAACTTTGGTAATTCATACATATCTAGGAATCTGTCCATTTCTTCTGTTTTCCACCTTATTGGCATGTGGGTTCTTAAAGTAGGTATTGATGATCCTCTGTATTTCTCCTGGGTCTGTTGTAATTTCACCCTTTTCATTCCTAATTGCATGGATTTGGGCCTTTTCTTTCCTTTTTCTGATAAGGTTGACTAAGGGTTTATCAATTTTGTTGATTCTTTCAAAGAACCAACTCTTGGCTTCATTGATTTTTTGTTTCATTCTTAGTCTCCATTGCATTGATTTCTCCTCTGATCTTTATAATTTTCTCCCTTGTATGAGCTCTGGGGTTGTCCTGCTCTTCTTTTTGTAGAAGCTTGAGGTGCAGCATCAGGTTGTTTAATTGGGCTCATTCTGTTTTCCTAATACGCATATTCACTGCTATGAATTTCCCTCATAAGACTGCTTTCATTGTGTCCCATAGATTCCGATATGTTGTATTGTCATTATCATTTAATTGAAGGAACTGTCTGATTTCTTCCTTAATTTCCTCTGTGACCCATTGGTTATTCAGAAGTGTGTTGTTCAATTTCCACATGTTTATGATATTTTTCGAGTTTCTTTTGCTATGGATCTCCACTTTCATTGCACTATGCCCTGATAAAATACAGGGGATAACTTCAATTCCTTTGCACTTACTTAAACATGTTCTATGTGTGAGTATGTGGTCTATTTTTGAGAATGACCCATGTGCAGCTGAGAAGAATATGTATTCTGATTTTGAGGGGTGGAAGACTCTGTAAACATCTGTTAAGTTCATTTGTTCAAGAGTTCGATTGAGTTCTAGTATTTCATTACTTATTTTTTGTCTAGTTGATCTATCTATTTGTGACAGTGGGGTGTTGAGGTCCCCCGCTACAATTGTGTTAGTGCATATATGACTTTTCATGTCCGTTAGTATTTGTTTTATATAGTTGGGTGCACTAGTGTTTGGTGCATAGATATTTATGATTGTCATCTCTTCCTCTTGGATTGTTCCCTTTACAAGGATGTAGTGTCCTTCTTCATCTCTCTTAATCAGTGTTGGTTTGAAATCTACTTGATTTGCAAAGAGGATAGCTACTCCTCCTTTTTTTCAGGTTCCTGTCCCATGGAGTATTGTTTTCCACCCTTTAACTTTCAGTCTATGAGTTTCCTTTTGAATGAAGTGTGTTTCTTGTATGCAGCATATTGTTGGATTTTGCTTCTTGACCCATTCTGCCAGTCTGTTTCCTTTGATTGGTGAATTGAGACCACTAACATTGATGGTTATATCTGAAATGCATTGACTTGTCATTGCCATGACTTTTTCTTTTTGTTGGGTTCTCCCCCTTTACATTTAATTTCTTGTCATGCCAGATGGGTTCATTCTGCTTTGCTTCCTGGGGTTGTGATCCTCAATGTCTGTTCCTAGGATATTGTTTAAAATTCTTTGGAGTGCTGGTTTGGTATTCATGAAGTTCCTAAGGTGCTCTTTGTCATGAAAGTATCTTATTTCTCCATCAATTTTGAAAGATAATTTTGCAGGGTACATCAATCTGGGTTGGAGACTGTTTTCTTTTAGGGCTTGGAATATGTCACTCCAAGCTCTTCTTGACTTGATGGTTTGTGTTGAGAAGTCTGCTGTGATTCTGATGGGCTTTCCTTTGTATGTGATTTGTTTCTTTTCTCTAAACTGTTGAGTTTCTGGAATCTTAACAATTATATGCCTATGTGTAGATTTTTTTTGATCAGGGCTATTTGGAGTCCTATATGTCTCACTTATCTGTATGTCAAATTCTTTCCCCCTCCTTGGGAAGTTTTCTGCCATTATTTCTGTGAAGAGACTTTTTATGTCATCTGCACTCTCTCCTGTTTCTTCATTGACTCCAATCAGTCTTACGTTATTCTTCTTTGCATCATCTAGCAGCTGCTGGATTGATTTCTCATGTTCCCTTATAATTTTGAAGCAATTTTTCTTTTCCTGGTCACTAATTGCAATCTTATCTTCTATATCTGAAATTCTGTCCTCACATTGACTCATTCTGTTGTGTAGACTTTCAGTGGAGTTTTTCATCTCCTGGAAATCTGTTTGTATCTGTTTTATGGATTCCATTTGTTTCCTATGTTGGGATTCCATCATGTTCCTGAGCTCCTCTCTAGATTTATTAGTCATGTCTTGCACTAGGAGCACAATTTCTCCTGTTATCTGAGAAATTATTTCTGATTTCAATTTTTCCAAATCCCCTTTTGTTGGCAGTTCAATGGGTCCAGGTGGTTCAGCATCAGAGTGTTCCATCTCATTTCCCTTTGGGGTTGCTGTAAGTGATCTGGAAGTCTGGTTTTGAGACTTATTTACATGTCTTCTCATTTTGACTTGGGGCGGGGGGGGGGGACTGCTGGTGCCTGCACGGATTACCTCCTCTGAGCTGGGAGAGGTGGGACACGGGCTGGGAGCAGCGGTAAGGATGGTGGCCCAAAAGCCCTTTCCTCTGGGCTGGGAGCAGCAGGAGGGATAGTGGCCAGGAAGCCCCTTCCTCTGGACCAGGAGCAGTGGGACGGCGGCTCAGAAGCCCCTACCTCTGGGCCACGAGCGGCAGGACTCAGTACAGTGGTCTGGTGGTCTGGTGTCCTCTGAGTCTTTGTAGTGTGGAACCAGGTGGCGGTACAGAGGAGCGGAGTGTGGGGGGGGTTGTCCAGTGGATTGTTGCCAGGGCGCGGGCTGATTCCTTGTGTTCCGTGGGACTCTGGACCTTGGTAGGGCATGCACAGACCTGCCTGTCTGCGGCAGGCTGATTCGGTGTGTTCCGCAGGACTTGTGACCTTGGTAGGGCGTGCGCAGACCTCTGGATTAGTTTTAATGTATGTAGAACACTTAGCTTGTTTAAATATTCTTGAAATCTAGAGGAAGACAAAAGATTAGTTGTGAATTTTATAAACATTACCCATAATTTAGAAAGTGTATTGAATTTATAGACATGAGCCCGTACAGTCCCTTATCCCAAAGAAGTTGGTTGAAATTTTACAAAGAAAATATTTAATTTAACCTTTTATATGATGTGAGATGATTAGCACTGGCTTAATATTTTACCAGGCCCTGTGGCTGCAGTTTGTTGACTGTCTAGACTAAAAGGAGCAACAATGATTCTTTCAAAAAGCTTATCTGAGATCAATGCAGGCAGAGATTTGAAGAAAGACATTTATAGGTGTTTTATATTGGAGGAAAATAGTAAGATCATGGCTTTGTCACCATGAAATCTGCCAGTCGTCCCCAGCTAGATTTGCCCATGTTGTTTCTGCACATTCTTAATTATCATGGCCCTGGAGAAGGGAAAGGGAAAGGGAACACTCATGACATTATCAGATAAAGCACTTTCTAATATCATTAATTTCCTTCAACAATATTTACTCAATAACTACAGTGTGCCTGTGTCATTTCCTTTATCTGGATGCCCTCTTCTGCCATTGGCACAAGCTTTACTCCCACACATATTTAAATGTTTAGGACAGGTATTAGTGTCTTTATGAAACCTTTCTTTTTTAACATCCATTCCAGGTGGAATGACCCACATTATTCTGGGAATTTCTTCTTTTTCTTAATAACATCTTTGGTGTGGTATAGTTCACATATCATGAACTTCACTCTCAAGGAGTACAATCCAATGATATCTCTGTATTCGTAACATGTGAGTTGCTTGCCACTAATTCTGGTCCATTTTTATTACTCCAAAAGAGAAATCCACATCATTATCATTCACTCCCCTCTCCTTCTCCACCTCCTGGTAACCACTAATTTGCTTTCTATCTCACTGACCTGCCTATCTGGACATCACCATCAACAGAATCCCAACAGGGGCATTTTGTGTGGGCTTATTCCGCTTAGCATAATGATCTGAAAGCGGCTGTGTTGCGGCATGGCATTCTTTCCCTGCTCGGTAGCTCCCTTGTTGCACAGATGCACCCTACCAAGCTTCTCCACTCCTCACGGGAGGTGAGCTAGGTTTGTCTCCACTTTCTGGCTGTTATGGATAAAACTGCTGTGCATATCATATGGATTTATGTTTTCATCTCTTGCGTGGATATGCAGGAATGGAATTGCTTAGCCTTATGGTCATTCTGTGTTGAACATGTGGAGCAGCTCCTACATTGCCCAAAGCGGCTATGCCATTGTATGATACCAGCAACAATTCAAGATGGTCCCAATTTCCCCACACCTTTGGTAACACTCGTTATTGTCCATCATGCTAGTCATTGCCACCCTGGTGAATATGAAGTGGTTTCTCATTGTGATTTTGATTTGATTCCTCTAACTAACGATAAATTCTTCAGTATTAATGGCCAGCATTTTTTCATGTATACAGGAGATTCTTTTATGGGATTTTCAAGTACTATTTATTTTTATGGTCTCTAAAACCAAATATAAACTGGCACAAATAGGGACTCAAGAATATTTATAAAAAGATAGAATCCATATGTAATTTTTAACAGTGCTATGTTTTGAACTCTTTATATGAAAGGTCCTCAGTAGCTAATGTCTATTATAAATATTCTTCTTAGGAAAATCCAAACACACTGACAAATATATATGCATACAAAAATATGGATTCTTTAGACACATATTTTGAGATCAGCAAAATATCTATTTTTTGAATGATAGTTTACTTACCTTTATTTTTCTCCTAAGAAATCAATTTTAGACAAGCAGCATGTCAGAGTATTTTTATGGGAACAAAGTTTAACTCAAATTGGTTGGTAGCTGTGTTTCAGTCAAGTTGATTACAGGGCCAAAAACTCAGAGCTGATGTTGTGGATGGGAGAGGCAGATATAGATCTCGCACAAGAGCCTGTTCCCTGAAATTAGAGATGGAGGAGAGATATGGATTTATTTTTCAGGATATGTACCTTCCTGGATGTCAGATGCTATTTGTCACACCACAGATTTTTGCTGTCTATCAGGATCTAGGTAAAAAGGTATTTCAGAGCTTAAGGAGTTTTCTCCATATGAGTATTTTATCCAAAGAACCAGTCTCAATTCCTCTGAGACGTTTAGAAAGTTGGAGAAAAGCATAGCTCTGTGCTCACCATGATATTCATAGCTTAGTGCCGAATCTCAGCTACATTTAACTTTAGAGTCCTGTGTAGGTCAATTACTCTTCCACAATGATTTCAATGAATTCCTGTGTCTAGGTCTAGATATATTGCACATGATTGTGAAAGGTTTTTTTCAGGTGGTAAACTAAGAAGCTGGGAGGATTAATCCACTCAAAGTTGCAGTTTGACAGTATGCTTCAGAAGACAAAAAATGTAATGAATGTAATGCCTCAGTTCACGAATACTTCTGTTCACAAGCAATTCAGTTTGGCAAAATTTTGCTTCCATTCTTGAACTCCACATCTGGTGACAAATGTGAGTACAGCCATCTTCCCCAGAATCATGGGACAAATTAAGTTCACAAACTGAGGCGTCACTGTACAGTGATGTGGAAAGTTTATTTTCAGACTCTTCACTTAAAAATACAATTAGATTAGATAAATGTGCAAAGATTTATGAACATAGATGTTCATCACAAGACTTGTTTACACATCAAGGAAGAAAGGTGTTAATACTGAAATGAGTCTTATTTGACATAGAAATCTAGATATTTGAGCTGCATCTACTCTAGAACAAATTAAATTCTTCATGTAGGGCTGGGCCCAGAAACACTAGTTAGGTGAATGACAAATGTGAAATATTGTAGATCAGCACTGGAGAATATTTAAATCAAGCATGTATCTTTGGAGCTCACGTTACTCAAAGTAAGCCAACAAAATACTTCTAAATGAGACCTTCCAGTTGCATTCTTGATTAACAATACTCACTTGCAGAACAAACTTTGCTGATAAGACTGTATAGTTAAATGTTTGGCCTCAGTAAGTTTTTAATTTAATTAGAGTCTATATTTTAAGGAACTTCAAAAAAGTCTATGAATATAGGATATGAGCTGAATAATTCCCAAAGTTTCTGTGAAAAACTTCTGATCCTGGGTGAAAAAATTATAAATAACTTCATTGTCTGCTATTCACTCCTTCTGCAAAAGATGGCAACTCCAGCTGGGTATAGATTGCTTTTATTTGGCAATGGGAAGGGTTTTTTTTCCCTAAGTAGAAAGCATACCATTGAGAATATGAATTGGTAAGGGTGACCTTAAATCTACCAATGTTATAATATATATCTCTGTGTGGCTCAAGAGATTAACAATAAATGTTAAATATTAATAAAATTATGGAAATCCTCATGGATACAGTCACACAGTAGTTCCAGAGAAGGGAGAAAAGATAGAGAATATAAAATCGGGGATCTCTGTAGTGGTCTTTGCCATAGTGCAGTGTATGTTTTCTATTTTGGAGAGAAATAAACAGAGACGTGATCTAGAACTCACAGAGGAAAGACAGATTTGGGATGTAAAAAGTTAAAAATAATATTCATCAGTGCTTTCATCTTGTATTATAAGAATCAAAGAAAATTAGTCCACACTCTTAAGAAGAATGCCCTGTGGGACCTGAGAGTGAGTCCATTTGCTTTGGAGTTTCCGGCTTCCTTCCCTTTCGTGCTATCTCTGTTCCTTGGGACTCGGGAACAAGGGTGCTGCTGACAGACTTGGTGGTGTCCACTGGTCACCCAGACAGCCACACCCAGCAAGGCCGGAGACAGCTTCTTCTGCAGCTCCTCTTCAAAGCCAAGGCCTTCCAAGTCTCTGACCATCAGCAGACCAGTTAGGAGGGAGCTGCTACCGACACTGCTGGCTCCCTGCATTATTCTCCAGGAGCCCTACTCTTACAGTCTCTTCTGCCCTGGCTGCACCAGCCTGATGGATGGGAGTACCTGGGCCTTATGTGCTCTTCCACAGGGGAGAAACTGCATTTTTCTCACTCCGAAAAGGGAGATGTGCAGCTGTAAAATACAAACAGGAAAAAGCGAGAAATTACCATGCTCACATCCTCTTGAGAGTTTGACCCCGTGTCTAGTTTGGATTACTTCACTTTAAAAAATCCAGATATCCTTGCAATGGGGAGTAGAATAGCAAAGGAAAGTGTGAAAGAACCAATAGCCAAAACTAGTTGAAGACTAGAAAGAGTGTGCAGCTACCAACGTGGGATGTTTGGAGGTCTCGGGGAAGCCAGTGCTCTCCGTCAAATGCAGGAGTTGCTGGGGACACAGAAGATGGCTAAGAGACTCCGAGCAGAAGGGAAGGCATTGGAAAGGTGTAACCAGAGGATGCCTGGGGGCCCTGTGTGGCTGCCACACCCCAGTTTTACCACACTGTGGGACTGAGTCTGAAAGATGAAAACGGAAAGATGGCACGTGGGACAATCCTAATAACGTTCTTATTTGGACTTGTTCCCTCTTGACTACAGAAGAAAGACAGGGGATTAGTGACTATGTGCCAGTTCCTAAAACACTATTTTGAGAATTCTACGGTTTTTCCTTCATTCCATTTTTAATGGAAGAAAAAAGGTTTCCCTATATTTTCAGAAAGAAAACCCAAGCTTCCATTAAATGAGCAACATTTTCTTTCTGAAGTTAGTCTTTGGGCATGAAAGAACCAGGTCATACTTCCTCAGTATCTACAAGTCACAGTTTTACCCACTACCAATAATTCTCCTTATGCTGTGGGTCAGAAGTGCTCACAGTTCACAGGAACATGTCTGGGAACCAGGAGACAAAAGCTCAGCAGCAGAACAGAATTTAGTGTGTTAGAGTGTGCTTGGCTGTGAATGTGGGAATTCTGACCTACAGTAACATATTTTTCCTACCTCAGAGGCAAGTGGTTTATGATGCTGGTTCAGTAGCCTCCAGTGTTGGGCCTTATATCTTCCTAGTTCCCTTGATTTTTTTCTCACTGTTCCAAGGTAGCTTTTTTAGTTCCAGCCATGTATCAGCATCAAAGGTAGGGTTAAGAAAACTGATTCCAACCACATCTGTCTCCTTTTGAAGCAAAGACCCAGAAATCTTCCTCTGAGTGAAAATCTTTTCTAAGTGAAAAGTTCTGATTGCATCACCTGACCACTTATAGCTGCAAGGGAGGCTGCAAATACAACACCAGGATGGTCCTGGATGGCTCTGATCTATCACAAGGATCTTTGATACCCTGAGCAAAACTGGATTCTGTTGGCAAGGATGAGGGTGGAAATTTCTGGGCAGGCAAAGAAAGCATCTATCCAAATGGAAAGAGTAAGACATTTGTTGTAGAAGGAACTGAGTTCCACATCTTAGTCTTATTATTAATTATCTTGGGTCACTGAGTTAACTTCAGATTCTCAGGTAAAATAGAGATAATAATCCTTATTTACATATGTTTTGGGATTGTTACTTGAGAATATTCTGTAGAAAATGCTTAGCATAAGAGCCAGGTGATGGGAAGTCCTTAGGATACCAATCTCTTGTTACCCTGGCCCATGGTCAGTTTATACAGAGGAGACACCGAAGCAGAGATCTCTGGCTCTTTCCTGAACAGAAATTACTCAAAGAAGAAAGAGTTCAGTTCTCAGTGGCATCTTTAGCAGGGCGCTGGTATGACGCTCCATATGTCATGGGTTTAGTACCAATTGCCAATGCAGATAGATATGTTGGAGTGATATGACACAGTTTCATTGAGTCATTGCCTTCACCTTTTCTCTGTAGTCTTTAGAAAAGCAACAAATCAGTCTAAATGAATCACACTTAGCATCTGGAAAATGTCCAGATACCTCCTGCTGCCCCCCAACCCCAACACAAATATATAGTGATTTTCACAACCATAGCAGTGGGGACCAAAACAGTATGATATGATTGGCACAGTGATGTCATTAGGCTCTGCTATTTGTCAGCTATGTGACCCTGAGCGATTTATTTAACTTCTCTGTACCTCAGTTTCTCTATGTTAGAATGGTAATAATAAAGAGAAATTAATGATTTAATATATAAAAAGTTCTTACAGAGCAATATTTGTAGAAGAATCTTGCAGACAGATTAGAAGTAGTTAGGTTGCCATCTGACCAATACTCCAAGAAGCCTACTGAATTAGTGAATAACAGCAGGCCGAACTTGTAAGTCACCATGGGGTGTGAATTATCTGACAGACAAAAGAAGTCCAGCATGTTGTCTGTTGGCTTTGATTGACTTCTTCCTGAGCTTCTGTACAGCTCTTCATACAGGGAGATCTATTAGTCTGCTATTAGTAAATTCGGAAAATTTCGTGAGTTTTCCCTCCTGCTTTTTCCAAAATGGAGTGAGAGTGTGCTACTCCTTTGTTTGAAGACAGCTCGGCGGCATCCCTTTGTCCAGCCTCCTCACGTGTCACCAAATACCTTTGTGCTGTACCTGCCTAGCTTCCCAGCCTTGGTGTCACCCAGTTTGTTAGAACAGATCCCCGGGACCTCACACAGAGATTCTGATTCAGAGGGGACCCAAGAATGTGTACTTCTAATTGACCCATCCAAACTGGCTACTTTGGAAATTTTAAAAAGTCACAACTCAGAACTAATCTAAAATTCATACTTTTCACCGATACAAAATAGTCATTCCCAACTGGATCATGAGCGTTTTAAGCCTAGGATGTTGCCTGTTCATTTTTGTTCATGCAGGCTGGGGCCCATAGTCCAGGACAATAAATGAAATAAAATGAGTGAAGCTTGGTTGCTTGTATTTCCTTTGCAAGTAGTCTATCTTTCATGTATGAAACAACAGTGCTGACTAGTGAATTATTACCAAGAACTTTTCTCAGTCAAGGTGGCAGGACGCCCATGAGTGTGACCCTCCAACCCCGCTCTGAGATCAACGTATTCATTTGTGAGAAATCGCTTAGAGTTGTATCTACATGGGGGCTTTTCTTCTTTGAAAGTTAGAAGCACCATATGGGGATAGATCCATAACCTTGGTTCGCTGACACCCTAAGATTCCAGTCCATGTTCTCTTACCCAAGCTCCCTCCTCAGATATGCACGGAGTAACTACTGATCTCCATTCAGATGCAGTGGGAAAGGACACGGGAACCATGCAACTGAAAATAGAAACTTAATGGCTCTCCCTGATGTGTAGGCCTGGGAATAACAGCTTGGCTGAGAATGTACATAAGCACAAACTGAGTCATTTTTCTAGGTGGAATCTGACTTTTTGATGACTGTTGTATCATATTTTGCCCATTGTCTTACACTGAAAAACAATGTCCATTTCCTTAACTAATTAAAATTTCTGATTGACTTCAAGTGAACATTAAAATGACAGATGGCCAGAGGGTTCTTGTCTTATTTGAGACAAGACAGATTTAGTTTTTGGTGCTTTTTGGTTTCATTAGGAGTTTTATTTATCAGTTCTCTGTTTTTCGAGGTTTGATTTTACATCAGACAAGCTTTGGCTGGCTATGTAACTGCCCTTAACCTTGATTTCTTCAGTTATCACGTGAGCAAATGCTTGCTATCTGATAGGATTATTACGAGAGTGAAGTGAAATATTGTATTAAGATGCCAAGCTTTCTGCCTAACACAGAGTAGCTCAAATGAAATGTTAAATTGAAATGCTTACTGAATACCTACTACGTACAAAACCCTGCAGCCACGATTTGGGGTAGGCTAAGGAAGCTTATTAGCACATACTGAGTTAGGGCTCCTTTCTTGGAAATAAAATGCAAGTGTTATGTTCACAGAGGAGAACAAGATCGTATGGTGTAACCCAGAAGAGGCCTCCGAGCCACAGAAGATCATAAACAGTAAATGTTGAGTTTGGCAGGAAGAGTCTGGAGGATTCTAAAGATATCAGAGTCGTATTAACGTGTTTATGTTGTTGTTTAGGTCTGAACTGGCCCCCAGAGCCTTGGGGTTTGGAAGGTGATTGGATTAGAGTGTGGTAGCTGACTTCCGGTCAGGAGCTGGGGTCTGGTCAGGAGAGGCGGCCACTGTGTGGTAACCCGGCCCCTCCCTTGTCCCTCTCTGCTTCCTGTCTGCCCTAAGGTGAGCAGCTTTCCTGCACCATGTTCTTCTGCTTCTTTTTTAGCACCAACCAACTTTGGATTGAAACATGAGTTAAAGCAAACCTCACCTTCTTTAAGTTGCTGGTGTCAAGTGTTTTGTCCCAGTGGCAAGAAAAGGGACAAATTTTGATGAATTTCTGATGATTTTAAGCATCAAGCAAAGGAAGCTGCCTCAGAGCCTCAGCATCCTAGTCAATAACATGGCTAGTAACAGCAGTTGCAGATTCCCTGGTCTGGTGAAGCAGAGTTGTGACGTTTTACTTGATTGGCTTGAGACAGTGCTGCCCCGCCCAGGATGAGTGAGAGTGGGCACACGCGGGTGGCTCACGGAGGCGTGGCCTTGGGAACTACCTGGTCCTGGCTTCTTCTTCCCTGAGCTCTTCCCCTGCTCTCTGCTTCTCATGCAGAATAAAGTGAGCTCTTGGCTCCCCTGTGCCCATCCGCCATCGTGATCTGCCTCCCCCCAGACCCACAGCGACGGAACCAGCAGAGGACAGACTGACACCTCTGCAGCTGTGAGACCTGAAACATTTCCTATCGGAAGCTGTGTGCATCAAGCAGGCCATGCACGCACTGTAGGTGCTTCTGCATCCCTGGGGGGGAAGTGGTCACTTGTTCAAGGGAAGATGCACCCTTGAACACTGAGACCACAAAGGTGTGGCTTCGGATTTCGTTTCTGTCATTTACTAATCTAAGCTTGGACACTTTATTCAGCCTCTCTGAGCCTCAGTCTCTTCCTGGGGATATAATTTACTCTGATGTTCAGAATTGTTATGAGGAATAGGAAAAGTGCTCAGGTGCACCTAGCACAATTCTTGGCACAAGAGCCACAGCGTTCAGTCAACAACCGCTGCTCTAGTTGTTAGTGTTATTACGTGTGGTGTTGTAGTGACTATTATTTCCAGTCCTCAGCAAAACGGTGAAACGGGAATTTGTCTCCAGCTCTTTCTTGTCTCCCAAGCTTTATTCCAGTCTCCTGGGGGCACGTGGGCTAGCTCTCCCTCACCCCCTTACTTCTGTCTAGCTTTCAGTACCATCCACCTGCAGCCCGGAAATAGTCACAGCCATCTCCTCTTGATGTTTTCCTGGTTTCCTCAACAGCACTGAAATGCGCCCTGTGTATTTCCTATCCCCATAGGTTTGCTGAATCTCATATTCTTCCACGTATGTGGCCTGCCACTCCTGGGCCAGAGAGCTGTGAGTATTTCTGTCAAGGCTGTTTGGGGCCATGAGATTCATTCATTTTACTGAAATGAAGTTTTGCTTTTACTTCTAACTGAAACCAGTGTTGGAGTGAAGAAAAAGTCAAACGCGCGGAAATCAATGACATTGTAATTTCTGAAAACAGCAATAAGGAAAACAACAGAAAAGCAGTGCGTTTGGCCCCTGCATACTGAGCAGGCAGGTAAAAAGGCAATGCTAGGGAAAACGGCCCCAACTGTCAGAACTCAGGCTGGTCCACCCTGACTCTGCCCCGGGCAGCCTCCTCCCAGCCCTGAAATCAGAGAACTCTGAGGCAGTGAGAACCTTGAAGAGCCAGCTTCCTAAGCTACTCTGTTTATGACTGAGATGAGAGCTGACATTTTTCAAAGACGGGGGGGGGAAAAGGTGAGAAGCCAGCCAACCAGGAAGATAGCAGTCGGGCTGAACTAAGACTCTACCTCAGATATGCACCTCCGTTGCCAAGATAGCTGCGTCTGTGATATCTTGGGAAGAAACTACTTCCTGGATGATGGGCCAGACGTGGGGGTTTGTGAATTTAAAAGTAGTCCACCAGGCTGTCTGCCCCAGACTTGGGTAAAAGTCTGTCTTGAACTGTGCACTCAGACAGGAGTTAAAAGAGGCCCACACTGGAGCCAAAATGCTCCAATTTGGAAGCTGGAGGTTGCCTCGATTCTTACTCAGCGCTTTAGCCCTACGCCCACACCTAACTTTGTACCCACTTTTGATTCGTTTTTATACCTTTCATTGTTTGTAAATTGCTTGGAAGAAAATATCAGCAATTGCCTACTATTAACTCCCTACTGGAGCTGGGTAGTTTTGCATGGAGGACCATTTTTATTAAATGTTTCCAAAGTTGGTCAGTAAAATGAGTGATGCTTGGGGAGTTGAGAAGCTAGAGCTCATGATTTACTAGGTGTGGTGGAATTCTGGTTTACAGATGCATGAAAGTCATCCAGGGTTGTCGAAAAGGCCGTGGCTTTTGGAGTCAGGCTGCTATGGTCTTAAGTCTGCCCAAACACTCTTGTCCAAGTTCTGTGGCAAGTTGGTTTTGCCAAAGGAGTTCATTTTCAGGCTCATTCTGAGCTGCCTGTCTCCAGATCTTAGCTACCTCTTCTCAGGAACTGGGACCAAAACACTTTCGGCTGTTGAGAATGTCCTAGGTTCTCAGTATCCAGAACAAAGAATTGAGCAGGACACAGAAGTAGAAGTGAAAGCATAGATCAGTCAGGATCTGCTCCTCCGGGTGGGAGTGGGCCAGTGAAATGTGCCCTGTGAAGGGTCACATTAGGGCCTGGACGTGGTTTTTACAGGGAGAGGGGAGCTCTTTGAGCGGTGATGCTAAATTCTCTCCAGCCAGGGACAAGTTTCCCTCTAGCTCTTGGAGGGGGAGGTTTTCTCCCTATATGGACCCTTGAGAAACTGTCATGGTGCCCAAAGCCCATGGAAGGGAGGTGTCAAAGTTGCAATGTAGATGAGATTGTAATTCATTATAATCAGTAGCCAGAAGCAGGAAGACCTTTCTCTAATTGAA
Source organism: Heterocephalus glaber (assembly GCF_053883595.1). NCBI lineage: Eukaryota > Metazoa > Chordata > Mammalia > Rodentia > Bathyergidae > Heterocephalus > Heterocephalus glaber. The sequence continues at coordinate 5,173,301 of NW_028258187.1, read as the reverse complement.
AGTGGACCAACAGAGGGAGCTGGTGTTCTCGTGGAGTAATGACGGCCACTCCAAGCCCTGCCCTCTGTGCACCACTTTATAGCCATTCACTGGTCACATCATCTTCAGGTTAGCCAGGATGTTGGCCCCCCTTTACAGACTGAGGAACCAAAGCTCAGGCAACCTAGGACACTTGCTCTGGTCCCACAGAAAGTAGCAGAGGCCTGAGCCTAGCTGGGCTCCAGCTTCGAAAGGCATGCACATCCAGACTATTGCAGCTGAGGTCTGGAGTAGATGACTCATTCAGAAGTTTCCCAGGGATAATGTGCTCACCAATGGCAGGTGAGCAGCCAGGGACCACTCCGAGGCCCTTTCTGCCCAGACAGCACTGCCGAGTTTTAAGCCCCTGCAGAAACAGCATGGTAAATTAATCATTTTGAAAGTCGGATAATGCAGTGGGCACATCCTGACTCAAAATACACAACAACAACATTTGGAGAGTAAGTCCTGCACGCCGGGAAATAGCCTTGCATATCTTCATTCCCCTTCTGCCCTGTACACACATCTCTGCATTCCTCTGGCATCTTCTGCTCTCTTCCTTCCATGCCCAAACAAGCATGTGTGTGGTTAGGGCCTAATGGAACCAGTGTCTGGGCAGACGTTCCCCATGGCTTTGATTCTCTTGAGCTCTTCTCTAGTGTCTGCCAACTATGAACGATGGGGTAGGAAACAGTTATCTCTTTGGCACACAGGTCTGAAGGAATGTGGACTGGTAAGAGTCATAGCGGCCTTCAGTTCTCTTCTCACCAACATTACGGAGCTTGCGTGATATACCAGGCTCTGTATTTGGCTGACTGTGCTCTGATGAGGAATTTGATGCCTTTTCTCAAAGAGCTGGCAGCCAGGTGAGGAAAGTGGGCAAGCAGAACAGGTTTTGTACCATTACAGTCCATGCTGTAGCTTAATGCCAAACAGAAGCTGTGTGTCAGGCATTGGCAGGGGAAGGCAAAGCAAGTCCCAGAAGCTTTGGCTAAGTATATGAAGTCTCTGCTAAGTATAAGTACAAAGATCACTCACTCTAGTCCCGGAACTGCATCTTGACCCCTGCCGTGTACCAGGAAGTACCTGGGGATACAGAAGGGAACAGAGCAGAATTGACAGGAATAAAATGAAAGAAGCATGGTCCTGGGCTGCTGGTGTATCACACAGCATAGAGTGAGTCCTTTCAGTCTTGTAGACTCAATTTGCTTATCTGCAGGAGAGGAAATCTAAAGAAGGAAATCAATACAGTTCCTTTGTCAACTTTAACTCTCTAAGACTTTATAAAATAAAGATTCTGAAGAGTTCAGTTGTTTTCCCCATACGTTCTGGCCTGCACCATCTGCACAACCTTAAGTTCTGGGGTTTGCTTGACACAAAATCTACGTGGTCATTGCTCTTGCGGAACTGGCCAGCTGTGTGAAAAACAATATGAAACCAGCAAAATTCCTGACCATATTGCCAATAGCAAGTGATTTGAAGGAAATGCTTCTAAAAAGCCATGTAATTTTCTTGCATAGTTTGAACTTCTCTGGGGCTTGTATGCATCTAAGCTGATCACGCACGTATTTGGTCAGCAAAACTGTGTCCTGACTAAGCACCTTCTGGGTGACATTTGTCACTGGGCCTGCACACAGGACAGTCCCCCAAGAGAATGTGGGGTGCTCTCATCTTTGCATACTGTCAGATAGCTTCCTGGGGTCCTCCTCAAAGCCTGCAGAGCTCAAGAAATCTGGCTGATCAGAAAGAGAAGCAAAGAAAAATCCAGTCCCAGAGCCTGGGCCCGGGAGGAGAAAGAGCCACGATTCTGCAGCAGCATCAGATCAGATGGGGACTGTGGCCCCGAGAGAAAACAGGACTCACTCAAGCTCCTGCTCCTCAGGTGGCAGGCAGGCAGCAGCAAGAGGACCAGGGCTCTCCAGAGCAGCCCACCCTGCTGTCCTACAGCATCTCCTCCTGACTGAGAGCTTAGGCAAGGGAGAGCTCAGCTCGTGGGGGGAGCTGGGCTCACCGGGAGCAGTTGTTTACATCCAGGCGTACGGACACTCAGTGCTTCATCATCAGTCATGTAGCATGTGGAGAGGATGGCTGCAGGAGGAGGGAGAGAGGGGAAGGGGCCACCTGAGATTTCAGCTTCCGCATATTTAGGGATGGTGACTCCCAGAGGTATGACACTGCCTGCTTTCTGGGTAGAGAAGAGCAGTGGTCAGAGTTCAACTGTGCATTTTCCTCAAAAGTTCTCCAGAAAGATCATCACGATTTCATTATCATGACCGCAAAAATTGCCCACATAGGTTGTCTTTAAAAACCAGGTTTAAAAGACACGCTTGGTTCAATGACCCATTCAAGGTCAACTTCCGGACACTCCGATTCTGTTGCCCTGTATAACAGGCCAGGCTGTTTCTCACTCTCCTTCTGTATTTTCTAGAACTGTTCTGGTTTGTGTGTGAGGAGGAGATAAATTGCTCAGTCCATCAGCTGAAGAATTCAGAGCAGGGGTAAGCAGGTCCCGACAGCTGACAGCAGGAAGCACTCATCTTGACTTTAATGCCCAGCCCACACTCCCTGTCCAGGCCGGCACTGAGCCCAGCAGGAGCATCTGCAGGACACCGAGCCAGGAACTAAGCAGAGTAGGGGCCGTGTTCCTGGATGAGGAGCTCCCAGCAGCTCCGTGACCAAAGGCCTTTGACACTGGCTGCACCGGGCGCTGACAGTGACATCCAGTGGAGGTAGGAGTGAAAGAAACATCCAAGGCAGGCTCTGTAAATCCTGATTTACAGTTATATTTGGAGTCTGGGTGTTTGTTCCTGCCCTATGCCCTTGTTCTCTCACCTACACATTTCTCCAGTGACCTCTCTGTGTAAGAAAGTTAGTTCTTTGCATCCTGTGGGTCAGCTTCCAGGCTTAGTCACTCTGGGGTCTTTTGCGGGTTGGAGACGGGGTGTAGTGAAGGATCTGTGGAGCACCTACTGTGTGCCGGGTACTGCCTGGTACAGTCATGAAGACAGGCACAGCGGAGCACAGCATAGGGTATCTGACCCACCCCACCAGAAGGGGGCAGCGGAGCCTAGTCCCGGGCGGGGAGCTTGTCCTGTGGGGCTCAGGCAATAGCGGGAAGGGTGGGATGAACAGCAGCAGCACGGAGCGCTCGAAGAGTCCAGGACTCTTGGAATAGAGATGGGCAGACTCATCTGTGCAAGAGAGGAGAACAGATTCATCTTTCCTTTCTCCAGGCACATTTCCCAAAAAGAGGGTAAATCTGGAAGACGATTAACTGGAAAGATGCACCCAAAGCTCTGTGCCTCCCATCCTATTGTCTGCTTGCTTTCTGAGTGTGACATCCTCTCTTAATGATTCCAGTATTTGAATACAACAAAAAAATATAGATTGAATCTATCCAAACTCATGATGCACTTTTTTTGTAGTTTGGTAAAATATACAGAACATAAAATTTACCCTTTCAGTCATTTTTTAATGTGTACTTATTAGAGTTCAGTGTGTTCAATTTGTTATACAAACATCACCATTATCCACCTCCAGAATTTTCCTTAATTCCAAACTGAAACTCTGACTCACTAAACAACAGCTCCCCATCCCCATGCCCCTAGCCCCATTATTTATGATTGCTAAATTCTTCTGGCTGCAGCTCAAGGTGGATGGAACTGTGCCATAGAGCAGAACCATCAGGAGGGGCCTCTTCTGTCAAGGGATAGGTCCTAGCCTCTGGTTCTTGACACACCGGACATCTGGGAGCTGCTTTGGGTTTCTTCTCCCAACCTGGAGCAGAGAGCCCGCCAGGCAGGCTCAAGCCCCTGTGTGATTTAGGGACCCATTGCAACAATCTGAGCAAACTCCCCAAGCAAGACATAGAAGAATGGTGGAGAAGGGAAAGGACAAAAGGAACACAGCCTGAGAGCCATTGGGGACAAACTGAGGACAGCTGTCCAGGCCTCTGCAGTAGCACTTCCCCTTCCCCTTCAGCACACACACTGGGCTGTAGTTCAGAATCCTGCCAAAGCTTAAATCCCGCCTGCTCCCCAGACTAGGCAGAGTTGTGGATAATGCTGAACAACCATGGCTCTTCCTCAAATCAGTTTGGGGCTAATGTTTCAGAGAGAGGCCACCATGTTTCCCGGATGGCAGAAATCAAATGAAACAGAAACCTCAGGCCCTGACCACTCCTGGTCCCAAAGCCTTGCCTGGAACCTCCCACAGGGTGGAAGCTTCCTGTTTCTGTGTCAATCCTGCTTTGCTGACCCACTTCCACCGCAGGTAATTACATTCTCCCTTACCCAAATCCCCCTAGCAGATTTAGTCCTTTTGCGTGTCTTCTTGAAATCTTTAGTTTTTGTGACATTTTGCCCTTGACACCACATTTTCCTGAGGAAGTTTTGCCTCTTCAGAAGAGGGCAGAGCAGGGTGGGCCCTGGCACTGCGAATTATCTGCAGAAGGGTTACAGAAGGTAGGAGTGGTAGGTAGAGCGATGTTTTCCCAAGCAGAATCTTGGAGCATAGACCTTATAATGTCCAGTTGCCTCCCTCAGGGAGGTGCATAATTAAACTTATGTTATTTCTTTTCTACTTGGTATAAAGCTTCTGTACCCCTCTAGAGTTAGACTCTCATTTTTATTAGTCTTCTGCCAAGTGATTCACTTATCCTGATATGATCTCCCTCCTGCTCTAGTATGGCTCTAGTATGGCTCACTCACCCTATATTCTTGCCTTGGGCCCCAAAGGGTACATTGTTCTGTTGCTGAGTGTTAAGACCTAGGTTCTACTTTGGGAGTAGGAAGTGACAGTGAATTTAAAAATTATTTGGATTCAAAATTTACTACAATGAGCCAAAAATGTCTCAGTAGTTATGTTTTAAGTATCACCTGCCCCTCCAGATGGTTGATAAATGCTATGTCTTTTCCAGCCACAGGACCTTGGAGAAGTTAGGTAACATTCTGTGCTTCTGCCTCCTCCCCTGTAAATGGAGGGCAATATAAATGACCACTTCAGGGGACTATTGTGGTGATTATGTGAGAGTACACTGAAGCCATCTTTATTATTAGTGTGACACATTCACGAAGCCAGCACATTGTGGCATTTATCTAGAGGATAATGAAACTCTAGAAAAATCTAAAGAAGATTAAACTACCAAGATGGCTAAGCAATGGCAGCTTCCCTCAATGTGCTTCTGGTCCAACGAAGGAGTTGTGTATCCTTCTTCATCGCTATAGTTTTAACACCTAAACCCAGGCCTTGTAAGGATAGTGGTAAGCCAACAAATGTTGTCGACTGAGTCTATCAATTTACATATGAGTATGTGAAAGGAAAAATACCAATGGGAGAGTTGAGAACAGCTCTACTGAGAAGTTTGCATTTTATCTGGTTCTTGAAAAACAGATACGATTTTGACAGTGAAGAAAGTGAAAGATGTTTAAATAACCTCACAGAACTGTGTTTCCTAACCTTTTCAGGGTCACTGTGCATGAACAAAATAACATTTAAATAGGACACTGGCCAAGGCAATTGACTGAAGATTCTAGCCACCACTGAGCAAATCTGGCTGCTCCGAAGACTGAAAGAATCAATATTTGGGGCACGCAGATAATCTACTTGCATTTTCCCATTTGGAAGCTCTATCCTGGAATATAATCCTGAAGAGACCAGTAACCTTGTATGTCTTAATCAACTATGCATCCCCTACACCTAGTACAGGCCCTGTACATATTTACTGATGGGAGCAAAGGGAGACCCATGAGCAACACCTGGAGAGAGTTGGTCTGTGAAAGGTACAATTGAAGAAATTCTTCAGAATCTGTGGAAAATGTAGGTGTTCAGAATGGTGGCAGACCTAGGAGGCTTTTGAATGCTGTGCCCAGCTGGGCTTCATGCAGTAGGGCATGAGACCCAGCAAAGACTTTGGAAGTGTGCTCTTAGTGAAGAATAAGATGAAATTTAAAAAAAAACACTGAAAGTAAAACGTCAAGAACATTGCTATTCAAATGCCTGTGACAGACAATGAACAACTAAAATAGAGCAGAGAAAATGTGAAGGAGATGTATTGAATTGCTTGGTCAGAAACACTTAGTAGGACATCACTGTATTGAATGAAAAAGGCAAGAGCCTTATTACCAGTAATTGGCTTTTTCATCATAGAAAGTATGCTCAACCCCTGTAATAGGCAACTTTCCCGTCACTGGTGCTCAGCACCCACAATTTAAAGAAGTTTAATTTGGCTCACATTTTAAGAGGGTTCAGTCCATGGTCAGGAGGCTCCAAGGCAGCAACATCATGGTGAAAGGGTATATCAGAGCAAAGATGCTTAGTTCATGGCAGCCAGGAAGCGGAGAAGGGAAACTGTGCCAGAGAGAAGGGACCAAGGAATGTGTATATTACCCAAGGTCAACCTCCACATCCTACCCAGACACACCCAGAAGTGTGTTCCACTGTCCCCTGGGCATTTCTTAATCCAATGAAGTCGACAGAGCACAATAAACACTCACAATCCTTTTCTGCCTGTTTCTTCATCTACAGGGTAAGATACTTGAACCATTTTTTTCAGTCCCATTCATTTCTAATATTTTTAAATCCTCTCAAACTTATCAGACTCCTAAAGTATTAGCAAAGCCTCAGCCCTACTTCTCTTCTATACAAGGTCTTACGGTATAAGGTAGAGTAGGGTTCCCCTATTGTATCTGAAGAAAATTCAAGCGAGAATTTCCTTGGTTGATATTCTACAATTCATTTGGTCCTCAAGGGAGAAATCTAACAGAGACTCTTCTCTTACAGGTAAGAATTGTGCCTTCATCCCCATTATCAACCCAAGGCTGACATATAATAACTATCAAAATATAAGAGGCAGGAATGAATGGATGGAGAGTAAGTGTGATCGAGATGCAGCGACACCCCTTGGTTCCTGTCTTACTGGCCACTGGGAAGTTCTGGTCAGATGCATTACGAGAGACTGGAAGCCTCATCTTTTGTTTTTATCTTCCCTCAAGATCTCTTGAAAAATCTAAGTGATTTTCTTAACCTTTGTTCTCCTGTAGCTTCTGCTGTTTTGTGCTACTCTGCTTCTCCATTCACAAGTGGTCACCTGCCTAAGCTCAGGTGAAGGCTGTGAAATCAGGAGTGTCATCCTCTTTTTTTAGGGCACGCACACCCACCATGATAGCCACAGAGATTCCATCAGCAACACCAACTTGGATTCTCTAGGATAGAGACCCAGAATGAGTTAACAAGCACCAACACATTTGCTAAACTTAAAAGAATACTCTATTATTGTGTGGCAATTGGTAAAGAACTTATTAATTAAGGTTATAAGATAGAGAGAAATCTCCCAGGAGACAAAAAGCCATTACAAAGACATTGTGGAACCAATCTAGCAGTTAATGGAATACTCACAGGTCCTTATAAAAAAGAGAGAGGGTCAGTTCTAAAAAGAATAGGTATCATCAAATTAGTGATATTAAAGATTGGGGAGAAACTTACCAAAAGATAGATAAAAATTAAAAACAAAAAACCTGATAAGCATTTGTTTTAACACAACCCAATCTTTCTATCACAACATCTGTAGAACCTAAACACATGCCGAAACCACCACAAAACATAAAAGTAAATTGAGATGGAAATCGAAATCAAACTAGTGTTGCAAATGAGAATTAATAGTATATTGGCTTTTGTTCTGAGACAGGGGCATCAGAAGCAAAATAAATAACTCATTTCAAATGCCTGTGAGTTGTTTAAGAAATAACTATCAAATTAACAAGAAATGCCAGGCTCTCCCTCTATTTCCCTTCTTAAATTGTAAGTTTGCCTCCCTACAGATTAGCTCGTCCTCTTAGAAGAATATTGTGCTGCAGAGCAGGATTTCACAAGATGAGGATGATCTAGGTTCCCCTGGCATAGGGGAGGACATCTTACATGTCTGTTCTGTTAAGATGTTTATCTTCAGAAAGGTTTACAGGTTCCATCCCTGGCTGCAGCATCTGATCAACCATAACTTAGCCCAGAGCACTTGGTCTCGAGACTCAATAACCCACTGAGTCTCTCTTTGCTCAGGCAAAACTAGCCCTGAGAAAGTTTCATCTAAGGAAGAGTGAAAGTGCTAAGAGCATAGAAATGCAAAGAAAAACAGACATTTGCTTCTTTACTTTGGAATTTGAGCCTAACCTCTGTACACAAAGGTACATTGAAAGTTAAGATTTGTGTATTATTTATGCCACACTTTTGAAGGAGAAGATGGAGAAGGCTTTATTTAATCAACATGAGGTGAGTGAGTGTAAAGAGCACTGGATGTGGGATCTGCACACTCTGTTTTGAGTCAACTACTCCTGAGCTCTGTTGTCACTCGCACTTTCTGAGCCTCCTCCTACCTCATCTGTAAAAGGAGGTGAATTCCCTTTGTTCTGCCTGCCTCACAGAGCAAGTGTAAAGATCATGCAAGACAAATTGCACCGGGCACTGCATGATCTGGGAAGATGTTACAGGTGATGTTGAGGATGATGATGGTGATGGTGATAGTGAATTATCAGCTCAGTTACTTTAGTCTGTCTTAAAAGACAATGACCAAACTTCATGATAAATGATAGTAAAAATGAAAAGGCTGCTTCTTAAGAAGCAATTTCCATAAGAATGTAAACATTTCTCAAAATAGAAATGATTCAATAGGGCTACTAAATGCCAGCAATAAGAATATACTTATTTACCCTTGATTTCTAGAAAAATCCAAAGTACAATAATGTAGGCTCATTGCACAAGTAAGAAAGTCTTAAAACAGCTCTGTCTCACAGTCAGTGCTTCCCTGGCAGATCCCAGCACTCAGTCTTCCTCTTACAGGGTTCTTGGATGCCAGTGACTCTACTGGGTAGAGTTCAATGTCTTTTCCACTTTCTTGCTATACGTGTTTATATTTTTTTATGTCATTCTACTTGTCAAAAAAGATTGAGGATAATTGGAGGCTGAACAGCATGGGTTTCTCTCTGTAACCTAACTGCTAACTAGTACCAAGAATCTGCCCTAAGTGTGTGCCTACCCCTTTCATCTTTGTATTTCTGTATCTAAATATAGATGGCATAGATTTTTCCTTTTATTGTTATTTCTAGTTTCATGAGCTTAACCCAGTGCTGGTTCCTTAGGATACTTTTTACACAGTTGTAATTTTGTGTCTGAGCTTAAAGTGGTCTTCCTGTAGACTGGTGCACTGGTTCTATAGTTTTACCCTCCAACATATTCATTCTCTCTCTCTCTCTCTCTCTCTCTCTCTCTCTTCCTCTCTCTCTCTCCTTTCTTTTGGCATTCACATTGCTTCTGATTTTTTAAGCTAGGATTTTATTTTTAATGTCTTCCAACTGCCATGAATGTCTTTTAGGGCTTCATTTGGCATCTTTGTTCATAGGGTCATTTGGTGTTTAAGAACTTGACTCATGGAGGATCCTTGCCTCTGGTGCAGGCTTTCTTCTCTGAATCTACAAAATGTCATAGTAATTAATGCCTAGTATCTTTGCTATCGTGATATGTTGTTTTCACTCTTAAACTTTCTATTCCATCTTGTTGGAACATTCTTCCGAGTCTGTTCTTCACATGAAAAGCTTCTTCTCAACTTAAATGTTGTCTTCACCGAGAGGCCCTCCATAATTACATTAATTAAAGTAGCCCTCAGTACACACACAGAGACACACAGACACACAGACACACTCACACACACCTCATCACCCTCTTCACTGCTTTCATGACATTTGTCATGACTGGTAACTGTCAGGCTGACTGATTTGCTTCTCTGCATGTTATCTCTCCCCTAACTCATCCTAACCATCAGCTCGGAGTTGGACCATGCCAAACTTAGCTCTTACTAAGGGGTCTGTCACAAAATAGGTATGTGTTAGAGGAACGAATGGTGTATTTCTACATGATTCTCTAGGCCCTAATCAGGTAGGGTCTAAATGCATTAACCAAGTGAAAAGGTAGTCAAAGGGAGACAATTTTTATAACATGAATAGAAATAGGGTTAGTTATTCCAGAACTTCTATCTTATAGATAAATGTTCAAGGAAGCGAAATAATTTGAGCAATGCTCTATTTCTAGTGAGTGATGAGGTCTGTTGTAGAATGTTAAGTCTTTTGACTCCGCAGTATGTAAAGATCCTCTTCCCATTGTTGCTAACCAACTGGGTTGTCCAAATTCCCTATGGTTGCGCATCTTCAGCTTCCACTCCAGTTAACTGAGCCAGAAACACATGGCTCATTTCTTACCCGGAGCAAGAGTGAACCTCAGCTCTTTCCAGTGCAGGAAGCACATTCCGCCACCCAGCCCTATTACAGAAGTCCGCACAAAGGAGCTCAACTTTCTGAAGTTTTGCTTGAGTAATCCCAATTGATTCTAGCTTGATCAACTTCCCTGTAAATTGTTTAGTTCTTTATTTCCCTGCCTTTTCTTCCTAGATGGAAGATCAGTGGCTCTTCTTCACTGGCTTTTCCTCACATAGATTAAAAAAGATGAGCAGTATTTTACAACCCTCTACCCCATATGGAGTGGAGTCTATTTTTTAATCTGCGGTATTAAATCTTAGCCCTGTGGTTTGCTTTGACCAATGGTACATCAACAAACACTATACAAACAGAGGTTCAAAGAGTACTTGTGGCATTGGGGTTTGACCTCTCCTGCTACACTTGAAATCTTGAAGCCACTGTACAAAGAAAACAAAAGCTAGCCTCCTGAAAAGGCCACGTAAAAGAAAGTCTAAGTGCTTTGATAGGATGCTATCCAACTTCTAGATGTATGCATGGGTCCATCCTAGACCACTTGGCCCTGGAAAGAATCTGCTAAACTGACTACAGCTATTTGAGTGAATCCAAGCTGTCCATCAAAAGAATTTCCCCAATGAGCCCAGTCTGAATTGCCAACCCATGGGAGGTAACAATGATTGTTGTTTTAATCCACTGTTTTGGTATGCTTTGTTACACACCAAAGACTGACTTACACCCTTGCAATATGTCTTACATTGCTTTACAGTCATCTTTATTTACTGCTACTCGGATGCCCTTCCCTAGTGGATGATGCATTTATCCCCATTTCACAGGAAGGAAAAATCAATACCATGAGGTTGCTTTAGTACTGACGACCTGACATATTTAATTCTTCCAATCTCACACATTAGAGATAAGCCCTCCTCAGGCACTATTCAAGGGAGTAGCTACCAGACATGTTTAGAATGGAATTAAGATGTTAAGGACATGCAGACAGTGCTGAAGGCTGAACAGTCAAACCATAAATAAGCATGAGTTTAAGCAGAGTATGTACAATTAATAAAACCAGAATTCAATTTGGGTAATTTACTTCTAATCAGAGCCACCAATTGTTTATAAAACACCTGGGCTGTCCCAAGGCTGTAGCCACTAAAACCCACATAATAATAGTTAAAATAGTTTGTTACAATATTTATTGATCATCTCCTGTTAGGAACTTTTCTCATGAGTCACTTTGAATACCTTTAATCACCTCTAAACAGATGTAATAGGTATAATTTCCCTTTGCAAAAGCAGAAACTAAGGCCTGCAGATGTCAGGAAATGAGCCCCAAACCACACAGTAAGGCAAAGAACTGAAATTCAGTCCAGGACTAACCATGTGCTCACTCTTCTATCGCCTGTCTCCTTTGGATCAACAACAACCCAAGCCTGTTTCATTTCATATATTAAGGATGCAGGTCATGAGCCCAACACTGGAGGATACCTACAGGGACTTCTCTTCTGCAAGGAAGCAGACTCTTTCATGTATCAACATGTAAGCAATTCACTCTTAAATAGTCCGAGCTGTTCTCCTTGTTATATCCCCAGAAAAGCCTCCGTTTTTCCACAGCATTTCTGCTTTTTTATTATTTTTGAAGTGCTGGAGATTGAACCTAGGACCTCACACTTGCTAGGCTCAGTGTTCTCTCATCAGACTAAATCCTCAGCCCCAGTGTTTACTTCTCAACCTGAGTTTTGAGAAGGCGATGGCAAAAGCATTCAGTCACAAACTCAGTGCATTTTCTTTCCTGTCTCAGAGTCAGGTAGAGTGCAACAGTACCTATCTTCCCAAACCCCCAACTTCCATGCCTAAAAACCCTACAAAGGAGACCTCAATATTAAAACATTTAACAGAGGGTGGCATCCAAGCAATGATCAGCCTCTATCACTATTTTTATATTCTCAGTAATAAAACAACACACAACATGGCCATCTACATTAATGCTCTTTGGCACATCTTGTTGAGTAGGAAAAATGGGCACTGTGCTTTTAATTTAATTGAAATGATGATTTCTTATCAGCTACTCACATTTTAGCATCTCCCTTCCACTTCCTTTAAAACCAGCTCCCTTTGTTGTATTGAATAGGCGTTTGTTTTCTGTCTGCTGCACATCCCACAGCCTTAGAATTCTGAGACTTCAGGAGTGTCACTGGGAGCCTTAATTTGCACTTATGTTTGGACATGCTCACATACTCTCCTTGTCACCTGGCATTTGGCCTTAACCCTTATTGTCTCCTAATGTCTCAGTTCCTGACACGTGCACGGGTTTAACAAGCATTTACTGTGTTGAATTGCATCTTTCTGCATCCCCTCGTATCCATTACCCCTGTCACACACAGAAGGGATTCTTTAAATATTTGTGAATTGCTAATAGAGGAACGATTGAAATGCATACCAGGGGGAGTTTATCTTGATTGTAGGCAGATCTCAAAGGCAGGAGATCAATGATCATTTCCTCCATCTATTTTTGTCCATCTTTAGAGAAACAATATCTTTGCTTCACCAATTCCTTCTCACCCACATCTCAAACCAGGTATATCACTAACCCTGTTCACAGGAGCCAGCTTCTCCTCCCTGCAAGGTCAGTTTCAAAAATATAATTTTGCCAACTTACGCACCAGCAGTGTTAAGAATCATAGCGACCTGAACTATCTCAAACTTCATGATGATTATCTGACCAAAGACACTTCCAAAGCACAGCTTAGCATTTCTTCAGTTCTGCTGAGAACAGCTGAGTTCTAAAGAAGACAAACCGCACCCTCCATTTCCGGCTGTAAATTACCACAAAGAAAAGGAAATACTGCAAGAATCCTCCCTGGCAGGTTAAACCTACTAAGCTAAAATCCACACATCTGGAAAAGACTATAGTATTTTTTAAAAAAAGATTTCTCTTGAATGAGGACCATTTCTGACTTGGCTCCTGTGGCATCTGCTTCAACCAAGCTCCTGTGGAAATGAAGTCATCTACGTGTCTGCGCTGGGTGATCAGGCAGCACCAGGACAGCACAAAGGAGATGAGAAAAGAGCAAGGGAAAGGGAATATGTCACATCCTGACTACAGGGAAACAGTGCAAAACATCTAATCACAGCAGCGCCAGGGAACTTGAACCTGTCCAAAAAGATCCCGTGCTCTCCATGTTTAATTGCCGTTGATGGCTGCTGTCCAGCCATGCATGACAATGCAAGTGTCTCGCTGCTCCCTGCCCCTGCTCATTGCTGTCAGATTTCACTCCAGGTGACAAACAGAATTCTGGAGCCAGGGAGGGGGGATGGGCCGGATATGGGGGGCGGGAGGGCTGAAGAAACCCCTGTAGACACGAGGGCGCCTGCACTCTTAGAATCCACAGTGCAGACAGAAGTCTTCAGAAATACACATATTATATAACTTGCTTCCATCCTTTACTTTGTTTCCCCATGTCTGCAGCGTATTTATTTTCCTTGAGAGGAAAAACAAAACTAGGCCGGCCACACCATGCAAGTGGGTAGGACATCTGTGACTGGAGGTATGTCAACTGGCAGGGCCAGAGGCTCCTGTGCAGGCAATTATCTCTGAGCTCAGGCTCCAGGCTGGATGAGGAGATGTGAATTACACTTGAATAGTAAAGGACGTTATCTTTCTGGGTGGCTCGATGCTCTTAAACCTCTCTTTCTGTCTGCACAAGAGGAAAAATCATGTTTCTATTGAGTCTAGTGACAAGGAAATCGCCTCTATGCCTGCAGGAAAAGACGCTCCCTTAAGACCTGTGTGGCGCTGATGAGTCCAGAACCTCTGTGGAGGTGCAGACAGGGTGTGTCAAGGAGAGGGAGGTCAGCGAGAAGTTCAAACCCAGAAGTTCTGGGCTGTTAATTACCCTGAGTGGATCATTGCATAGTACATCCGCATAGTGAAGCATCATACTGGACCCCAAATACAAAGAAAGGTACAGTCTTTATTTGCAGTCAAAAGTATATCAGGCTTAAAAAGCCTAGGACAGAATAAAATGGCACAGTCGAGGTTAGGACTCACTTTCCTGCCCATCCTCTTTCTATCTCTACCCATTGACGTGTTGGGAAGAACGTAACTTCTCTCTGGGCTTGAATTCCCTGATCTCTAAGCACAGACTTTTCTACCTCCTGGGGTTGGTGTGGGGATTAAATGAGCTGCTTATGAGCTTCCTCTGCAGATAAATAGACAAACTTCAGGCATGTAAGGACAAAGATACATGATCTATTTAGTTTTGTAAATTTAGAGCAGCGCATCACATCACAGTAAATGACACAAGCTCTGAAATTAGTCAGGCTTGGATATGAACACTGACTCGTTACTAATTAACTCCTTAGTTTTATGTTAATTTTCTCATGTTAAAAATGAGGACAACTATTCTTACCTGACAGGGTTAGAAAAGTGGGAGATAAAAATAATTGAGACCTGTACATATGAGGTCTGATGTACAGTAAAGGCTCTGGGAATGGTAGGCACCTTTTAGCTCCCAGCTCCTCGCACTTATTTGCAGAACAAAAATGTAGAAATCAGGTTATGATACTGAAAATTAAATTGTCCACGGTGGGGGTACAGTTCTCACTAATTGGCACTTTGATGTGAACTATGTTATCAGTATCTTACATTTTCCTCAGCAAGAAAAAAAAGTTTAGAATATTTAGAATTTCCTCTTCTCTTGAATATCAGGAATTTTACCAAACTCTAAACTTCTGCTCGTTAATTGAAACTGCCCAGCCCTTCACGAATACTTTCAATCTGCTGCCTGGAGTCTTTTCGTCCTTCTAGTCCATCTTTAATTATCATCTCTTCTCCACCTGCACTTTCCTCTCTCGTTATTTCTCCTTGTTAGGGAACCTGGTACTGCTAAAGGGTTTAAATTTGATGGAAATTTTTTCAGGAAGCATTTTAATGCAATGCTTTTACCTTTTTCTATGTTTTGGTTTTTTGTAGCCGTCCTGGGTGCCACCTGCTCCCCCCAAAAGCTCTAGTTGTATGTTCTGCTTATTTTCCCTCTGGCTATGGATCTGCAATGAATCACATTTCCCTTTGCTGTGTTCCTTGGATCCCTGAGGCACAGCTCTTGTGGCCCGTGTTGCACCAGCTGATTCACAATTTCGTGCAGGTTGGAGCAGCAGCATCGGCTGCCCTGTCCATGGGCGACATGGCAGCTAGAGAGTACCTGTCCTTGTTGAACAGTCCCACCCATCTCTCCAGCGGCTCACATCCTATCTGAAGAGCACTCTTGAGAAGGACTGGGTCAGTTACAAAGAATCAGAACCAAAATTTGAAAACAGAACCACTTCCCCCCGAAAAAGAGAAGGACAAGAGCAAAGGATGAACAATGAACAATGTAATCCAGACTTCTAAATCTAAACAACGGTAGAGTACCTAGCAATTTGTGAAATAATGATTAAAGAAAGATTTTTAAAATAGAAAGATTCCATGGGAAAACACAATAATAAAAAAACCTAAAAAATTAAACTGAGCAAAGTAGAAGCTGGTGGGGGAAGAAGGCTGGGAAATAGAAACATCCCAAGTACTTACTGATGGCCAGTGTTGTGTGTGCTGTGGACGGGGTAAGAAAAGACTTTCTGAAGGTCTTACTAGGTCAGAGAAGTGGATGAGATGCAGGAACATTCATAGGCACCTTGTTTTCATAAAATGCCATGGAAATACATGCTCCATTGGGACTTCTGTCCATCCTCACTCTGCTCTGTGGCTCTCTTAGGCCAAGAACCACCCAGCGGAAGTGGACACCAGCTCCGCCTCCCCTGCAGGCCTCTCCTGTCCACACGATCACCAGTGACCGGCCCAGGAGTGGTTTTGGACTAGAGCTGACCGGGGAGGGGACATACTGAGCACTCTCAGAATCACCCGCATAAAATCTTTCTTATGAAAATCAAATGAGATTTTCAGCCATGCTTTACCCGGCGGCTGTAAGCAGTAGCATTCATTAGGAGGAATGCCTTACATGGCACTTAACCAGTCAGAAGCCTGGGCCTGAACCCCTGTGTGCTGGGAACCCACTTACTTCTACCTCATTACTACTCATTGTTGTGTATCTTCTACTATCTGTCATTTCAGCACCTTGTTTGGCTGGAGTATACATTACCTTTATTAATTTTTGACTACCACTAGTATTTTCTTATTTGTCCTTTCAGAGTGGTCCCTGTACACCTCAGAGGCTCACTCTTTACCATATTTACTAGCTTCCTTGTTCATTGTGGAAATACAGACCTGGTGACTGCGGGCCATTTATGAAATCACTGCAGGTCCACGGGTCCTGATCTCGGCCTCCCTTTACCATCCTTCCTTGTCCCTCCAGAGGGAAGGAGATTTAATTATTTTTTACAATGCGAAGACGCCTTCATTAGGAGTCTGATGGACTATGGAGGAAGAGTTAACCTCCCTTGGCTTTTTGCTGGTACAGAGCCACTGATGAACTATTTCTGAGTATAAATTTAAAGAGCTGCACTCCAGGCTGGTGGGAGGGGAACTCAGTATGTGAGCTCATTTGGTTTGGGGACAAAAATCTGACAGCTCTGTCAAAGGTATAGATATTTTGCTAGCAAGTAACCAACTGTGACAAGTTGAACTTCATCATCCTGCACTGCCTTGGGTGGATGTAAGGGCTGCGATAAGAATGGAGATGAGGCCGAATCGGAGATGGAATGCTCTGGAGGGCAGGGGAGTCTGCGCATAGCCACCGCACACGCATAAACGCACAAGCACAGAGGGCTTTCTGAGGTTATGCCCAATTCAGAAAGTTGGATTTCGGATCTCTACACGTGGATTTATCACAGATACTTCAATGTGACATGTTTTCTCAACATTATTAGATTGCCGCACTTAATTTTACATGAAATTCATAGGAATGCATTTTTTGAAGAAATAATATATATATATATATATATTACAGGTCAAAACAGTGGAAAATACCAATAAATATTATATTCTGTGTCCTCACGGGCTCAGCTTGTTAGATAACATTTTGAGAGAGGAGCTAGTGGAGCTCAAAAATGGTAGGATGAGAAAATAAACATTGTAGTTCGAATATGGAGAGTTTAGCAAATTCTGAAGTAATCCAGAAATGGGGAAAGGATAGCTTGAGTGGAATCTTAAAAGATAGGTTGAGTTGGCTTTGTGAAAAGGAGAAAGACCAAAAATGGAAATGTAAAGATGGTGGATGTGAGTCCTCACCAAGTCCTTAGGACACCTGACCATCTCCAAAGCCACTAAACACAATTTGGTTTGAATGGACAAATCTTCCCTTCAGTATTTAGTCACTGTTCGGACATTTCCACATATTAAAGGCCTTATTTCCTCCACACAGCTGATTCATTTCACCTTTTGTTTTGGAATAGTTGTCACTGTCAGAAAATTAGTTCTTATATAAAGTGACATTGGTTTCCTTACAGTTGTCCACAAATCAAATTCAGTACCATTCCCCATAAGACATTTTCACAACTACAGATCACAGGCTCCACCAAAGGCTCACTGAGTCAAAAGTCATGGTGATGGGATGCAAGAAACATAATCCTAAAAGCTCCACGGATGACTCTGAGGGGCAGCTGGGATTCAGAACCACTGCCAAGAATCTTCTTTTTATTGTTTCTACTTCTGTTCTCCACAGTTATGTTAAATAGACACTAATTCCTCTTTTACCCAACTGGCCTTCAAGTATGCAAAGATGACTTTCATGTTCTAACTCCCCTAACTTCCCTACTATAGTGTGGATCTGGAATGTCTCCCAAAAGCCCGGATGTTGAAGGTACAGCCCCACTATCGGGAGGTGGCAGAACTTTTTAAAGGAGGAGCCTAGTGGGAGGAAGTGACTTATTGGGAGTGTGCCCCCCACAGGCATTATGGGAGCCTGAACTCTTCCTCTTCCTCTTGTGGTGTTCCAGCCATAAGGTTAGTAGCTCTGTTGCACCAAACACTCCTGACATGAAGTTCTACCACAGGCTCAAAACAATGGGCCAACCAATCGTGGGATGAAACGTACAAAATTGTGAGCCAGAACAGACCTTTCCTCTTTATCAGTTGGTTAGGTTGATTATGCAGGTATTTTTACAGTAATGAAGCACTATTACTCTCCTGGTCTGATTAGTACCTCTTCCACAGGATGAAGGTCTCCACTTGCTCTTCAGCCCCTTCCAGGATGTGATTTTCTGTGCTCTTCACTGCTATCATCTTCTTTTCCTAAATAGCTTCTATTTTGTCCATAGTTTGTGATGCCAAGACGCATTTAAAATCTAGATGTGGTTTGGCCCAAGGGAAACTTTCTTCCCTCTATCAGGACACTGTGCTACCATCAAAGAAGCTAATTCTTAGAGATTTTAGCTGCGTTCTAAGGCTATTAGCTCTTTTGGAACTTGGGCCAATTAACCTCCATCACTTATCTACTGCATTTGTGCCACTGATCTTTGAATCTTACCTTTCTGCCATTAAATTTTCATTTCAGTGAGCATTATTTTGAATCTTACACCTATCGTCAATGTATTTTTATTCTCATCAATGTTTGGATCAAATGTGAAAACATATAAGCCAGAAATAAATTTGAATTGTGAATGGTTGTCAGTTTGAGTTCCCTTTTTTTTTGATACCAGGGATCGAACTCGGGTCCTTGTGCTTGCGCAGCAGGTGGCGAAAACACTAAGCTAAATCCCTGGCCCTGAGCTCCCTTTTAATAATAAAATATGAACTAACAATTTACCTAATACAAAAACAAAAGGAGGAGGAGCAAGCAGTAATATAGAGATATAGAAAGGGGCCCTGGACATTTTGGTAAAGTTCTATCTGTAGGCTTTATGCAAAAAGAAATGATCACCAAACCTTTGTTTCTCATCAAGCCACATAACACAGGTGCACTCAAAAGCAGAAGAGAGAGAAAATCTGAAAAGAGTTTCATGTGCAATCAGTTATATGAATGGAATAAAGTTCTTAAAGATCTCAACACAGAGTAGAGTGATGCACACTTACAATAAGAGCAATGATGATGAGGGTTAGAGGTGCTTTAATCAAATGGATATTAGAATGTGGATCACAGAGGTAAGAAGCAGTTATTAGTACACTGTACCAACTGAACCCTAGGCATACACAAATGAGCTCTACTCAAACCAAAGAATTTCAGTGTCTTTGGACACTGGCTTGGAAGGAGTGAGCATGGTCTAGTGAAGATAAGAGCTGATAAGGAAAATCATCTGAGGTCAAAATGAAGAAAAATAGATCGGAAGTTGAACTGAAAAGAAATTTAAAGTTGTGACAGAACAAGGCAGATGCAGGTGCCTACACCTGATTCATGTTTTTAGTCACATTTAGATTTGACTGAAGTATCTAGAAATACATATCAGCAAAATAGATATACAGTGAATATATTTTTAAAATATAACTTGGGGAGCTCATGAAGCATCTGGAAAGCACCTATTTGTACACTGATGAATTCTAGATTATATCTCCAAGGTTGACTTCTTTCATGATTTCCAGATTGGATTACTGAACTCACTTGGCAGTCCCACTGGGGTGTCTAATGCAGATCCAACTTACTCTTCCTGAAAAAGAATTCTTGATTCCCTTTTGCACTGCATGATCCTCTACTCTACTTTTTTTTTTTTTTTTTTCTGTTTTCAACCTCTGATGTCCAGACATAAAGCTTATAGGTCATCTTGGGTCTGCATTTTTCCTTTCGCTCCATGTTCCATCGGTGAACACATTTCATATCTCTTTTCCTCCCTCCACTGCTCAACCCATAGCTTAACTCAACAGCTTCTTTCTTAGGGTCAACTACAGATGCCTCCCAACTACCACTCCCGCATCCTCTAGATGAGCTCTCTTTGTTAATTTTCCTCACTTGGTCAGAGTGATCCTTCTAAAGTACACATAAGGTCATGCTGCTGTCCTTTGGTCAGACAAACTCCCAGGGGTTGTTTGCAAACCATCACACAAAAGAATCCAGGTTCCTCACTTGTCAGCAAGGTCACACACTGTAAGCCACTGGGCCACCCTTTGGCCTCCATTTATCCTGGGTCCACCTTGTGTTCTTCAAACTAAGCAAGCATGACCCCTCTTTCAGGGCCTTAGTACTTACCATTCCTTGTGCCTAAAACACTTCCAGATATGGGTGAAGTTAGAACCCTCCTTTCAAATTTCTGCTCAAAGCTTACCTTATAGACAACAGCCTTTTTAAAATAACACCATCTATTCAATATCCCATTGTTGTTCCTGTCTTGGATTTTCTTTTTCTTTTTTTTAAATCAATGTTATTGGTACATTTTAGGTATACAATATGATGACATTCATCATTGGGAATTTGTACCTTTACATGATATATCTTGGTTCTTATTTTTCCCCCTTCCCCTGCCCTCCCTTCAACCCCTCCATCCCTCCCTGTTTACAAAGACTTTGTTTCCATTTTTCCATTTTCTCATATTAATTCCATTCCCTTCTTTCCTTTCCCCTACCCCTCCCACTTCCCCTTTCCCTTTGCCCCTTTTCTTCCTATTTCACATTATCTATTATACCTTTTAGTCCTTATTTACACTTTCAGTTTCTCACACTGGAGAAACTATTAGGTATTTACACATGTGTGTCCTATTTATTTCATTTAAGAGTATGGCCTCAATGTGCATCCATTTAGCTATAAATGTCGCTAAATTTCTCAATTTTTATGGCTGAGTAGTAATCCACTCTATAAAAAAAAAAACATTTTCTTTATCCAGCCTTCAGTTGATAGGCAATTGGGCTGCTTAGAAGTATTAGCTATTACAAATTGTGCTGCTGTGAACATGGGTGCACATATGTCACTGTTATACAATTCTTTTAATTCTTTGGGGAAGATATCCAGCAGGGGAATAGCTGGGTCAAATGGGACTTGCAGTCGTAGTTCTTTGAGGTATCTCCATACTGATTTAAACAGTGGTTGCACCAGTCTACACTCCCACCAGCAGTAGAGCAGTGTTCCTCTTTCCCCACAGCCCCACTAGCATTTGTTATTGGTTGATTTCTTGAAAGCAGCCATTCTTTCTGGAGTGAAGTGGAATCTCAGCATTGTTTTCATCTGCATCTCTTGAATGACCAGTGATGTTGAACATTTTTTCATGTATTTATTTGCTATTTCTACTTCTTTGTCTGAGAAATGTCTGTTCATTTCAGATGCCCATTTTCAGACTGAGTCTTTAAATTTGGGAGGTCTGATCTTTTTAAGTTCTTTATGGTTTCGAGATAGTAGACATTTGTCTGAGGAACAGCAGGTGAAGATTTTTTCCCACATTGTGGGCTGTCTCTTCACTCTGTTGGTGGTTTCTCTTGGTGCACAGAAGCATTTAATAAGAAAAGATCCCACTTATTGATTGTTTGTGCTAGTTCATGGCCAACTGAGGTTTTTTTTTTTTTTTTGGTAGTGGGGATCAAACTCAGGTCCTTGCACTTGCGCAGCAGGCAGTGAAACCACTGAGCTAAATCCCCAGCCCCCAACTGAGGTTTTATTCATAAAATCTTTTCCTACACCAATGTCTTCAAGAGTTCTACCTCACCTTGTTCTAGCCAACTAGCGTTTCTAGCCAACTCAGTGTTTCTGTTTTAATATTCAGATCTTTAATCCATTTTGATTTTAGTTTAGTGCATGGTGAGAGATATAGGCCTAGTTTTAATCTTTGGCAAGTTGAAACCCAATTTTTCCAACACCATTTATTACAGAGGCTATCTTTCCTCCAGTGAGAGTGTTTGGCTCCTTTGTTGAAGATGAGGTGGCTCAGTGTGTCTGGAGTTGTTTTGGCGTCTTCTAGTCTGTTTCTCAAGTCCTCAGGTCTGTTTCTTTGCCAGTAGCATGCTGTTTTTATCACAGTAGCTTTGTAGTATAGTTTCAAGTTGGGGATCATGATACCCCCTGCCATGTCTCTGTTACCTAAAATTGCTTTTGCTATTCTAGGTCTCTTCTTGTTCCAAATGAATTTTTGGATTGTTTTCTCAAGGTCCATGAAGTATGCTGCTGGGATTTCAATTGGGATTGCATTGAAACTATATAGCAGTTTTGGAAGTATGGTCATTTTCACTATGTTGATTCTTCCTACCTAGGAACAAGGGAAGTCTTTCCATTTTCTGATATTGTCTTCAACCTCTCTTTTCAGAATGTTATCGTTTTCAGAGAAGAGGTCTTTGATTTCTTTTGTTAGGTTGATTCCTAGATATTTCAGCTTTTTGGATGCTATTGTGAAAGGAATTGTTTGCACTATTTCTCTCTCAGTGAGTCTGTTGTTCATGTGGAGGAAAGCTATTGATTTTTATGTGTTGACCTTGTATCCAGTTACTTTATTGAATTTGGTTATTTGGTTATAATAAGACTTTTGGTGGTCTTCTATATAGAGTATCATGTCATCTGCAAATAATGACAATTTGACTTCTTCATTTCCTATCTTTATTCCTTTTATTTCTTTCTCTTGTCTAATTGCTGTGGCTAATGTTTCCAAAACTATATTGAACAGGAGTGGTGATACTGGACATCCTTGTCTTGTTCCTGATTTTAGTGTGAAGGATTTCAGTTTTTGGCCATTTAGCATGATATTGGCTGTTTGTTTTTCATAGACGGCTTTTATCACATTAAGGTAGAAACTGTGTATTCCAATTTTTTGTAGGGTTTTTTTTTAATCATAAATTCATGTTGGATTTTGTCAAATGCTTTTTTTGCATCTATTGAGATGATCTTATGATTTTTGTCTTTGGCTCAATTGATATAGTGTATTACATTTATTGATTTTCAGATGTTGAACCATCCCTGCATCCCTGGGATGAATCCCACTTGGTCAGGGTGTATGAACTTCTTGATGATCTTCTGCATTCTATTTGCCAGTGTCTTAGTAAGGATTTTTACATCTATGTTCATTAGTGAGATTAGCCTATAGTTCTCCTTTTCGGTTGGGTCTTTCTCTGCTTTGGGGATCAAGGTGATGCTTGCTTCCAGGAATGAATTTGGGAGTATTGCTTCCCTTTCGAATTCATTGAAGAATTTAAACAGTAGTGGGAGTAGTTCCTCTTTAAATGTCTTGTAGAATTCAGCAGTGAAGCCATTAGGACCTGGGCTTTTCTTAGCTGGTAAGTCTTTTATTATGTTTTCAATTTCATTGATTGATATTGAGTTGTTTAGAATTTTTAGGTCATCTTCATTCAACATTGGTAATTCATATGTATCGTGGAATCTGTCCATTTCTTCTGTGTTTTCCATCTTATTGATGTATAGGTTCTCAAAGTAGGTATTGATGATCCTCTGGATTTCTCCTGGGTCTGTTGTAATTTCACCCTTTTCATTCCTAATTGCATGGATTTGGGCCTTTTCTTTCCTTTTTCTGATAAGGTTGGCTAAGGGTTTGTCAATTTTGTTTATTCTTTCGAAGAACCAACTCTTGGCTTTATTGACTTTCTGTATCATTCTTTTAGTCTCCATTGCACTGATTTCTGCTCTGATCTTTATAAGTTCCTCCATTGTATGAACTTTGGGTTCGTCCTGCTCTTCTTTTCCTAGAAGCTTGAGGTTCAACATCAGGTTGTTTAATTGGGCTCGCTCTGTTTTCCTAATATGAGTATTCACTGCTATGAATTTCCCTCATAAGACTGCTTTCATTGTGTCCCATAGATTCCAATATGTTGTATTGTCATTGTCATTTAATTGTAGGAACTGTCTGATTTCTTCTTTAATTTCCTATTGGTTATAGGAAATTGACCCATTGGTTATTTAGAAGTGTGTCATGCAGTTTCCGTGTGTTTATGAAATTCTTGCAGTTTCTTTTGCTATTGATCTCCACTTTCATCACACTATGATCTGACAATATTCAGGGGATAACTTCACTTCCTTTGCACTTACTTAAACATATTCTATGAGCAAGTATGTGGTCTATTTTCAAGAAGGACCCATGTGCAGCTGAAAAGAATGAGTATTCTGATTTTGTGGGGTGGAATACTGTAAATATCTGCTAAGTTCATTTGTTCAAGAGTTTTATTGAGTTTTAGTATTTCATAGCTCATTTTTTGTCTAGTTGATCTATCTATTTATGACAATGGGTTATTGAAGTCCCTCAGTAGTATTGTATTAGTGCTTATTTGATTTTTCATGTCCATTAGTATTTTTTATATAGTTGGGTGCATTAGTGTTTGGTGCATATATATTAATGATTGTCATCTCTTCCTCTTAGATTGTTCCCTTTAGAAGGATATAGCGGCCTTCTCTGTCTCTCTTAATCAGTGTTGGTTTGAAATCCATTTCATCTGCAAAGAGGATAGCTACTCCTCCTTTTTTTCCAGGTTCCTATCGCATGGAGTATTGTTTTCCACCCCTTAACTTTCAGTCTATGGGTTTCTTTTTGAATTAAGTGTATTTCTTGTATGCAGCATATTGTTGGATCTTGCTTCTTGACCCATTCTGCCAGTCTATTTCTTTTGATTTGTGAAATGAGACTGTTAACATTGATAGTTATACCTGATGCATATTGACTTATCATTATCATGGCTTTTTTTTTTATGACTTTTTCTTTCTGTTGGATTCTCCCCCTTTGCATTTAATTTCTTGTCGTGTCTGATGGATTCATTCTGCTGGGCTTCCTGGGGTTGTGATCCTCATTGTCTTTTCCTAGGGTATTGTCTAAAATTTTTTGGAGTGCTGGTTTGGTATTCATGAAGTTCCTGAGGTGCTCTTTGTCATCAAAGTATCTTATTTCTCCATCAACTTTGAAAGATAACTTTGCAGGGTACATCGATCTGGGTTGGAGGTTGTTTTCCTTTAGGGCTTGAAATATGTCACTCCAAGCTCTTCTTGCCTTAAGGGTTTGCGTTTAGAAGCATGCTGTGATTCTGATGGGCTTTCCTTTGTATGTGATTTGTTTCTTTTCTCTCACTGCTTGTAAAATTTTGTTCCTCTGTTGGGTTTCTGGAATCTTAACTATTATATGTCTATATGTAGATGTTTTTTGATCAAGGCTAGTTGGAGTCTTATATGCCTCACTTATTTGTATGTCAAGTTCTTTTCCCCTCCTTGGGAAGTTTTCTGCCATCACTTCCATGAACAGTATTTTTTTATGTCATCTACACTCTCTCCTGTTTCTTCATTGACTCCAATCAGTCTTATGTTATTCTTCTTTGGATTGTCTGGCAGCTGCTGGATTGATTTCTCATGGTCCTTTACTACTTTAAAGAAATTTTTCTTTTCCTGGTCACTAATTGCAATCTTATCTTCTACATCTGAAATTCTGTCCTCACATTGGCTCATTGTGTTGCCTAAACATTCATTGGAGTTTTTAATCTCCCAGAAATCTGTTTGCATCTGTTTTCTGGATTCCATTTGTTTCCTATGTTAGGATTCCATCATGTTCCTCAGCTCCTCTATTTTTTTTAATGTGTGTCCTCGCTAGATTTATTAATCATGTCTCACCCTATGAACACAATCTCAACTGTTATCTGAGAAATTATTTCTGATTTCATTTTTTCCAGATTCTCTTTTGTTGCCAGTTCAGGGAGTCCAGGTGGTTGAGTATCAGATTGTCCCATCTCATATCCCTTTGGGGTTGCTTTAGGTTATTTGGAAGTGTGGTTTTGAGACTTATTTACATATCTTCTCATTTCAAGGGGGGCTCACCTCCAACGTGTGGGGGGTGGCTCTGGTCCTCAGCACTAGGAGTGGTGATACAGCAGCCTGGAACCCTGTCTTGGATTTTCTTCATAGCACTGTTACTGCTATCAAGACATTACATCATGATAGATGGACAGATCGAGAGATTAGAGAAGATAGAAGAGATGTGAAAGTTGAGGGAAGAGAGATGAGAATGGAGAGAGAAGGAGAGAGAGAGAGAGAGAGAGAGAGAATGCTCACAGTCTCTATCTCCTGAACATTTGTTGGCCTCTCAGTGATTCCAATATGCAGCTAAGTTTGGGAATCACAGGACATGAGGGCAGGAGCTAAATCCATGAATAGACTTTCTCCTAGTAGACTTTCTCCTCATCTTCTTATCCATTGCTGACCATTTGGCTTTGTGATTTGGAAAGGTTGTCTCAGAGCCCCCGCCCCCTCACTACAGGTTTGATACATTACCAAAAACAAGAAGGTGAAGTCCAAAAGCAGTTTTTTTCCTTTCACAAATTCTCCTTCCCACGGGAAGAAGATCATGGTGTAAGATCTGCAGACAGATGACCAGGCATGGACTCCTGCCTCCACTCCCTGGTCAAGTAACACTTCTCTGTGCATCAGTGTCATCTGTAAAATGAGAATAACAATACCTTCCTCATGGAGCTGCAGGGAGATGAAGCGATCCTGTGTCGAGGGTTTGGAGTAGCATCTGACACAAAGCAAGAGCCCTGGGAGCTTGGGCTCTTATCTTGGAGAGAATGGCTCTCAAGCAGTAAATGCGTACGGAAAATTCCTTTGGCCAGTGGTTTTGAAAGTAGCTGAGGGATTGAGATGGACCATTCTCTCTGATGCTCTAACTCCACTCAGGGATGGAGTTGGTTAATGATTAGACCCTATAAAATTTTCCATGTCATGTGCCTTTTCCCCACCAGGCAATAGAAAGTAATTAAGAATTATGGGGAGCGGATTCGGTGAGAGGGAGGCATGCCTTTCCAGGGACAAGCTCCAAACCCTAACGAGGTTATTGGCACAGGTGTCTCCTGCAAATAAATTAATGGGGAGGCAGATCCAATCATTAATCTGTCATCCAAACTTGGTGTTTAGAGTCATTTGGGGAGATGGGCTTCCTTTGTCCAACCTTGGTGGTGTCTGGAGCAAAGATTAGGAAGCAGAGTGATTTCATTAGGATAACAAGGCTGTTAAAGAGCAATCTGGCTCTTTAGATGGTATTTATAAAGCATTTCAAAGAAACTGTGTTCTGACAGCTGCTGTCAGTGTCCCACATAGGAACTGTGGTGATTTATTGATACAGCAGGGGAGCTATTATTATCTGTATTTGTAAAAGTTTTACGCATACTAAGAGTCTATCTTGTTGAGTTGCAAACTTCCCAAAGACAAGTGCACCTAATTGAATGTTTAAATTGCCCATGCTATTGTCTGTAATTGTGTAAAGGGCTTGAAGACTTCTGGACAAAAGATGAGAGATAAGATTACATTTTCGTTCATCTTCCTGTGGATTACCCATGACTCTCTTGGCTAGCTTCCTCCACTTCGAGCTGCAGAGCAATAGGATGCAATGTGAATTATCT